>NC_134090.1:49861144-50188721 GCF_000715075.1 Nicotiana tabacum | reverse complement strand
CCAGAGCCTGAGCTAAGAAGGCCAACAAAAAGACCCCATGTTCAAAACTTCGATGATAAAATCCAAGAGCGGTTGATCTAGGGAGAAAAGGAAAAAGGGTACAAAGCAACTATCCATGCCCTAAAAGAAAATCTGAGAAGCCTCAGTTTGGAGAAAGATTTGCAAGCACAAGAAGCCGAAGGCGAGAAGAAGAGTCTAGCTTATGAGAATGAAAATCTTCATGCTCGATTCCAAAAAATGAAAAGAGTTTCTGAAACACCAAAGAGGAGCTGGAAGGATCAAAAAACCATCGCCAATCTTTTTGAAAGAATGCAAGATTATGATTCCATTCTTGTGGAAAACGAAAGGGCGTTGAGCAAAGCAAAAGAAAGGATCCAACAATTAAACGAAGAAGCCAGATCTAATAAGGAACGCCAAGATAGGCAATCCGAAAAAGACAGGGCACAATTCAAGAAGGAAAAAGACCATTGGATACGATCAGAAGACCAGCTTCGTGCACAACTAGAAGAGACAAGAAGATGCAACAGAGAACATCAACAAGCAGACATCGACAGGGAAAGAGCGCATGCAAGATTAGAGCAGGCCAGACTCCGAGCTCTATTAGAATCAGCTCTAGATCGTGAAAACCGTGTCAGAGATGTAGCCACCACTCACCAGCAGCAATTGCAGGACCGAGACCAACGTCTCCAAGATTTCAGGGCACAAATCCACGACCTGGCGGTCTACACCTCTCAAAGTTACTTAAACTGCCAAGGAATGGATTATGAAAGGTTTACAGAGCATGCACCCATTTTTGCCCGTCATCTAGCAATGGAGTTGGAAAGGATGTATCGTACGCTGGGAGGTCATCCAGGTCAAGCCCCATATTGAGCAAATAATCTAATAATTTACAACACAAGTGGAAAGTGGGGCACGTTGTGAGATGTTAAGAATTGTATCTTTTATTTTGATTTAAGTGTGTGTGTTTCAAGCCATTTTCTTACAAAGTTTTCAAATGTAATGTCTGTTCATCTTTGTATAATGAATAAAAATGTTTGCCTCATGTCCGAACTACGCAAGGTCTGATTCATACGGGGGCATGATACGTAGGAAATCTTTATAAGATTCGACCACCACAATAAGGAATATAATAAATAAAATAAAAGTGAGTAACAATAAAAATTTCAAGAAAGCTGGGACGACACAAGCGGCCGAGCAAATGCATAATAGAAAGGGGATATTTGTCTAAGAGCATTGCATCTCAACGTGTAATTATATATGTGTTAAACTCTCAAGACTAACGAGTTTGTTCATTTTCAGAATTCAAGCAGTTAGTTTCTCTAAAGATTATACTGGCATATTATCATTATCACACGAGATCAAAAGGACCAATACCCGAAAGTATGTCTATCCCAGATGTTGACACGGGTATTGAGCTAGAGGAGATGGATGTCGGGAAAATGAAAGAAGAGATGTTTAAACTCAAGCAGCAAATGGCTGAGATGTACCAAGCCTGGTCTACAGGACAGTTACCCCCATCTTACCCAACTAACCTTGCTCCATCAATGACCCAAACTCAGGATAATATTACCACTGAATTATCCCCAAATTTCCCCATTTACCAACACTACCGAGGAACCACCTCTCAGACACCGCAGTCTCCACCTCCGAAGCCAGTTTCATACTTTCCTCCACCTATGACTCCTGTTTTCGTAGCACCTCCCCCGGCTACATTCCACAAATCTCCTAGTGAGCCCACATTCCAGGCCCAGGACAACCAATATTACCCCCTGGAACCCACCCTCAAAGCCTCTGAAATCCATTCAACTACTCCTCGTTTTGACCTCCCAACCGAAATTGACAAGCCAGTCAAAAATGCTGAACAAGAAGAGATGTTCAGGAAGGTCAAAAGTCTATAACAATCGTTCCGAGACATGCGGGGATTAGGTGGGCAAGTCAGTGTAGCCTACAAGGATTTGTGCTTGTTCCCAAACGTACAATTACCAGTTGGCTTCAAGATGCCTAAATTTGACCTATACAATGGGCACGGCGACCCAGTAGCCCACTTAAGGGGTTTCTGCAGCAAGATGCGAGGAGCTGGGGGAAAGGACGAATTATTGATGGCTTACTTCAGTCAAAGTTTAAGCGGATCAGCTTTGGAGTGGTATACACGCCAGGACCATGGGAGATGGTACACCTGGAATGACCTGGCACAGGCATTCGCATACCATTTCCAATACAATCTGGAAATCATCCCAGATCGACTATCTTTGACAAAATTTGAGAAGAAACACAATGAAAGTTTCAGAGAGTACGGCTTCCGGTGGAGAGAACAGGCAGCAAGAGTGGATCCTCCTATGAAGGAGAGTGAAATGGTAGACTACTTCCTCCAAGCCTTGGAACCAACTTACTATGCCCATTTGGTTTCAGCGGTGGGTAAATCATTCAATGAAGTAGTAAAAATGGGAGGTATGGTGGAAGAAGGCCTCAAGCGGGGGAGGCAGCCATAGTCGAGCAAGCTTTGAGCTTGACGAAAGAGATGAAACTATGGTAGCGACGGTGTTTGGGTGGTGTTCGACGAAGGGGGGAGCTGGTGGTTGACGGGGCTGGGAATGGCAGCCATGGATGGAGCTTGTCTTTCTTGAGGAAGAAGAAGAAGAAAGATAGAAAAAAGGGGGGGCGGTAGTTTAGTGTTTAGGTTAGGGTTTTCTTGATTTTGTTTTTGTTTTGTTTTTGTAAAATGTAAGACAAAGGGGTTTGGGTCTTTTGGGTTATGGACTGGGTCGACCCAGTTCGAAATGGACTGGGTCGTAGGGAAGACTGGGCCATTTTTTGGGCCTGTGGCTTGAAATTGAAGAAGAGGCCCAATTCCGACTTTCTTTATATTTTCGCTCTCTTTTCTTCTTTTATTTTTCTAAAACTAAATTATAAAAATACTTAAACTATTATTAAGAACTAAATTAAGTTATAAAAGCGCAAATTAACTCCCAATAACAATTAACGCACAATTAAATAATAATTAAGCATAAAATTGTGTATTTGGACATTAAATGCTAAAAATGCAAACGATGCCTATTAAGGGGTCTTCAAGCAAGGTTGCCACAAAGCAAGAAAGGTTGAAAGTGATAGTACCAGGGGTTGCCAGTAAACCCATTATAGTCGTGAAGGGAGCCCGTGTAGATCGGGTTATTATCACACCTGTAACCCAGCTGCCAGTGATCAACAACAAAGCCATCCCATGGAACTATGAACGGGTGACTGTAATGTACAAGGGAAAAGAAGTCAAGGAAGAAGTGTGTGAGGTGCAAGGCTTGACTCGTTCGGGAAGATGCTTTACGCCCGAAGAGTTAAGAAAAACTAAAAATAATCCAACACCAATAAAGAGAGTTGTGACGGAAGAAGAGGCGGAAGAGTTTTTAAGAAAAATGAAACTCCATGACTATTCTGTTGTGGATCAATTGAAGAAGACGCCCGCTCAAATTTCATTGTTGTCATTACTGATCCATTCAGAGGAGCACCGTCTGGCTTTGATGAAAATCCTGAATGAGGCTCATGTTCCTGAAAAAATCTCTGTAATCATTTGGGAAGAATAGCCAACAGAATCTTTGAGGCAAACAGAATTACATTTTCTGATGATGAATTGCCTATGGAAGGTACCGAGCACAACAGAGCTCTTTACCTCACCGTGAAATGTGAAAACTCCGTAGTAACCCGGGTATTGGTTGACAATGGGTCAAGTGCAAACATCTGCCCTCTCTCCACTTTAAGCAAATTGAAAATCAAAGAAGAGAGGATCCAGAAAAATAGTATTTGCGTACGGGGGTTTGACGGTGGAAGCAGAGATTCATGTGGCGACATAGTGTTGGAACTGACAATAGGGCCAGTTGAATTCACAATGGAGTTTCAAGTACTGGACATAACTGTTTCTTATAATTTGTTGTTGGGTCGACCATGGATCCATGCTGCTAAAGCAGTCCCGTCAACACTACACCAGGCGGTCAAGTTTGAATGGGATCATCAAGAAATAGTTGTGCATGGAGAAGAAAGTTTAAATGCTCACAGCAGTGCCATTGTACCGGTCGAGGGAACAGAAAATGACCAGGGACCATGGGTATACCAAGTGGCCGACACAGTGTCGGTAGAGAAAATTCCAGAGGGGAAGTACCTTCCGAATCCAAAAATATCCTCTTCGCCAGTCATGGTAGCCTATGAAATGTTAAAAAATGGTTTTATACCCGGCAAAGGTCTAGGCTCATCGTTGCAAGGAATTACACAACCAGTATCTCTCCCCGAGAACTGGGGAACATTCGGTTTGGGGTTCATACCCACTGTCAATGACGTGATAAAGGCCAGAAAGTTGAAACACAAGGCATGGGTTCTTCCAAAACCAGTCCCACGACTGTCAAAGTCTTTTGTCAAGATCGGTGCTAAAAATCGCCCGATAACAACAATTCCTAAATCCCTGGTCAATCCTGAGGAGGAATTAATTGAAAGATTCGAGAAATTATTTAACGATGTGAATATGGTGGAAAGCGGGGAAGGTTGTAGCAATGCAGAAGTTCAATTCGTTGGGCCAAAAACAAAGCTTAATAATTGGAAAGTCACTCCTCTCCCCATTCGAAAGGAGTCTTGGTAGTTTATTTTGATTTTCTTTCAGTTTGTTTGGGTTACCTCAGGGTTGTAATCCCAATTCTTATCTTACAGTTTGTTTGAAGTGTGCAAACCTTGTTATCTTTCATCATCCAATAAAATACAGTTTCCTTTCTCATTATCATTCCTGATAGTTTTCTTTTTCCATTTCTTCTTTTTTCTGTACAGTTCTTTTTACGCTGGCTCTAGTGATATGGCATGCATGAGGAATCCTCAGCCCAATCTTAAAAATCAATCTGGTTCCGAAATAATAATTCAAGAAATATATTGTGATTATGAATCAGAATATGATGAAGATGAGGTTTTTGAAGAGATTAGTAAAGAGTTAATTCACTTTGAGGAAAAAATCAAACCTAACTTGAGTGATACCGAGGACATCAATATAGGGGACACGAGTAATATCCGGGAAACTAAAATAAGTGTCCATCTCGAACCAAAGATCCGAGAAGAGTTAATTAAAGCACTCATAGAATTCAAAGATGTTTTTGCATGGTCATATGACGACATGCCGAGCCTGAGCACTGATTTAGTGGTTCACAAATTGCCCACCGATCCAACGGTGCCTCCTGTCAAGCAGAGGCTGAGAAAATTCAAGCCTGATATGAGTGTAAGAATTAAGGAAGAAATCACCAAACAATTGGAAGCAAAGGTCATTCGAGTCACTCGATATCCTGTTTGGTTGGCTAATATCGTTCCTGTGCCAAAGAAAGACGACAAAATTAGGGTATGCGTCGACTACCGCAATCTCAACAAAGCCAGTCTGAAGGATAATTTCCAATTAACCAATATCCATATTTTAATCGATAATTGTGCCAAGCATGATATGGGGTCTTTCGTGGATTGTTATGCCGGGTATCATCAAATTCTAATGGATGAAGAAGACGCAGAAAAGACGGCATTCATCACACCATGGGGAACTTATTTCTACCGGGTAATGCCATTCGGTTTGAAGAACGCCGGAGCAACCTATATGAGAGCAATGACCACAATGTTTCATGATATGATACACAAGGAGATTGAGGTATACGTGGACGATGTGATCATAAAATCAAAGCATCAGGCCGACCACGTTGGGGATTTGAGGAAGTTCTTCTTAAGACTTCGCAGGTACAACCTCAAGCTTAACCCTGCCAAATGCGCATTTGGAGTTCCATCTGGAAATTTGCTGGGATTCATAGTCAGTCGGCGAGGCATCGAGCTAGACCCATCAAAAATCAAAGCCATCCAAGAATTGCCACCTCCAAGGAACAAAACTGAGGTAATGAGTTTGCTGGGAAGGTTAAATTACATCAGCAAGTTTATTGCTCAGCTCACAACAACCTGTGAGCCAATTTTCAAATTGTTGAAAAAGGACGCTGCGGTCGAATGGACCGATGAGTGTCAAGAGGCGTTTGACAAAATAAAAGGATACCTGTCAAGCCCACCCGTGTTGGTCCCGCCAGAGCCAGAAAGACCTCTGATTCTTTACTTGACGGTCTTGGAAAATTCATTTGGTTGTGTATTAGGGCAGCATGACCTCACCGGCAGAAAAGAACAGGCCATCTACTACCTTAGCAAGAAGTTCACAGCTTATGAGGTTAAGTATACCCATCTGGAAAAGACATGTTGCGCCCTAACATGGGTAGCTCAGAAGTTGAAACACTATTTGTCGTCCTACACTACTTACCTCATTTCGCGTTTGGATCCGTTGAAATATATTTTTCAAAAGCCTATGCCAACGGGAAGACTTGCAAAGTGGCAGATATTGCTCACAGAATTTGACATCATCTATGTGACTCGAACTGCAATAAAAGCCCAAGCATTGGCTGATCATTTAGCTGAAAACCCGGTCGACGAGGAGTACGAGCCGTTGAAAACCTATTTTCCTGATGAAGAAATAATGCATATCGACGAAATGGAGCAAATTGAAAAACCTGGTTGGAAACTTTTCTTCGATGGGGCTGCTAACATGAAAGGAGTCGGAATAGGAGCTGTAATCATTTCTGAAACAGGGCATCACTATCCTGTTACGGCACAACTGCGATTTTATTGCACCAATAATATGGCTGAATATGAAGCTTGTATTATGGGTTTAAGGCTAGCCGCAGACATGGGTATCCAAGAAATCTTAGTCATGGGAGATTCGGATCTTCTGGTACATCAAATTCAAGGAGAATGGGAAACCCGAGACTTAAAGCTCATACCATACCGACAATGTCTACATGATCTTTGTCAGCGGTTTCAATCAGTAGAGTTTGGGCATATTCCAAGGATCCATAATGAGGTCGCCGATGCATTGGCTACTTTGGCATCAATGTTGCACCATCCAGACAAAGCTTATGTGGATCCATTACATATTCGAGTCCACGATCAGCACGCTTATTGCAATATGGTTGAAGAAGAATTTAATGGTGAACCATGGTTCCACGACATCAAGGAGTATATCAGGATGGGGATATATCCCGCACAAGCCACAGGAGATCAAAAGAGGACCATTAGGCGATTTGCAAATGGATTCTTCTTAAGCGGAGGAGTTTTGTATAAAAGAACACCAGATCTTGGATTATTAAGATGCATAGATTCCAGACAAGCTACAGCTGTCATGTCTGAAGTACATTCGGGAGTTTGTGGACCCCACATGAGCGGATATGTGTTGGCAAAGAAAATCCTCCGAGCTGGTTACTATTGGCTAACCATGGAGCGAGATTGTATCAGTTTTGTGCGCAAGTGTCATCAATGCCAGATACATGGAGATTTGATTCATTCTCCACCATCCGAGTTGCACACAATGTCGGCACCATGGCCCTTCGTTGCCTGGGGCATGGATGTGATTGGACCAATTGAGCCGGCAGCATCCAATGGGCACAGGTTCATTCTGGTAGCCATTGATTATTTTACCAAATGGGTTGAGGCCAAGACATTCAAATCGGTGACCAAGAAAGCTGTGGTCGATTTTGTCCACTCAAATATCATATGTCGATTCGGAATCCCAAAGGTGATCATCACAGATAACGGGGCTAATCTTAACAGCAACTTAATGAAGGAAGTATGTCAACAGTTTAAGATTACACATCGCAACTCTACCCCATATCGGCCCAAGGCGAATGGAGCAGTCGAGGTAGCCAACAAAAACATAAAGAAGATACTTCGGAAAATGGTAGAAGGTTCAAGACAATGGCATGAAAAATTACCATTTGCATTATTGGGATACCACACTACTGTTCGCACTTCAGTAGGAGCAACTCCTTATTTGTTGGTGTATGGCACTGAAGCAGTAATTCCTGCAGAAGTTGAGATTCCTTCCCTTCGGATCATCGCCGAAGCAAAGATTGATGATGATGAATGGGTCAAAACCCGTCTAGAACAGTTAAACTTGATTGATGAAAAACGATTGACCGCAGTATGTCATGGTCAATTATATCAAAGAAGAATAGCAAGAGCATACAACAAAAAAGTGCGTCCACGGAAGTTCGAAGTGGGCCAACATGTGCTGAAACGTATTCTTCCACATCAGGTTGAGGCAAAAGGCAAATTTGCCCCGAATTGGCAAGGACCATTCATTGTGACCAGAGTATTATCGAATGGTGCACTATGCTTAAAAGATATTGAAGGCAAATGCATAGATATGGCGATCAATTCTCACGCGGTAAAAAGATATTATGCATAACTTTTGAATGTTTGTATTTAGCATTATTTCGAAGATTGGAATGACAAAGGCAATTTATTCTGCTATCCAAACACTATACCATTTGCTTCCCCTTTTGAGCCATATTTGTTTCGTTCCTACCTTCTCTTGGAATCAATGAAAATCAAATATGAAATAACAATAATAAAAAAAAATAAAAAAAAAAAGAAGAAAAGAAAATCACTATTATTTAGTGAACTACGTTTGACCTTATTCCTCAAAGAAGGATACGTAGGCGCCTCACGGCTCGGTCATAGGGTGCACAATATGCATAATGTGCACAAAAGAAACATCAAGAGACCCCAATCAAGAAAACTGGGGCAGGAGTTGTATTGGAAATAAGAAAAAAAATTCCAAGAGTTGTAATTTTAAACCTATACCAAAACTGTTTAGTTTTTGATACTTTTCCATTTCCCACCACATACCAAAAAGTCCTTTCGACCAATCTTAGAAAAATGCTGAGTCAAGCAAATGAAGATGGTTCATAACACTCTGGTACAAACAAGAAAAGAAAGTAAAAAACGAGAGAGTCTTATAGGTGAAAACCCAAACGGGCACCATAAGGCGACGGAAGTTGAGAGAAAGTAAAATGAGAGAGTCTTATTGGTGAAAACCTTCGTAGGCACCATAAGGCGAAAAGGAAGTAAGAAATGAACAAATGAGGAAGGTTTATCGGTGAAAACTTTTTGAGGTATTGCAAGTCCAACAGGTCTGTAAAATGAAAAATGAAGTTGGATTACGGAAATTTTGGGGAAAACAAAAATGAGACAATTGAAAGGAGATTGATTAATAGACTGGGTTGATTAATCCAAATTGTATACCATGATCATTGGCGCCAGTGACTCCAATCAGATAAGTCCTTTATTCCTTCGTCAACGATCATCCAAATTTGGATTTTTCTTTTCATTCTATAATTGTCGAAATCAGCGTGTTTCGTCACTAATAATCTTACTTTTCTAAAGCTTTGAGATAAGTTTTATTCCAAACAAATAAGAAGGAATGTCAAGGTATACTACCAAGATTCAAGATTACATGATGCAAAATACGGCCATGAAAGGCGGGAGATAAAAATAATAAGATATGGGTGTAAGAAAAATGGAATCAAAAGTGGATCAGCAATGTCAGGAGAACATATGATTACGGTTAAAAGGGTTTGAAGGAAAACATATAGAGGGGAATCCTATAGTTAAGGATCAATTACAAGGACAAACAGTCTTTCAACCATTTCAAGGCAACGAAACAAGACAGAGAAGCCCCACCGTCGGCGAGAATGCCCAGTTAACCCTCCTGTTTTAAAACTAACAAAGTTTTCTTTGATTTTAAAACAGGGGCAAAAACAACATTTGTGTCAGGAGAAACCCGATGAAAAGAGTTGAAGAAGTCAGGCGTCCACCTGGAGAACGAGGATGAAGAATTAAAAGAAGTCAGGCGTCCACTTGGAGAATGAGGACAAAGAGTTGAAGAAGTCAGGCGTCTACCTGGAGAATGAGGATGAGAATTAAAGAAGTCAGGCGTCCACCTGGAGAATGAGGATGAGAATTAAAGAAATCAGGAGAAACCCGATGAAAAGAATTGAAGAAGTCAGGCGTCCACCTGGAGAATGAGGATGAAAATTAAAGAAATCAGGCGTCCACCTGGAGAATGAGGATAAAGAAGTTAAGAAGGAGTCAGGCGTCCACCTGGAGAATGAGGACAATGAATAGAAGAAGTCAGGCGTCCACCTGGAGAATGAGGATGAGAATTAAAGAAATCAGGCGTCCACCTGGAGAACGAGGATGAAGAATTAAAAGAAGTCAGGCGTCCACCTGGAGAATGAGGACAATGAATAGAAGAAGTCAGGCGTCCACCTGGAGAATGAGGATGAGAATTAAAGAAATCAGGCGTCCACCTGGAGAACGAGGATGAAGAATTAAAAGAAGTCAGGCGTCCACCTGGAGAATGAGGACAATGAATAGAAGAAGTCAGGCGTCCACCTGGAGAATGAGGATGAGAATTAAAGAAATCAGGCGTCCACCTGAAGAACTAGGATGAAGAATTAAAAGAAGTCAGGCGTCCACCTGGAGAATGAGGACAAAGAGTTGAAGAAGTCAGGCGTCCACCTGGAGAATGAGGATGAGAATTAAAGAAGTCAGACATCCACCTGGAGAATGAGGATAAGAATTAAAGAAATCAGGCTTCCACCTGGAGAATGAGGATGAAGAAACTAAGAAGAAGCCAGGCGTCCACCTGGAGAATGAGGATGAGAATTAAAGAAGTCAGACGTCCACCTGGAGAATGAGGATGAGAATTAAAGAAGTCAGGCGTCCACTTGGAGAATGAGGATAAGAATTGAAGAAGTCAGGCATCCACCTGGAGAATGAGGATGAATAAAGAAAAGAAGCAGTCAGGCGCCCACCTGGAGAACAAGGGAATACAATTAAAACAGCCGAAGTCAGGCACCCACCTGGAGAACAAGGGAATACAATTGAAGTGTTGAAGTCAAAAGCTCGCTCCTATGAGAAAGGAGCACACTTAGAGTCAATAAAGCAGAAGAGTCCAACAAAGTCCCCAGCAGGAAACAACAAGAGTCCCAAACAGATAAAGAAAGTACGGGACACAATGAAAAGGAATACGGAATAAGCCAAATGCCAAGAGTCACCAAGATATCAAGACAACAAGAAACGCAAGGGCAGGATCTAGATAAAATTTTATAATTCATGTACCATAGTCTAGTTTAGCTTTTGTATTACCTTTGAAACAAGGTGTGATAAGGAGGTCAGCAAGCAGTAAAAGCAGCACAAAACAGCAGTAACATCACAGTCCCACGGTAGTCCCAGCTACCCAAAACTTCCCGAACTACATTGACCTGATTCCTGTTTAGCCCAGGATATGTAGGAAACCTTTGAAGCAAAGGTTCGGTCAAATCTTTTTCAAAAAAATGCTTCACACGGAGTACTCGGATGGGCAAAAATCGCTCGCTTTATCTTTGCACGAAAACCCTTCGTGTCTTCGGGCAAAGAGGGGCAGCTGTAAGCACGTGATTTTTGCCCTATATGAGAATTACTCCCAAAAAATTCAAAAATAAAATGATTTTTCTTTGGTGTGCAATTTTGTGATATTTTGTGATATTTTGAATAATTATTTGTATTTGTTTGTGCATGTTTATTTGCTAAATTAATAAAAAATACACAAATATGTCACATTTTGCATGTAGGATTTAATTCTACAATTGTTAGTAATTAAATTTGTTTTACAAAAATTAAAAATTACGCCTCTAAGCTGCTTCACGCTATGGTTGCTTGCGTCGTCGGGATCCACCGTGAAAACCCAGCTGCGTCCAGCCCGTCGACCTTCTGCCATTTTCCTTCGACGCTACTGACGAGTAGTTGCTCCAGCTCCCTCGTCCAGCTTTTTCTGCCTCGTCTACATGGGCGGCCATGGCTGCCATCGCGTCGTCAATTTCCAGCTGCTGCTGCTTCGATTTCAAGCTCGACAACCATGGTTTCTTTAGCCAGTTGCTACTGCCTTAGCTTCGACCTCCGTCCCCAGCTGCTACTGTACGTCGACCCCCCTACCACTTCAAGCTCGAGCTGCTTCACCATGAACGACGACAAGCAGTCCGCCATGGCTGCTGTCACTTCTCCGTCGTCACTGTAGCAGTTGCTACGTCCAACGCCTTATTCATCTTCTTCTCGTCGCCTTTAGTCCCAAAACAAGATTCAACCATTTCGTTTGGTCGAGTTTTAGTCGAGGTCGTCGAGCGTAGTTTTGAGTTCGTCAAGTTTACAAAGAAGGTGAGTTCGTCGTTGAGTTCGTCGTTGAGTCCGGACAGATTTATTCCCATTCGAGGTTTGTCGAAACAGTCCATACAATCGAATTCGTCGTTGTTCATCTCCGGTTAGTAATTTTTGAGTTTTATTTTGTCCGTATTTTGTTTTGATATTTTCGAATCTAAAATCAACAAATGTTTGTTTTGTTTATCGTTTGAATTAATTTTTAGTTCATGTTCATGTGTTGTTTGTTAAATTAATTTTCAGATTTCAAAATAGAAGTTTAATTAGTTGTTTTCATATTCATTTCATGTTTGTATTATTGTTTAAGTGAATATTTGTTAGTTTAATATTAGTTAGATACAAATTGAAGTTTAATTAATTGTTTCTTCAATTTGTTTAATGTATTTTATGTATTTTCCGGAAATTGTTAATATTGTTAAGTTCAAGTTTAAATTCATAATTGTTTCTTCTTAGGTTTTGTTTTGTCATTTGCCTAAAAGAATTTAGTTGTGTTGAAGGAAATATATTGATTTAATCATTTAATCCGTCATGTTTGTTGTGTTTAAAATAGATTTAATTCATGTTCATACTTTGTTTGATTGTTCTTCAATCCGAAATTTGTATAGCTTGATTTCTTGTTTACCATTTGTGATTATTTCTTGAATTTGTCTCATAAAGTTTAATATAGGAATTGTTGGTTGTAATGTTGTTAGAATTGATTTTAAGTTCAATATGATTGAAGTTAGAAATCTAAATATACTTGTTTGTTGTTGTTGTTGAATCCGAAAATAGGATTGTTTGTTGCTAAAATATTGTTCAAACAAGTTTTAGTTGTTCTTTGTTGTTCAATTTGTGTTCATGTGATTTGTTGTTGAAATGATGTTGAAATCATGTTCATGTGCTTTGTTGTTTAAATGTTGAAGAAATCATGTTCATGAAATTTGTTGTTTGAACATTGTTAGAAATTAATCATATTGTCTATATTTTGGTTAAGTTTGATTAATTGATGTGTTATAGCTTATGGGTAGTTTGGTAATTTGTAGTACGTTCAGGGGTAGTTTGGTAATTTTTAGTAAGGTCGGAGGGGTAGTTTAGGAATTGTACATTTTGTAATTGTTTATATGAAGCATGGGGGACAAAATGAAATGGGGTGGGTTGTGATATAGTTATTTAATATAAAGGGGGGACAAGACAAAATTTAGTGGGGGGAATCTTGTATTATTTTAAGTGAAGCATGGGGGACAAAATATAATGGGGTGGTGTGATATGTTTATTTAATGTAATGGGTATGAGTGGGAAGATAATGGGTTGGGTAGAGAAAAAGTATTGATTTTAATTAATTGAAAGGTTTATGGGATGAGTTATATATATGAAGTCTTGAAATCAGATATGGGGGACAGAGAGAAAAAATACACATATAGAAGAGAGAGAAAAAAAGGGGCTGAACATTTTAGAGAAAGAAAAATTCCGAAAAATATTTAAGCTTTCAAAATAAAAATAAAAACTAAAAAATCTTCTGCTTTCTTTCTTTGTTTGAAATTAGTATTAATGGTTATTGTTTCATTCAAAGCTTAAAGCTTTTGTTTTTGGGATTACTACTCCACCGGTCTGTTACTGGATCGTTACTGTTGCTGGACTGTTGTTGCTGTATTGTTATTACTGTCGCTGATTCTCATCATCATTTTCTTTTGCTTCCAATATCAGGTACATATCTGTAAATTCATGTCATGAAAAGCTTCAACGTGGCAAGTAAATGAAGTTTGGAATTATAAGGATGTCTTCTACTCATTTAAATTTTATTAGTTTAAGTTTCAGTTTTGTTTTAATTGGTTAATATAAGTATTATACTTGACATGATAAACTGTTAACTAATTAACATTCTGGAGTAGTAAATTCCACGATAATCTTATATGTTTTGAGGACTAGTGATGACATTTACTGTTTGGATTATTGAGATAGGAAATATTGCAGAAAATTGGCCATTAATTAAATCTTGTGATATTGTTAGCTAAGTAAAGAATAGTACGGAAATACCCAGAAATTACATTACTAGCTTATTTTGTCAAATATCCAATTTTGTTTAAGGCTAGATGATGTCGTCTTATTAAATCAATTGGTAGATTAGTTCTCTTTCTTAATAACAAATGGCATAGTTATTTTAGGAACGCGATCAACTCATTTCTTTTAATGTATGAAATAATGTCGATGATTTTTTACAAAATATAGAGTTAGTGTTTGCAAATATTCGCGTAGGCAGAGAATAAGAATTGGTTTATTTATCTCAAACTCAATCTTCGTAATCAAAAATTAACTAAATAATTATAACTTTGGATTAAAAACAAGTATATGAGAAGGATATGGGATTTATAAGCACGAAGTGCAACATTTTATGTCAAGGATATGTAGAAATAGAGTTCGTATCAAATATAACAATGAAAATTCTTCAGAAATTATTAATTTGTCTATCAAATTAATTCTTTTTCCAGTTTTATATGCGATTCGATTTTGGATATATTAATGTTATATCCACGATAAAAATGGTAGTATTTTTAGTTACATGTTGTTTGTTTCTTTTTCATATCATTAATTCTTTAAAATTTGAATAGTTTTGAGGTATATAATTCATACGCGCAAAATAAGACTTGTAGCAACGCCTAATAAATTTTGAATTCTTTGTCAAGAAATTTGGTTTCATCCCAATCGGTGATTTTCCATGACTCTTACATTTAAAAATAGATGGATGCAATAAACATTTGTAGAGAATTTATATTACTGTCAAGAATATTTGCATAATTAAGGATGCGTTCGCGTGACTTGATTATACTTCTAAGGCAATTCGGATTATGCTTTCGCGCAATTTCGAGCAAAATTTTATTAAAAAGAGATTCGTTGGGGGATATTAAATTAATTTATAAAACCCGAGATGTGCGGTTCATTATTTAAGAAAGGGGAGTGTTCTTAATTTTATTTTTAAACACAATTTCGAAAAAATAATTATTTTTATAATAAATATATTATCAATATCATTGTGTACACGTACGCATGACACGATTTCTCACATTAAAAAATATATAATATATAAAACGAATACACGTACGCGTGATTCGATTCGAAGAAGGGTCTTTAATTATAAACAATCTAAACAGAAGCGGTAACAAAATCATTCAATAAAAATGTAAAATCGAGATAATTAAGCCAAGAATAAAAACAGTTAAGCGACCGTGCTAGAACCACGGAATTCGGAAATGCCTAACACCTTCTTCCGGATTAACAGAATTCCTTACCCAGGATTTCTGGTTCGCAGAATAATAAACAGAGTCATATTCTCCTCGATTCAGGGATTAAAATTGGTGACTTGGAACGCCTTAAAATTCCCAAGTGGCGACTCTGAAACAAACAAACAAATCCCGTTTCGACTGTCCTTTAATTGGAGAAAACTCCCTTGTACCCTCTCGGGTATGTAAAAAGGAGGTGCGACAATCCTACTTTGAGTTCGAACAAGCACTCACTCGATTACAAAGACTACATTAGTCCGGCTTCGACCAAATTGCCTAAGCCTTGTACCCATGAACAAGGGATGAACGAAACAGAATTTTCACAAGGCGGAAATTGAAATAAAAACAAGTCAGAAAGCAAAGAGATCTTTTATACCTATGAAAATATTTACAATGACCGATCAGGGTCCTACACAAAAATTCAAATAAGAAAATTCTTAAGTTCCTAATTTTCCTCGGGAGCTACATCCTCACCATTGGGACTCCTCCGCTCTCAGATCCACTCACACTCCCAGAATCATCATCATCAGAAAAGAGCAATGATCTGGCTTCAGCCTCTAGCTCTTTCGCATTCCCGATCTCGACAACAAAGTTAAAGCCACAAGCATGAATCTCCTCAAGAGTCTCTCTTCGAGAATGGCATTTGGCATGCTCGGTAACCCAGTATGCTCGAGCCTGAGCAACATCAGAAACTTCTTTTGCTCGAGCTTGAGCGGCGTCGGCATCAGATCGGTAGACAACCACATTGTATCTCTTTAATTTTCTTGGCTTGTTACAAGCTCTTCTCTTTCATGCCTTGGAGTTGACTTTCAGTTGAGGATAACTGAGATCGAGCTGCCTCTTTCTCTGAGGCAAGGCGATCCATCTTTTGCTTCCACATTGAAGTCTCTGCCTTTACCTCATCTACCTCTCCTCGAAGTTGCACGATCGTTTCATGCAACCGCTGGATCTGTGAGATCGAATCATTAGCTATCACCCCCAAACTAAGGACATAAGCGTCTAAGGCTTTATTTACCTGCTTGGTCAGTTCACTTTGTTTTTTCTGGGCCACGACCAACTCATCTCGGAGACCTATGATTTCTTTTTCTTTTTTTGCTCACCAAGAAGCTTGAGAGCATTTTTCTCCTCGGCAAAGCCCTCTAATTTCAACTTAATATCGGCTCAAATCTCTTCAAAACATGAAGAAAGCATCATGATGAAGTACTGAGGCCTACACAGATAGAAGGAAAAGAATTAGGCAAAGAGAGAAAAACACAAGTATGAAAACCGGCGTCAACAAAAAAGGTTAGGGCTTACCCGATTTAAAGCTTGATGGGCCTCATTTAAGAGGCATAGTGATCCTACCTCGTCCATCAGAGCTTGATCCTCCTCGGTGACTAGACCTTGAAGGTAACTGGCCACCCCTACCGGGGCGGAAAAAAATCGTGCATCCTCCGGGACCCTAATAATGATGGTTCGTTTGCACTCAGGATCGACATTGGGGGCTCGGAACTGGCTAGTCAATCTGAAATTTGAGGAAGTTTCGTCCAAGATCCTCCTCGATACGTCCAAGTCATTGAAGCCGGAGATATCGTCAACCCCGAAAAAAAAACTTTGGAAAAGGTCCTCCCCTCCGAGGGCACCTTCTACCTGAGGGGCCTTCATAGCTTGAGCCTCCCAAACTTCCCCTTCCAAGAATGAAGGAAGCGGCGGGGAGTCCCCAATTCTATTTCCCCAAGTGAATCACTTGGGATGTTCTCTTCATTTCGAAGGGCCTCGGAGCCAGCCCCTTCGGACATACCTGCCGACTGCTCATCTCGGCGGGAGGCGTCTTCAGTCTCCAACAACGCGGGGACATTGCCCAGATCCTCTTTCGAGACCCCCTCGGTTCGTGGCTGGATTTCTCCAACCCTTACTGACTCAGAGGCCTTTGGGGCCTCGATGCTCCTCTTTACTCGGGCCACCAGCTCGGAGACGT
Source organism: Nicotiana tabacum (assembly GCF_000715075.1). Taxonomy (NCBI): domain Eukaryota; kingdom Viridiplantae; phylum Streptophyta; class Magnoliopsida; order Solanales; family Solanaceae; genus Nicotiana; species Nicotiana tabacum. The sequence goes on along the minus strand of NC_134090.1, from coordinate 50,171,444 downwards.
CGTCCTCGTTTTCTTTTTCTTCATGCCAGCCCCTTCGGACATACCTGCCGACTGCTCATCTCGGCGGGAGGCGTCTTCAGTCTCCAACAACGCGGGGACATTGCCCAGATCCTCTTTCGAGACCCCCTCGGTTCGTGGCTGGATTTCTCCAACCCTCTCTGACTCAGAGGCCTTTGGGGCCTCGATGCTCCTCTTTACTCGGGCCACCAGCTCGGAGACGTCGTCCTCGTTTTCTTTTTCTTCATCTCTTAGCCGCTGAACTACCTCCGCAGGCAGGACGACAGTGTCTTTCTTCGGCTTACGGGCTTTACCTTTTTTGGGGTTTGGGTCCTTGGAGGTCGAGATCCTTTTTCTCTTTTTATCCTTCGCCGGATTTGGGGTCGGGGTGATGCCTCTTCCTCCCCGGACGGGGGCCTCATGGCAGCATTTTCTCTAAGGCCTGTACGAAAGGAAATCACGTGAGTATGAAAAGAAACATTTCGGAGAAGATCATCAAATACGTAAAAAGGGACTTACCATGATTTTTGGCCTCCCATCGGCCCTTTGCCAAATCACGCCATGAGCGCTCAGCATACGAAGAGGTCGAAGCCAGTTTCCGAACTCAACTCTCGAGGTTAGGAATTGCATCGGGCATCCAAGAGACCGCTACATCATAGGAAGGGATGTATATGAGAAAAAGCAAAGGAAACAAAATAACAAATGGAAGATATAGGTGGGATTGTACTTACGCTTCATATTCCATCTCTGGGGAAATGGAATCTTCTCGGCCGGGATTAGGTCAGAAGTCTTCATTCGAAAGAATCGTACCATCCATCCTCGATCCTTATCCTCATCTTAGCTCGAAAATAGTACTTTGGTAGCTCGATGCTGAAGCCTTATTAACCCGCCTCGATAGAGATGGGGGTTGTACAACCTGATGAGATGGTCGAGGGTGAAAGACATCCCTTCGACCTTGCTTGCGAAGAATCGGAGCAAAATGACAATCCGCCAAAAAGAGGGATGGATCTGACCCAGGGTTATCTGATATTGATGGCGAAAATCGATGGTGACGGGATCGATAGGGCCTAGCTTGAAAGAGTAAGTGTAAACACTTAGAAACCCTTTCACATGGGTAGTGATGTCTTCTTCGGGGGCCGGAATCACCACCTCTTTGAAGTCGGAAGTAACTTCACACCCCCCGAGAACACACTCCTCTAGGCGTGGCTCCACCGGTGACGATACGACCGGCCGCGATGAAGAAGCTTTTCCTTTTGAGGAACAGTTTTTGACGTTTTTGCTATTTTTGTGTACGTTTAAAGAAGGGAGAAGAAAATAAGGCTTAGTGTTTTGAGGGAAGGTTGGTAACGAAATCTAAAGATTATGCAAAACGGAAAAGCTTAAGATATGTAATAAGCTTAAGGGATTAGAAGGAAGTGAAAGTAAAGATTGAATCAATAATAGAAAGGGCCTATTTAAGGGATTCTCGGCGACGATTCAAAGGCACTGGTGGCCGACCACCAACTGAAGCTCATTAATGACTTTGGGAACTGTACCGACGGGACGTTTCAATCACTTCCGCCGCTTACGTCACGAGGATGACATCATGATAGGTCGGGGTATAAAATCAAAGGCTCAATTCGCTTCTTCTCATTACATTCCAAGAAACGAGGGGACTATTTATATACGGTTAGAACCGAATCTACCTGATTTTACTATTTGATCGAGACCAGGGAGTTGCATCGAGGGTCATCCTCGTGGTAGAGCAGATCAAAGTGAAGAAGACTAGGTACCGAATTCGAGAATCGAGGTGCCTGTCGAGATCGAGGCTGGCAGCGATTGAGACCAAATAGGGCAGACTTCGAGCAAAGCACAATAACGGGAAAGCGAGATATCCGTGACTGGTCGAAGATCATGGCGAAAATCTTGGAACAGATCAAATCAAAGGCAGCTGTTTAGGCTAATCATAGGATTTACTTCCGTAATTAGAATTGTACCATAGATAGGATTCCTTTACTATATAAGGAGGGTCCTAATAATTTTGTAAGGACCTTACACTTCGAGATATCAAAGCAGTATAACGCCCTTCTATAGTTCATATTCTTGTTTATCAGCTTGTTATATTTTACCCGTTCTTGCACAAATTAGTTCGAGGGTATTCAAGCTCGAGGGCTGAATTCCGTTCAAACACTGGTTTGCTCTATATTATTATTAATTTCTATTATTACCCTTTAAATTTATCAATTGATATTAGGTGAAATCACGTGTCCTTAAAACCACATTATAAGTTTAATTGTTATCCAATTTTAAAGGTAAACAAAAACAATGTAAATTTTCCCTTGAAATTTTGACTTCTCTTTTTTCAAGTGAAATTTATGTCAAAATATAGTTGCAACCCTCAACTAGTCTTATTAACTTTAACTTTAACTGTGAATAATTTTTTTTTTCTTTTTAACATCAACCAAATATTATCCAAACACCAATTTTCTAAAGTTTCACTTTTACTTTGCAATCTTGGTCCATGAAATCATAGAAAATATGAAAACTCTATTCTGCCTAATGCTTATTCGACCAATGATAATATACAATTAGTAGATCTGTATTATAAGTACCTTTGCGAAATTAAAAAATAAAAAGTTCTAAAGCTGGAATCTACATATTAACAATTAGGGGTATATATGGATTGGATTGATTCGGTTTTTATCAAAATCAAACCAAACCAACTATATCGGTTTGGATTGGTTCGGTTTTGTCGGATTTTTCGGGTCTTTTGATTTTTTTTGTTACTTAAATATTATTTCAATCTTACTTTATTAAATTTTTGATAAGTAAAAATATAAAAAATTGACAAACATATTATCTATTAAAATATTCTTATAAGAAATTTTCTTAGTAACACATAATAGTTATTTTTCTAGTCGTCTGACAATAATGTTTCGTTGATGTACACTTTCAAGGTTAATCGAATTTAGTAATTAAACATAAAAATTAATATAATACCTAAATAATAATAATAATCACTTTACATTCGAAAAAGATATACTAACAATTTAGTAGATCTTAATATATGATACGAATATGGAAGAACAAAGAGATTGACGCATTTCAGTAACACTTGATGAGAAAGTGATCATACAATCCATTATTTAAGGTTAATAAATATAGAGCACTTCATATACTGTTAAATATTATATCTCGCAAGATAATCCCAAATATTTCTAGACAGTTTTTAAAGAAAATTCTATATAAAATCTTAAAAGTATATATAAAAATTATATATTTATATGTCGGTTTGGTTAGGATTTTTTTATTCAATACCAAACCAAATCGAACCAAACCTAGTCGGGTTTTTTAATCAGTTTGGTTTGACTTTTCAGTTTGGTGCGATTTTTCTGTTCGGTTTGTATACCCCTATTAACAATGATAGGATGTGCGTACTACTTGTGGCAAGAGCGAAACTTAAGAATATGTCGAAAATTATTGAAGTTCTAATCAAATTAATAACACAAGATGTTCATTGCAGGGGACAGTGGGATCGAAAGCTTGCGGGACAATTGAGAATGATGAATTTCTTTCCTTAGTTTAAATTCTATCTATTTTTGTAACTGAGGGGATAGGGAGGAAGGGAAGGTGTATGTAAAAAGTTGGGGATGCCCCACTTTATGGGTTTTGTTTTGCTTGTTCAAAAAATAATAATTTTGTTCTTAGAAATAAAATCAAATAATTTTAAACTATATAGAAACAATATTTTCAAAATCAGAGGCGGGTCTAGAATTTTTAGTACATGGGTGTACAACTAAAAAAAAGAAGAAAAAATGTATTAAGTGGAATTGATCGTTATTCCTCTAGATTAATAACACAACTTTCAACCAAGTGTCTCGTTCAACCTTCTTGGAGCATGTGTGCCAACGATTAATATTATACCATTTTTAAAAAATATATACAAAAAATACTTAATTTTGCTGAGAGACCATGAGTTCACGTGCCCCGTCATTTTACCTATACTTCCGCCCCCGTTCAAAATAATAAAAATATTAAGTATAGACAGAGTGCTTTAGTTATACTAGTTCTTGTCTTTAGAAAGCTGACTCTGCTAATTCAGCTTCGCTTTGTAAATTCCATCATTGGTGATTAATAAAAAATTTAGCTACCAAAAAAAAATACGTAGTAAACTTAACTATATGAAACAGGGCGTCAATTCATTCGATTTTTTAATCAGTTCGTGGACTTATTCAGAGTCGAAATTAGACAAATTATCGAAGTCACATGAGAATGAGACCCAAGTATAGCTTACAAGGGAAAAGTTGGACGGCTGAAAAATATTCAAGTTTGAGGTCTAGTGATCGAACAAATAAAATATTAATATTTTTTTATTTATTAATTAAATGATATTTGAACTGGTAGAAGATTACACTTACAATGAAAAGGAGTTGACGTTGAGTGGCTGAAAACAAAAAGGCCATTGTGTTTGTAATTCCTAATTAGTAATGTGTAATTAAAAATTTTATACGGGTCCCTTTTTTTCTTACTTCTTTGTCTTATTATTAGAAGGAATTTTTACCTCCTATAGCAAAGGTTAACACCTTATTTATTTTAAAAAAATATCATTTAAAAAAATTATATTTTATAGATACATTTTAAGGTTTTAGCAAAATATTTGATTTTGGTTACCTCCTAACCCTAAGCCACTAAATACGCTATTCCGTTACACTATTTTCTTTCTCTCTCTAATTTGATACATCTCATTCTCTTCCCAAACACGATGCTCAATCTCAAAAGGGCACGAATTTCTTTCTCTCTCATTGAGGCAGCGATGGACCACCAAAAGGGCACAAATTTCTTTCTCTTTCAGTGAGACAGCAATTGAGTCATTCTGCAGCGAAGGCAGCGACAGACTATTAAAAGTGAAGGCAGCGATGAAAATTTTGACCAACTTATCTCTGTTGGTGTTTTAGTTTTATTTATTAGAGCAAACATCAATTGCTCGTCGGCTAGTTTTAAATGTTGGAATAGTTCAAAGCTATGTAGGGCAGAATTGTTAGGATTGATAGTTGTTCCAATTCTGTATGTGAAAGTACTTGAAATGAGATTCAAAGTTGCAGAAAGCAAAAAAACTTTTTACTAGGAAAAATTTATGCTTGAAGACAGTCTCAGAACTTGCAATGATTATGCAGCTACGGTGGGCATATAGTTCAACGTCCCCACGATAAATCCTTCTGCTACGCTGGCGGTGACAACTGTGTCGTCTCTGTTGACCGTCGTACCATCGTCGCGTCCCTCTCCGCCTTTACTACTCATCTTTCCCGTTCCCTTTACATTGTAATTCAATGTGTCTCGTTGTATTCCATGTATTTCATTGTATTCACTATCTTTTTTTTCTCATTGTATTTCAATGTATTCTCGCTGCATTCTATGTATTTCATTGTATTCACTATCTCGCTATATGCCATGAATGTATTCATAAGTTTTTTTAATTAATATAATTTATGTATTCAGATGTATTATATAATTTCTCTGAAGATTGCTATATTTTTGGGGTATTTTTCGGTTGAGAATCTTTTTTATAACTGAAAATACAAAATTTGTGTGTTATAATTGAGTTTGTTGAGTTATATTAGGAGTCTATTATGTTAATTGATTCACTTTCCGTTTTAAAAATAGTGTAATCCCCTATTTCACACCGTGAATACAGTCGAATACAATAATCTGTCCAGCTGTAATCCCATGTTTCACTCCATGAATACAGTCGAATACACTCGAATACAACAACTAATTAGCTGGACTTCCCTGATTCACGCATATTTTTGCTACTATATTCATGAATACAATAGCTTAAATGCCTCAAATACATCTTATAACCACATAAAAAGTATCTATAATCCGTAATATAGCAAATGGTACTATAGATGGCTAATTATTATTAAAAAATAGTGCTTTATGAAAATTTCTCTTATTAGAAAGAGCTCCTTTTTTCACTTTATAATAGGTTGTCCTTATTGGACTTGCAGAAAACTAGTAAAAGAAAGTGGGCTTGCGCACGTGAAAATAGGCTTGAAGCAAATTTGCCCCCTTGCTTTGAAATCGAAATGTTATTTTTTTGGATTCAAAATACTTTTTTAGGTGGAAAAAAAATATAGTGACCAAAATATATAAAATACGATTTTGAATCACGTTTTTATAAAACGTGGTAGTAAACCGCATTTTACTACCAGAATTTGAGGGAAATCAAAGATTTGTCAGTTTGGTCATTTATGAAAGCCTAAATAATAGGATTTCCTCTAACCTTTATTTGTCTTTTGCCTTCTTAACTTTCGTAACTTCTTTTTTAATTCAATAAAAAAAAAGTAACTTCTTTTTTGAAAAATTAATACTTTTCTCTGTTCTATATATAAGAAACTGACAAAGTTTAGAATACGAAGATGAATGAATTTAATTTCCAATATAAATTCAGGTGCTACTTGTACATCATGCTCCCTTACAATTTATAATTTAAGAAAATGATATTTTTAGATCTCTTATGTATAAAAGACAGATCTCTTATGTGAAAAAGTAAATTTTTCATATGTAAAAAAAGAGTTAGGGTCATAAAACTAAAAATAAATTTTTAAAGAGTTACAAAACCAATTGACCCGTCTGAATCCGTTCCTTCACAATTTATAAAGTAAGAAAATAATATTTTTTAGATCTCTTATGTATAAAAGACAAATCTCTTACTTGTAAACATAAGTCTCCCATATGCAAAAAAAAGAGTTAGGGTCATAAAACTAAAAATAAATTTGTAAAGAGTTATAAAACCAATTGGCCCGTCTGAATCCGTTCCTTTACAATTTATAATGTAAGAAAATGACATTTTTTAGATCTCTTATATATAAAAGACAAATCTCTTACGTGTAAAACTAAATCTTCCATATGTAAATAAAGAGTTAGGGTCATAAAACTAAAAATAAATTTGTAAAGAGTTACAAAACCAATTGACCCATTAATTCATGCTATTTGTTCATCATGCCCTTTTTATAATTTTGAATTTAAGAAAATGACCTTTTTAGATCTCTTATGTGTAAAAGAGAGATCTCTTACGTGTAAGAATAAATCTCCCATGTGTAAAAAAAAAGAGATAGGGCCAAAAAACTAAAAACAAGTTTGTCAAGAGCCAAAAAACTAATTGACCCCATAAATTTAGACACTCGTTCCTAAAATTTTCAAAAATAAAATTACAATGTGAAAAAGTATATAAAGCAATCAACTAGTTTTAAAAAAAAAAACTATTATCATAGTTTGTTATTGTCAAATAATTTTCTTTGTTTAAGAATTTTTTTAATAAAAGAATAACAATTTTTATTTATACTACTTTACATAGTTTTAAAATATATAAGTTACGAAAGTTAAGAAGGCAAAAGACAAATAAAGGTTAGAGGAAATCCTATTATTTAGGCTTTCACAAATGACCAAACTGACAAATCTTTGATTTCCCTCAAATTCGGGTATATTTACCTTAAACATCCGAATTGGCCGTTAAGATAAAACGTGGTTCAAAATCGTGTTTTACATATTTTGATCATTATATTTTTTTTCGACCTAAAAAAATATTTTGAGTCCAAAAAGATAATATTTCAATTCCGGACTCCGAGTTACGCAGTGCCTAATCCAAATTTGAGTTTATTCGATAAATTGTTTTTGTTCTTACTTTTTTTCTTTATTAGTATGATCATAATTTTTTCAATAATTAAATTACTAACCAGTTAAGCATTGGTTAGGAGCGAAAAATAATGGTGTCTTAGATATTTTTTTTATTCTTATATTGATTTACTTGTATTTATTTAACCATCAGGAGATATTGTGTGGCGATTGTGATCATTTCATCCTTAATAGATATTTCATATTCGAATATTGAGAATTAATTTTTGTGGTAGAGAATATGTTATCCAATAGTGAGCCTACCTGATGCGAATCCGAATTAGTTGAAAAATATTTTAGATATGTAAGTTCATTTTTTGAAGTGTACTCTTTGAGCTCAAATTTCTCTTTCTTTCGCTTGTGTTTGTTCATGGTGACTAATTAATAATTGCTTGTTCTTAATCAACTTGTTTTTAATGAACCGATATGGTATCAGAGCAAGATTGATCTCTATTCTTCAATAAAGGTACTTTCTCTCGCATTTTCTTCAAGTTTGTTTTGTTTTATGATGTGACCTTTTGTTCCTGACTTTGATTTTAGGGTTATTAAAAAAGAATGAGGAGGAAATAATTTAAAAATAGATAAAATGTAGTCTTGTTGAAGAATGACGATGATGTTTTATGATAGGAATATTAATTAATTTCCTTTACAGGAACAAGAAAATTGACATATCAATTTTAAATGATAGATCTTTGAATATTGGGTCATGCCCCATTAGAAAGAAAAAATAACAATAATAATATAAAATAAATAAAAGTATAACTTTTTGCCTAACTTCTCTCTGGTGATTACTATTAGCCGAAGTTATTATATATATATTCTTATTTTTCTTCCCTACAAAAGGACACATAAGAGAATTAGCTTATGAAATTTTTAATTTTGTTTCCAAGACATCAAAATAGACTTATGACCAATTTTGTGGATTGTAATTTCTACTCACGTAATAGGCACACACCATTATTTCTTATTCCTGCTTTAGTTATAATACTGAAATTAGAACTTACGATCATGATTATTCTGTTAAGTTGAAGAAACGCTAAAAGTTTTTAGTAAACGTTTTGAAGGAATTATTGGTTTAAGATTTTGTCATGACATGTCTATTTTCATAATCCACCCGTTCCAAATTTTTTATTAATATATCCATAGTAATATAAGTTATTGAAATTTTGCAAAAAATTTACGATTTTCTTCCAAAAAATTACGAATTCTAAATAGATTTCTGGAGGCCACCTGTTTCTAATATTTTCAAGATACACCCGTCTAGTGCTTTTCTTGGATATATTACCCATAAAAATAGATTAGAGACGAATGTGGTATGAATCTTTGAAGTTTTTGTTGAGATTGATGAAAATTATGCTTGTTAAGTATTTGTATCCTTTATTTAAAGTCAGGACAAAGGATATATTTTTCTTTTGGGGTGGAGTGTCAATATATCCTTTGATAACATTAATGAGTCCATACTTAAATAAGTCAGTGAATTATAAGAATGACCCTCATAAGAAGAGATCTTGAATATTTAGCCTATTTTTTTTCTTTTTTTAAAATAACCTCCGCATCATAGGAAAATTCTTTGGAAATATTTTTGTTGTACCTTGAGCATAAGTTTTGGGCTTGAATTAGTTTTGCTTAGGAATTTTTACATTCATATGCCATATAGAAAACTATATTACCTTCAATGTTTAAAGTTTGATATAATTATATTTAGTATGCCTAATTACCAATTATATACCATTAGTGGTTTTTAAAGGTACTAGTATCTATGAACGTGCGTTGCACATTAATAATGACACATGATGGTTTAAACATTTATTTATATGAAAGGATAATAAAATTTAATTAATGAGAGTAATTTTATGTATAATAATACAACAATCATCTAAGTGCCGAAAAATATTATTACATTAGCATAATACATGAATTTAAAATAAAAGGAAAGCATCAAAACTTACACAAATGATCAATTTTGTCATGTTAGATAATTATTATTATTATAGTTTAAAAGTATTTAATGTGATGATATCTTAACGAACGCTTTTTTGTGAATAATATTTTTTTGTGTGTATGTTTCCTTCTAATGCTTTGGTTGCTCTGCCTAAACCAGAACTCTTGATATCCCTCTTGAAAGTGTACATAACATAGTGTTGTTCGTGCAAGAACATATATTGCGGTAAATATAGTCTAATATTTAGGATGTTTGTCCTTGTATATTTATTATATTTGCAAAACATAAACATACTAAAAATTATTTTCACATAAATTTAAAAGGATATTCTTTAGTTTCGGAAGAAGGAAGTTGAATTCGGGATAAAATTATACTTAGAAGCACATTGACCAATATCATAATTTTTGCAAGTATGACTTTATTGTAAAAACTTCTATATATCATATGTGCGCTATTACATAAGTTATTCGTCGTGTCTAAGTTTTCAGTAGCATGATGAGCATATTTTTCTTCAAAATTAACCTATATATAATAGAAGATCAATTTTAACTTAGTCTATTATATATATACGGTGACACTAACATACATAAAAAAATATTAACCTTGATAACAAACATGTATGGTAGAGGGTCATTTGGTATTAAAGTATCTAAGTATAATCTTCTTGGTAGTAATTATTGGTATCATTCTGCTGAGTCAAAAAATGAAAAATATTTTGTTTTTACTATAAAATTTTGCAATCCACCTTTTATTTATTTGACCAACATATTCATTTCTGCTAGTTAAGATATCTTTTCAATTCTATCATGCGATTTGCACAATTTGCATTTTAATCTAATGATAGAAATATTTCTCTTATTAAATGACTACTATTACTATTGGAGTTGATAACCAAGTGTTCAGGAAGAACCAACTCATCTTTTATTAGACGCTCTTCTTCATTTTCGACACGAAGCAAGAAGACACCGAATCTTGATATGTTCTTACTTTATATTTCTTGTGAGTTGAATCCTTTTAATTTAAGCCAAAAGTATAACTTTGGCAAATTAGCTTTTACAGTCTATGCTTTTGTCAATTTTGGAACTACTTGTAGTACTTGACAGAAATCACCTCTCAAACCATTAATTTTTTACCAAACGGTTCATTAATATCCAATATATATTTAGAACTCCGGGCAATTATTTCGATCGTTTGACACTTAGCCATAAGCGCTTCATCCCATATTAACAATTTTGCTTTTCTTATAAATTTGTGATGGTTATTTAAATTGTTTGAAGATGTATATCAAATTTAAAGTGGGTGGTCTCATAATAAAATCGTTATTGGTATATCACTTGCTATTATTGTTAACAATGTTATGTCTCTTGATATGATATTTGCAAGTACTGCATGACATAGAAATATTATTTCGATTCCACCAGAGACATCTACAAAGAATAATCCCGTTATAACAGTGTCGACTCTTTATAATATAGTCTTGAAAACTTGTTCTTGTTTATGATTTAGCTTTGATTGTGTTTCCTCAGACACTTATATAATATTTTGATTCTTAATAATATACTAACATTTTAAATTTATGTTGTAATACTCTTTTTATGGAATAAATTTATGTACACTAAAAAAATTTTAAACTCGAAGAAGAATTTTACTCATGAATTTAAAAAATAATTGAATTGGATTCTCTTGCTAAATAATTAATTAAAATATCTAATTATTTGGAATATAAAAATATTTTATTCTATGTTGATCCAGATCTTAATATTAGTTCACCTCATGTTCTGAATATTTAATCTTAATTATAATTTTATCCACCATAAATTTTATTTTCAAAGACTAAAAGATTGATCTGACATTTCGCATTTAGATCTTTATGTTTGTAGAATCATTAGTAGTATTGACTCTTATAAACCATTTTCCCCCTCTTCCTCACATATTTATATTCTTAAATATTTTTAGTTGTTGTTTAATAATTGGATATTTTTTAATATTACACGAAAAATTAATAAAAAGATATTATTTGAGTAGGAACACAATTGAAATATAATATAAAAATATATTATCGTAGAGGTATTTTTTTCTCAATTTTAACTCTTTATGCAATCCATTTAATATTACCTTTTTTTGGGTATTGGACATTATGAAGTGGTAATGTATTGCCAATACGGAGGATTTTTATGAAATTGATTTTACTAAACCATCCTACATATTTATAATAAGAAATTAATAGATAGAATTTTATTAATTTTAAAATGTTAAATACTAAACATTAGCTTCTAAAGTCGACTAATATTATTTATATAAAATTATGTATAATATAAAGTCGACTCTAGTGGAATGTTAGTCGACTGTAGAATGTATAATCGAGATTCTATGTGTATTAGTCGACTCTAGGAACATAAAAAATAGTATTAGCTTAATATATTGTGTAGTATTATGTCCTAAAACTAATAATATTATAAGACTAATATTTAGAATTCCGATTATATCCTTTTTTATGAGTTATTATGCTTAATATTTTAACGTTTTTTTTGTAAACCGACATCGTATTCATGCTTTTATAATAATATAGATTAATTACACTCCTAATTTAATGGTACCGTATATTCTTTCTATTACCACTCCCCCCACGTTTCTCTCTCCAATTCCCACACCTTCACCCACGTTCCCCTCCCACACCCACGATTTCTGTATCAAAATCCCATTATTTCTTCCATAGCCAAGGCTTTGAATTCGAATTTGGGTTTTCAAAAGACATTGTTTGTTTGGATTGGATGTTGTTGCAAAGAATTGAGAATTCTCTCTACGTCTCTCTCTATCTCGCAATCTCAAATTTCAGTAATATAAGAGGAAAGGAAAAGAGAGCAGCAATTCCACCATTGATAGCCATTAAAAAGCTTTGAAGCTTTGAATTCTAATTTGAGTTTTCAAAAATCATTATTTGTTTGGATTGGGTGTTGTTGTAAATAATTGAGAATATGATTCAGAGCTTATATCTCAATTTTGAGGGATTTTGGTGAAGATTAGACTTGGTTTTGGCTGAATTTCAGATTGAAACTCGAAGAAGAAGAAGAAGAAGAAGAAGAAGAAGAAGAAGAAGAAGAAGAAGAAGAAGAAGAAGAAGAAGAAGAAGAAGAAGACATGACATACATTATATTGCAGAAATTGTAGAAAAATTGTAGACTGTTGTTTATTTATTTTTGAGCTTTGCGTTTTTGTGTTAAAAGTTTTGATGGGAGCTTGTTATTCCACTTCGTCTGTTTTGGAGCTAACTTGTGCAGAGAAGAAGATGTTTTTTAAGTTATATATATTGTTATAACTTTAAATTCAAGAAAGTATGGTTGTATTGTATTTAAAGAGGCGTGAATTTGTAGAATAGATTGAATGTGAGGAATGCGTCAAATAAGACTCACAATGGCTTGTTTTCTACATTTAATCTACAACAAAACTACATATCATTTGAAAAACTAATATGAAAATACAGAATTTCAATGTTTCTGCAAATTATCTACAAAATTTCTTAGGAAGATTTATCCCTTCATCATGTTTTTTTGGATTCCATATTTAGCATAGCAGTTTCGTAAAGAGTAACAAGAGCATATAGGAGAATCACAGAAATTGTAGCATAATCGGGATTTTCGACATAATACAAATAATCTACAATTTATCGACAAAATAAATACAAACTGGGTACATTGAATTTTAATATCCCAATTCCCATTCAATTGTAGCATAATTGAGATTTTCGATATAATTGCATTTTTTGCAGAAGATTTGTAGAAGTTTAGTCATTTTTGATTTGTGAAAACAGAAAACAAAGCATCTACAATCAGAATACAAATAATATATAATTTATCTACAAAATATCTACAAACTGGGTACATTGAATTTTAATATCCCAATTCCCATTCAATTGTACCAAAATTGCGATTTTTGACATAATTGTATTTTTTCAGAAGATTTGTAGAAGTTTTATTCATTTTTTATTTGTGAAAAAAGAAAATAAAGCATCTACAATCAGAATACAAATAATCTACAATTTATCTACAAAATATCAACAAACTGGGTACATATTTGGAGTCGACATGATTCCCCTGAAATGTATGTTTCATATTTTTTATACATATTTTTGTTCAAAACAGTACTAAATCATCCACTTAAATACAATTTTTATACAATATTGTTCAACTTTGATACAATAGGTAAATGAATAAAAGAAAAATAAATAAACAATAGTCTACAATTTTTCTACAATTTTCTGCAATATAATATATGTTATGTCTTCTTCTTCTTCTTCTTCTTCTTCTTCTTCTTCTTCTTCTTCTTCTTCTTCGAGTTTCAATCTGAAATTCAGTCAAAACCAAGTCTAATCTTCACCAAAACCCCTCAAAATTGAGATATAAACTCCAAACCATATTCCCAATTATTTTCAACAACACCCAATACAAACAAATAATGATTTTTGAAAATCCAAATTTGAATTCAAAGCCTTTTAATGGCTGTCAATGGTGGAATTGCTGCTCTCTTCTGCAAAAAACGCAATTATGAATGTGCTTGTTTATGTCGAAATACGCAAATCTTCTGCAAATTCGCATAAAACAGAGTGTATACAAATCTTCTGCGTTATGCGACATAATTGCGTTATTCGACAAATTCGCATAAAACAGAGTGTATCACGCAGATTCGCATACAGAGTGTATCGCAAAAATAGAGTATGGAAAATTTGAAACGAAGCCGACGATAATTATGAATGTGCGTGATTTGCATTGTGGAAGATCTGAAAGAATATTTAATTTCCCAATTTTAGCGCGCCTAAATAAGGAATCCTACAGCTACAATGATTCCTTGTTTAATGCATTGTCTATATTTTGTAGAAATACTATTAGCATAAAGGGTAATATGCAAACTATGAACATATTTGATAATATAGTTTCATATATGGTATAGGAACGAAAATTTCCCGCTTACTTATGAAACATGAGTTCGTGAGACTTCGATAAGTCAGAGATGGTGAGCCTGCTTAATTTGCCACAAATTCTGTCTCGCAACCAAAAGTTGTATATGTTGCTCAATTGTTCATAGATTATGACAAATGAGCAAGAGTTGGTACAATTCATTATACATATGGTGTTAAATTGGTTACCAGTTATTCTGTATTGGCAAAAGCTATCTATATTGTTCAATCGTTACAGCTTTTTTCTCCATTTTAAAAAGAGTCATTCTTATAATCCACAAAATAATGTTTTACCTTTTTAACTGAAGATATATGTTGTTAAATTATTGTTGAAAAAATTAATTTAATTTATCATTATTAATTTAAATAAAAGTAGGTTAGTCAACACAGTTGAAAATCCTGCCCAATAGACAATATAGTATTTCAGTATCTTCAATCTTTGTAATTTAATTAGATATTCCCAACTTCTACCTTATATTATGCGCGTATTTGAACTAGAAAATTATGTCTGATGGGCAAAATAAGTTTTTGCCCAACGATTTTTTTAAAGTAAAGGTCACTATTTAAATTTTTTGCTAAGCAGTGATAAAATCGCAAATCATTCCTTGTAGTATTTTATTGGGAAAACTACATTGTATAGCCTTTTCAAAAAATAATAGCTGACAATATATATATATATATATATATATATACGCGCGCGCGCACACACATAAAAAATCAGTATATACTTTTATATATTTGGCTAGCGAATAACGAATATAATTATTTTTGACTGACCGCAAAATTTATAACTTGCCCTATTTGGAAAGTTACCCTGTAATTGAATTTGAATGTAATTGAGTATAATTGAGAGGGTATAACTACACTCTCCGATTCTCAAGAAGGGGTTGAGAATCGCTGGTAATTACATGGTATAATTACAATGTTATTCATCTGCAAACTTGACTTATAATGAGTGATGTCATTAAAGTTGATAGCTATGTTAAAATGATAGACTACATTTTTTAATATTTAAATAATATTTTCATTTTTCAATCTTTAATTTTTTGTGATTCTAGGTAGGTGCTCGTACCCCCCCCCCCCCTCCCTCATTTAGTGTAATTGTGTAATTATTCTAGTTTTTAAACTATACCTCATAATATTAGAAATAGTGAGTCACTTGGCATAAAATGAGTAATATCATTAAGGCAAAATCTCATTGTCGAATGGGGTTGTAGACTTATTAATTCAGATTGCATGCATTTATTTTTCACTTAAAAATTGATAGATTTTTTTTTGTAAAACATGTGAGTAATGTTATGATATTATATTTATAAATATTAATATTTTTATCAAGCATACAGTCCATGATGTTCTTGCAAAATATGTACTTTTATTTTTTTGAGTTAATGAAGTAAAAATATTATTAATTTACTTAATAGTATTAGTTACAAAATATGATCAGTAATCAATATATTTTCAAGAAATAATATGTATCTTACATGTCAAATTTTATATTATTTATAAAGGCATATATTTGTTAAATCTTAACTTTTAATTTTTAATAATTGATTTTATATTTAAAATGTAAGTTAAATGTGTAATTACACTTGTTCAACCAAACAGTATAATTACACAAATTCTAATTACCTTAATAATTACACAAATTCTAATTACCTGGTGGCTTTCGAAACAAACCCTATATTTAAACCGTACCAACTGTTTCCGTCTCCTAGGGGGAAATAGAAGAAGCCCAATTTAGAAAGAGAGTACAATAAATGGAGTCCAGTTTGAAATGTATGGCCTTTCATTATAATCCAATTTTAGAAAGCCACTTTAATTGACCCATTGAGTTAGTCTGTCAAGAAGTCGATGCTTAACGAGAGAGAAAGGAGAACAAACGACTCCAGCTCTAACTCATAAGAACAGCGTCCCTTAGTTCAATGAGACCATTTCAAAGCTTCTCACCGTTAGGAGTTTTTGCAAACTATCACCAAAAAAGAAAAAGATTTCTCCATCCACAAACTTCTTTTAAAAGTTGATAATATGAAAACGTTGGAATTATAGCTAAGTTATCACGTGTAAGAAATATTGGATTTGTTTCACCGACTATTCGGAAAATTTTCTTCTAGACGTAATGTAGCTAAAGGACCTGAAGATACGAGGTATTAGATTTGTCATATTGTGCAAGTATTAATTTCCTCAAGTACAAGATAGTGCTTACTTTTACTTTTTGGTTTAATACGATATACTCAAAAAAGTTCTCTTAGCAATATGTGTTTAACCAGAAAATAGAAATTTTGGTCAAAACTTAGTTTTAGAAGAATTTGGGTGACTGATAATCAAATAAGGAAACAATAATGTAATGAAAAAGAAGAATTGAATTGAAATGTAGCCGAGTAAGTAAAATAAAGCAAGGTAAATCAGTGTATTCCAATAATAATCCGTGTCCCAATACAAATGTTATTTCTCTTCTTTTATAGCTATTTCTAAGTACTACGTTTCTTTCCTCTCATAATAGAGCCATTATGAGTAATTAATGGCATTAATGTAGCGTTATAATTGTCAATCGTAACTGTTTCGTGAAGATTCTATAACGTTTCCCATCATTTATGCTCATTAATTACAGATAATACGTATTGGTACTTTTTGCTAACTAGGTTCATTCCTCCGATGTCTCTTCAAATCATCAAGAGATTCGAGTAACCGTTCCTTCTTGTTTTCTTGAATCTTTGCCCGTGCCTGTTAATGCTCACGGCTCTTTGAATACTCTTTGCCAGCTGTCATTCTTCCATTGATCCACGTGTCTTGACATGTCAGCACATAATTAATTCCAAATGTTAACTTGTTTTTTCCAATACAGATAGTCCTCCCACTTGCCATTTATTCAGCAATTAAATATTTGGGAAGTGAATCTCATTAAAGCGAGAATTTTTGCCGTCATTCTCACTTATCATTACACCTTTTCCAAAATTGACGCTTCACATGTCACTTCCATTTAATGCATGTGACACATGGTGATTTTTGATTGGTTCTGCAATCCTTCAGCGTCTTTTAAGGCTTTTTACGGCTTCATCAATCACGAAGTGGCAATTTTCATTATGACGTTCTCATCATTACCTTTTTGTTTGACGGTTGCTTCTGAGTATAAATATATCCTTTGCCTCTTCTTTCATAGAAAAGTTTTCCATCTTTAACTTATTCAATCTCCTTTTCTCCTTCGTATAGCTATGTCTTCTTCAAACCCCGATCCTCAAAAAGTTCTTATCGTAGATGAACTTTCCCTTGCTCCTACTAGGAGCAGGAGAGGGGGTAGGCTACATAGCTTAGAGTCAGTTTCCATTCGAGGCTCTTCTTCTTCTCTACCTAGTTCTACTCCTCCTTCATCTTCTAGAACTAGGGATTCTCTTACACATAGGTCTTCTGCCAGAAGTAGGGATTCCAAGGAGCCAATACGTGAACCTACAGTAGATGAAATTGTCCCTTCTGAACTTTCTTTTTATACAAACAGAGAATCAATTAAAAACCAGGTTTCTTACTATGTCTTCTCATGATCGTGCCGATGTCTATTCTTCACAGATTACTGAAGGTTTGATCTCCGTTGTCCGTAGGGATTGTCATTGGAGGTTTGATTTCCCAATTCTGATCCCTAATGCAAATCAAAGGATTACTTCTTTCAAGGCTGGTTTTTCTTTCGTGTATATATACCCTTTTACATTGAACTTTAGACCCCCTATTGATCCAGTTATCATTGAATTCTGTTGCTTCTTCAATGTATGTTTAGGACAAATTGGCCCTATTGTATAGAGGGTAGTTGTATGTTTAAGGTATTTGGCTAATTTAGCTCAATTGCCTTTCACCTTCTTTCATCTAATCCACCTCTACTCCCCTAAATTATTCCGTCATAAGATTTTTACTTTGGTGGCGAGGAGTAAGAGGGTATTAGTCAGCCCTGAGGATGATAAGTATCGTGGCTGGTATGCCCGATTTGTTAATGCTCCTACGTCAGGGTTAGTAGGTGAAGAAAATATGCCATTCCCTGAAAAGTAAAATTTTACACGTAAGTTTTCTTTACAACTTTCTCTCTTCTCTTCTCTTTTCTTTTTCTTTTAAATAAGGTCTGCACTTCTCGTGACTGTTTGGCTTTTCTTTTTTCAGCAACCATGGGAACTATTTAAGAGATTCCCAATTTTCGTGGTTGGGTAGAGAAATTATTGACCATCGCTTCGATGGAAGTTAGATCTTGGAAGTACCTCTCAAACAAGTTTGGATGGAAGGTTAAAACTCACGGTAAAATTTCATTCTTTTCCTTTTATTTTTGTTCATTCTTTCTTTAGAATGTATTTAACCCTTCTTTTTATCAGGGTTTCCTATTCGTGGTGTAAGTGCTGAGTCGATTGCAGCTTCTAGACTTTCTTTGGCAAGAGCTCAGGAGATAATCTTGAGTTCTTCATCGAAAAGGAAAGCTGACAAATCCCAGGATTCTGAAGAGGAGGATGAATGAGATGGAAGTTCTTTGGTTAAAAGGTCGCGGGCTAGAAGACGCGTCATTTCGGATAATGAAGTTACTCCTCCCCGTTCTGTTCCCATGACCGATCCTGTTGAAGCCACTTTAGTGAGTTCTGATGAAGATACTCTCATGACAGCTCGTGACTCTGATGAAAAACTTTTTCACGTGGTTTTGATAGTAAAGGCTTTGATTTGGTGTCTGATGAAGTACCTTATGCCTTTTCCCCGTATCTGTCCCAGTGGAATGCTCTTTGCCTACTTTTACTGCTATTGTTTCTGCTTCGCTTCAAGCCATTATGACTTCCTCTACAGTCCCCGCTACTAATATTTCTCGAACTGAAGTTGGTTCTTCAAGTGGAAGTAGAGTGATGAAGCAAATTACCATTAAGGTTCCTGCCGATGGTATTCTTCTGAAGAAGTCAGGCCAAGTTGACGTATGGTTGAAACCCTTGATTGGTCTAGTTGAAAAGTGCAAGCTAGAAAGTCATAGTTCTTTGACTTGGATGAATGACATCGTACAATCATCATTGAAGGTATTGACTTCTTTTCATGTTCTATTCCATTTTCCTTTTGCTAAGATTCTTATCCTTTTTTTGTAGATCATTCTCATCGGTACGGAGATGATGAAAAGGATTTCCCATACAGAGCAATTGATGCATGATTACTAGATTAAGGCAGATAATTGGAAAGAGCAGTATGAAAGTTTTCAGCTTGAGATGAAAGTTTTAGAAGAAAACAAATGTACCTTAGAGCAGCAGCTAAGAGTTGAGAAAACTTCTTCCAACCAGACGGGCAAAGATAAAAACCTCCTCGCGTCATCTTTTGCTGAACAGCTCTCCAAAGCCACTGAAGAGATCAGAGGTATGAAGGCCTTGTTGAATGAGAAAGAGATTTATGTTAGTGAGCTTGTTCAAACATTCACCAAGACCCAAAAAGATCTCCGAGTGTCTTCTAATAAGGTCAAGTTTTTGGAGAGTTCAGTTGCCCCTTTACAATCTTCTTACGATGCTGCTTTGGCTGAGAGGGAGGAGCTCAAGAGTGAAATTGATCATTGGGAAAGAGACTATGAGGCTCATGAGGACAAAGCTGTTGTTGAAGTAAGTTGGGCCATTTTGAACACGCGCCATGATACCCTTATGGAGGTTAGCCAAGAAGGTTTTAACTTGGATGCTGAGTTAGCAAAGATTAAAGAAACCATTGAAACAACTCAGCAAAGCCAAAGTTTCTCTTCACCCATGGCTGATACTCCCGAGAATGTTGAAGGTAATCCTGGTGCGGTGGATGTCCCAGCTCACTCTGACCAAATCGAGCCTTCTGTTGCTGATGATGCCGTCTTGAATTCTTCTTCATAACCTACTCCACAGTGAAAGTTTATTTGTGAAGTTTGACTCTTTTTTTTCTTGTTGGTGGAATGTTTGGTGGTTTTACTTCTGGTCCCATTTGGGGGTAATGTTTTTGGTAACAACATATCCCTAGGTCTTTTCGGGGATTTTGTAATGACAATTAAGTTAGGACTAAGTTTACACTTAGTTTTAACTAAATATTATAAAGTTTTTGTTTCAACTTATAATACCTTCGACTTGAGTTTCTGTTATACTCTTTTAATGATTTACCCTTCTCTTCTTTCTCTATAAGTTCAGGGTCTTGCTTCTATTTAATTTCAATGTGCGGGTTTTTGTTTTACCCTTTTAACTTTTTGCATTTTTAGAAATGCTTAGTTAATTTCATGGATTTTTGAATCAAACATAAATTATAAAAGAGGACCCTTTTATATACGACACTTATTGAAGAAGACGTCTCAACTTCATAATGGTGTAAACATACGAAATGAGAAATAAGAACACACATGTTTCTTGGAATAACTTTGATAAAGTTTTCATTCAAACTTTGTCAGGTTTAAATAACATCTTATATGTATTATCTTATATAACTTTTCCGTAACTATTTTCTTTATAACAGATGTGAAAACCAAAAATATCCAAGGGTTTCTTTATGACCCATGGCTAAATATCCAAGGGTTTCTTTATGACCCATGGCTAAATACTGCCTTTAACCTAAACCTCTGTAGGAGTTTGAGATTTGTATCCACGAGTGTATTCATCATAGGTTTTTTGGATCAGACTTGCGTTTTTTGGCTCGTGACTTTAGGTTTGACTTGAAAGTTAATTGTTTCTGCCTTCTTTGCCTTCCTTATACATATATCATATGTATATTATATAGTCCCCAAGTGTTTAAGCTTTGAAGTATGAAATCTCGAGCACTTGACTATTCCTTCCATGCGGTTCTTTTCCTGAAAAGGAAAAACATACGGGACTCGGAGGTACAATTTTAGATGAAGACTGCTTAACCCATTATATTTCCATCAGAATAGTTGTAACCCTAGACCAGAAATTATGTTCTTTCCTCGTGTCTTTCGGGTCGTAATTCATCATTTAGTGTGGGCTAGCTTTTTGCCTATCTTCTAAAATCTTTAGTAAAATTTTAACACTTCAAAAATAAAAATCATGAGTGGGGATACCTGACCGTTGGTATTTCCTTCCCTTAGAAGTAGTATTTCTTCAAATGGACATCATTCCAATGTGAAGGTAGAATCTTGCCATCCAATGTTTCAAGCTTGTATGCACCTTTTCATGCGATACCATGAATCTTGTATGGCCCTTCCCAATTTGGACTTAACTTTTCTGCATTAGCTGCCCTCGTGGATTGGAAAACTTTCTTGAGTACGTAGTCCCCAATCTTGAAGTATCTGAGATGAGCTTTCCGATTGTAATACTGCTCAATAACTTGTTTTTGCGTTGCCATCCTTATTAATGCAGTTTCCCTCCTTTCTTCAAGTAAATCCAGGTTTACCCGCATCTCTTCTTCATTCGACTTTTCGGTAGCTTGAGTATATCTCGTACTAGGCTATCCTGTTTCGACTGGAATTAAGGCTTCAGCTCCGTATACAAGTGAAAACAGTATTTCTCCCGTACTTGTTTTTGCTGTTGTTCGGTAAGCCCACAAGACTCCAGGTAATACCTCTGGCCAATTGCCCTTTGATTCTTTTAGTCCTTTTTTCAAGTTTTTGATAATGATTTTATTTGTTGATTCAGCTTGTCCATTACCCACCGGATGGTAATGTGTCGAGGTAATTCTTTTAATTTACCAACTTTGGAAGAATTCTATGATTTGTGCACCTATGAATTGCAGGCCGTTATCACATACGATCTCCTTTGGCATCCCAAATCGGCATATGATGTTTCGCCAGATGAAATCTCTGACCTCTTTTTCTCGTACCTGTTTGAAGGCTCCTGCTTCTACCCACTTAGTAAAATAGTCAGTGAGTACTAACAAAAATCTTACCTTACCTTTGGCTTGTGGTAGTGGACCTACGATATCCATCCCCCACTTCATAAAAGGCCATGGTACTATAACTGGATGTAACAATTCAGCTGGTCGATGCATAGTGTTGCCATATCTTTGGCACTTGTCACATTTTGCCATAAAACTTTTCGCCTCTTCTTCCATTTTTGGCCAGTAATAGCTAGCTCTAATTATGGTTTTTACTAAAGATCTTCCTCCGGCGTGATTTCCACAATGTCCCTTGTGTATTTCTTTCATCACATATTCCGTTTGAGAAGGTCCGAGACATCTTGCTAGAGGCCCACCGAACATTTTTCGATATAAATTGCCTTGATTTAAACAGTAACGAACAACTTTTTGGCGAAGTGCTTGAGCCTTTTTCTTTTATTCAGGTAGTATTCCATACTGCAAAAAATTGACAATCTCATTTCTCCAATCCCAAGTCAGATTATTGTAATTTACCTCATTTTTGTCTTGATCAAGCACTGAATGAAACAAATGTATCACAGAAGCATTTTCTTCATTTGTTACTTCTGCAGTGGATGCAAGATTAGCTAGAGCGTCTGCCTCAAAATTTTCTTCCCTTGGTATCTGCGTGATTTTCCAAGTTTGTAATTGTTTAACTAAATTCCGTGCCTTTTCCAGGTATTGTTGCATCCTTGACTCTCTAGCCGTATAAGTCCCCTGCATTTGGTTAACTACGAGTTGCGAATCACTTTTGATTATGACCTGCTCTATTCCGAGCTCTCGTTCCAATTCTAAACCTACAATCACATCTTCATATTCTGCCTTATTATTAGTGATTGGATGACATTTTATGGCTTGTCGTATGGTTTCACCCGCAGGTGGTACCAGGACAATGCCTAGACCTGCTCCTTTTACATTTGATGAACCGTCAGTAAATAAGGTCCAAGTACATGGATTAGACCCGTTAAATACCTGTAGTTCTTTCTCTCCTTCCAATTGTATTCCTTGGCTAAAATCTGCCACAAAATCTGCTAAAACTTGTGATTTTATTGCAGTTCTAGGTCGATATGTAATGTCATATTCGCTTAGTTCTATAGCCCACTTGGCTAATCTACCTGATAACTCTTGCTTATGCAAGATATTACGTAAGGGGTAGGCGGTTACCACAGAGATAGGATGACATTGGAAATAAGGTCTTAATTTTCTAGATACCACAATTAAAGCTAATGCAAGTTTCTCTAAATGAGAGTATCGAGTCTCAGCATCTAGCAAAGATTTGCTAACATAATGAATCGGAGATTTTTTACCTTGGTCTTCTCGAACTAATACGGCACTTACCGCTACTTCTGAAATTGCGAGGTAGATAAGTAATTTCTCCCCATCTTTTGGTTTGGCTAGCAATGGTGGATTTGACAGGTACGCCTTTAAATTTTTAAGCGTTTGTTGACATTCTTCAGACCATTCAAATTGATTTTGCTTTTTTAACGCTGAAAAGAATTTGAAGCACTTTTCTGATGGCTTGGAATAAACCTTCCTAAGGCTGCTATCCTTCATGTCAATTGTACTTCTTTTTTGCTCGTGAGTATATCCGGAATTTCTTTAATAGCTTTAATATGCGCGGGATTTACTTCAATGCCATGATTAGAAACAAGAAATCCCAAGAACTTACCTGATGACACGCCAAATGCACATTTTTCAGGATTAAACTTCATGTTAAATTTGCAAAGAATCTGAAATGTATCAGTCAAATGTTGAATATGATCCCCTGCTTGTTGTTATTTGACCAACATATCATCTATATACACTTCCATGGTTTTTCCTAGATGTTCTTGAAATATTTTGGTCACTAGCCTTTGGTATGGGGCCCCAACATTCTTTAATCCGAACGGCATAACTTTGTAACAGTAAGTCCCCCTGTCTATGATAAAGGAAGTTTTTTGTTCATCTAGAGGATCCATTTTGATCTGATTATATCCTGAATAGGCATCTAAAAACTTAATAATTCATGCCCTGCAGTAGCATCAATTAGTTGATCTATGTGAGGTAATGGAAAATAATCTTTAGGTCAAGCTTTATTTAGATCAGTATAATCTACACAAACTTGCCACTTACCATTCTTTTTGGGTACTACTACAGTGTTAGCCAACCAATCTGGATACTTTACCTCGCGGATATACCCGATTTTTAAAAGTTTTTGCACCTCATCTTGAATCACTTGATTCTTGAAGGAGCCTTGCTTCCTTTTCTTCTCTTTGACATGTGTGTATGATGGATCTTCATTTAATTTGCAGGTAATTACCTCCGGTGGTATACCTGTCATATCTGAATGGGACCAAGCAAAACAATCTGCGTTAGCCTTTAAAAATTCAATCAACTTACGTTTCATCTTTGGGCTGAGGTTGGTTCCAATGTAGACTTTTCTGTCCGACTAATGTACAAATAGTACTACAGCTTCCAGTTCCGCGATCGTTGTTTTGATATTTTCATTTTCTTCTAGTTCTTGAATAGTATCGGGTCTCAAGTCTACATCAGTTTGCCCATCTTCAGTTGAGGTTCGTGTTACTGCGTCCTCAACTGAATTCTGTGATTGCTATTTTTTGTCACTTTTTGCGTTTGAATCTGCCACGGAATTAATGCTTCATGAAGCTTGTTGGTCACTATGGATTTGCCGTATTCCCCATTGTGATGGAAACTTGATAACTTGATGTAAGGTAGATGGAGCAACGTCCATTTCGTGAATCCATGGTCTGCCGAGAATCATATTGTAAGTCATATCCATTTCTACTACCTGAAATTTGGTATCTTTGACTATTCCTTCTGCGAATGTGGTGAGTATTATCTCCCATTTTGTTATGACGCTCGAATTGTCAAAACCAGACAAGGTGTGTGCCTTGGGTATCAGCTTATCATCGGCTTGCGTCTCGTTTACCACTCTTAACAGAATGATATTCACGGAACTACCTGGATCAATCAAAACTTATTTTATATTAGTATCATGTACAAGTAAAGATATTACCAATGCATCATTATGCGAGGTTAGCACGCCATCTGCATCTGCATCATCAAATGTAATACTATCTTCTTCCAGAACCTGTCGAACTCGCTTCCCGTGGGTAACTGTAATTTTTGACACTTTCTTTGCTGCTGTGTATGTTACGCCATTGATCTTCTCTTCTCCACTTATGACATTAACTGTTTTTTTTTTTGGTAAATGAGGTTTTGGTGTCTCCTGCCTATTCTTTATATATGCTTGCTTTCTCTTTTCACTAAACAATTCAGTTAAATACCCTTGTTTTAATAAATGTTCTACTTCACCTTGCAACAATCTACAATCCGCCGTTTTGTGACCGTGATCGTTGTGAAACTCTCATTTCCTTCGGCCACCGTACCTTGTCTCCCATGCTCCTTGAAATAGCCACCAACTCGGATGTGCTAACATTTAAACTGTAACCACCGATCTTTGTCTTCGAGCTTCTGTCATCATCTCGTGCATCTCGCGTGTTTCGTTCTTTTCCGATCTATGATCTATGATCATACCTTGGGTTTTCCTGTTTTGAACGCGAGTCCCATCCTGCTGGTCCCATGTAAGGCTCATACCTATTTTTACCTGACCTTTTTTCAGTTTCAACTCGTCTTGAACTCACCCTTTCATCTTTGCGAGACTGAATGATAGTATCTTCCTCTATCCGCAGCTTTGTGTTGTATCTATTATAAACATCATTCCAAGTTGTTACTGGAAATTCTCGTAAACTTTCCTTGAGTCTCCTCGTGGCTTCTGAGCTTTTTTCATTTAGATTACTGGCAAAGTCCATAGCCGCCCAGTTATCAGGTACACGTGGCAACATCATCCTCCTACGCTGGAATCTGTCTACGAATTCTCTAAGCAGCTCCGTATCTCCTTGTTTTATTTTGAAAATGTCCTCCATTCTTTTTCAACTTTTTGAGCTCCCGAGTGTGCTTTGATAAACGAATCTGCAAGCTCAGCAAAAGAATCTGTAGAATTTTCAGGTAAAAGAGAGTACCATGTTATGCTCCATTCGTGAGCGTTTCTCCGAATTTTTTGATCAATACTGATTCAATTTCTTGCTTGGTCAAGTCATTGCCCTTTATACCGGTTGTAAATTCGGTTACATGATCCCGTGGATCAGTTGTTCCATCATATTTCAGAATATCGGGCATCTTGAATTTCTTTGGAATTGGTAAATGAGCGATACTTGATTTCCAAGGTTGTTGAGAATATTTGTCCATATCTATTCCTTTGATTACAGGCGGTACTCCAGGTATCTGCTATATGCGATCGCTCTGCTCATTTAGCTGTTTCTGTAAAGTTAGTACTAAATTTTGTAATCAGAATTGACTGGGTTACCTGATCCTCCATCACGAGATTCGCTAGGAGTTCCTCCACTGCACGAGTTAACGAGTCCTGAGTGAGAATTTTTCACGGTGTTATTATTTGGAGTTGGTGTTGGTGATGTAGCACGTGGCAGTTGGTTAGCAAAAACCTGAAGAGCATTACTGACTTGTTGGGCGATTAATTTTTTTCAAAGCTTCATCAATTGCTTGATTATTTTCAAACTGCTCATTCGTATTTGATTCAGATCCGTCAGGAGTCCCCTCTCGGGATTGTCGAGGAGAGTTTCGTTGCGATGGAACTGGAGTTCCTTCATCTTGTTGATTCTCCTGATGTTGCTGATTTTCTTGATATTGTAAATTTTGTTGGTTGTTGTCGTTGACATTCGACATGATTATTTTGACAAAAGAGTCGATTTAGCAAGTAAAAGATTATCATATTCCTAGCAACGAAATCAATTTGTTTAACTAGAAAATAAAAATTTTGGTCAAAACTTAATTTTAGAAGAACTCGGGTTACTGATAATCAAATAAGAAACAATAATGTAATGAAAAAGAAGATTTGAATTGAAATGTAGTCGAGTAAGTAAAATAAAGCAAGGTAAATCAGTGTATTCCAATAATAATCCGTGTCCCAATACAAATGTTATTTCTCTTCTTTTATAGCTATTTCTAAGTACTACGTTTCTTTCCTCTCATAATAGAGCCATTATGAGTAATTAATGGCATTAATGTAGCGTTATAATTGTCAATCGTAACTGTTTCGTGAAGATTCTATAACGTTTCCCATCATTTATGCTCATTAATTACAGATAATACGTATTGGTACTTTTTGCTAACTAGGTTCATTCCTCCGATGTCTCCTCAAATCATCAAGAGATTCGAGTAACCGTTCCTCTTGTTTTCTTGAATCTTTGCCCGTGCCTGTTAAGGCTCGCGGCTCTTTGAATACTCTTTGCCAGCTGTCATTCTTCCATTGATCCACGTGTCTTGACATGTCAGCACATAATTAATTCCAAATGTTAACTTGATTTTCCCCAATACAATATGGTTATTTGAGTGCAAAGATGCTAGTGCAGAAATTGGTTTTATAGATGCCCGAGCTAACCAGTAAAATCGTATGGGTTTGAACTTTGAAGAGTTCAACAACATCTAATAAATCTAACTATTTTTTTGCATCTCTACTGAAAGGGGAAAGAAAGGGGCCGGGGGTTGAGGAGGGAAAAGTTTAATTAAAAACACTACTACATACTATGAATTGAAGTTTCTAGTTAAACCCCACCAAGAACAGCTTTTAAATTGCTGAATAAAACAGAAGAAAGGTCATTTTCTGGACTGTTTAGAGGAAGACTTTTTCCTTGGAATGCATTTTCCTTTTACAGCCTTTTCCTTCTTCAATTCCTCATCTTCTGCTTCTGCGACTACTCTCAGTCCTGCCTTTGAGCTCCTGCCCAGTTATAAAGCAAAGTCACGTCAATTTATATGCTATACACTTAACCAACATTAACTTCAAATTAAAGTAGACACTTTGTCACCCAAATATTAAAAGCCTCAGAAGCTTGTTTACTGTTATCTTTACTGAATTGTAAAAGGTAACCTTTTTAAAAACTTTTAAAGTAGCATTGTAGTAAAAAGTTTTTGCAAACTATTCAGTAAACTGAGCACGGAGTTTAAGAAAAAATAAAGACTTTTGAAATTTGTGATCCTAAACAAGTCCAAATGGAACCTAGAGTATTTGTGTGGTTATAAAAGTTTTTCATTAAGGATAGAGTTGTAACTTTAAGCTAAATTGTTCCCAAATTTAGAAAGGGTTCATTTTTTTTGGAACGGACCAAAAAGAAAATAGGTTCACATAAACTGGAACAGATGGAGTAGTATAACCTTACATTTAGTGGGTGTTTGGACATAAGAATTGTGAATTTCGGAAAAAAGTAAAATTCATTTTCATGTTGAAAATGGTATTTAAACTTTGGAGTTGTGTTTGGATATGACTACAAATTAAAATTATTTTTGAATGTTTTTGAGTGAGTTGGAGTCATATTAGCTTTGGAATTTTTCAAATTCCGGAATTCAACTTTAAGTTGGATTTTGAATTTTCGTGGTCTAACAGTGATTCTGAAAAAAGTAAAAAAAAAAAAAAAAAAAGGCCAAACGGGCCCTTATTAAATAGTACTCATCATTTAATTTTACGTACTTAAATTTGAATATGTACGAAAATTAAGAAGAAAATATAGACTTATAAAATTTGTGATATTTACCTATACCATAATATAGTATATGTTATTATGGAGAATTTTTCTTTTGAAACGGGTGATTTTAATTATTCCATAATATTTGTATTACTAAAAAATTTCTTATTAAGATATAATAAAATTTAAATTAAATTATTTGTAAATTTAGAAAGTTGCGAGGGAGGGTAAGACTTGCAAAGAATAAAAAGTAATTTTTAGAAAATACCTTTCTTCGTTATAGGAAGATGATTTCTTCAAGTGTGGTCCAACTTGAGCTGTTCGTTCCTCCATCGTCATTGATTCAACAATGCTCCCACTGAAATATTCCTTCTCCTCCGACTGCAAATTCCCAAATCGTGGATTCTCCGACATGTACTTGATCTCTTCCACCTCATTCATCTCTAAATTCTTCGCCGCCACTTTACACAAAACCCCTTTATGAAAACTAGCACTACTACTGCTGCTACTCTTCCTAGCCACCACCACCGTGCACGGTGGCGACGGCGGAGGTTGCTTCACAATTGTTGGCTCAGTCTTTCCCCTAAACGACACTGAGCCTCCGCAGGAGATGAGTTGAAAGAGGACCGAGTTTCTACTCAGTAATGACTCGGAGGCAACCGGGTCACCATCTTCGAACCGCTTGGACGTGTTGGTAATTTCATTATTAATGGGCTTGTCTGAAAGTGAAGAGGATATTGCTGAAGGAGGAGATAACGAGTTGGTGTGAGTTAAGTCGGTAGGATTTTTCCGAGTAATTGGTTGGATTAACTCGTTTTGATCATCAGTGCAAACGCCTCTAGAGCATGTGGAATTGGGTGTGGTGGAGCTAGTACTGTAACTTGATTTCTCTTCATATTCTTCTTCAATATTTTCGTCTAGGTAATGAACGTTGTTCTGAACAATTTCTGCCTCTGTATGTCGTTTTGAACCTACTGATTTGCGTTTTGGCAGGAAGTTTGACTCTTGAATTTGTTGGCAAGTGTTTCTCAGTTGTGGGGACTGAAGTTGCTGAAATTTTTCTGAACGACAAATTCGTTTTTAGAATAAAACCAAAAAAAAAGGAAAAAGTTTCATGAAATTCACTTACTTATATACTATAGTAACAATTTTTGAACATGTATACAATAACATAGGGTTAAAAAATTACATGAATTTCTGAAACTGTCCAATAAATTATTGATAAAATCAGGAGTGGAATTTTGATTCATGTTTTTTTCGTAAAAAATAATTTGATTGAAGATAAGGGAGTGGGGAGTAATTACCTGTGGAACCTTCAATAATCTCAGAACCTTTGAGAACATACTCAGCGCCTTCAGAAGGGCAGATGAAATCATTTTCAGCCAAGTCATTCCACACATAGCCATTCTTGTAACTCCTACAAAGTTAATTACCATCTTAGCAGTATTTAGAGCCTGTTTGGACATAAAAAAAAAAAATCACTTCTTTCCTAAATCAGTGTTTGGCCATAAGAATTATGTCCAAACACAGCTTTCACTAGAAATTTCTTTTCACTTTTTCTTGGAATTTTACATTTCTTATGTCCAATCGCCCACTTAAATAACCACAGTAAAAAATAGTGTAAAAAAATAAAGAAACGGACAAATACTAAAAATTAGTAGGGTGATAAGAGTAACTCTTATTTGTTACATCATGCTAATTAATTATCAGCTATCAATTTTCATTTACTTAAGCACGAATCTATTTCTATAAACTCACCTCAGATTTTCTCTACAAATACCTTATGACCTACATAACCATCTTCATTCTAAGCTAAAAATGTAAGCACAAAAGAAGAAAAGAAAGATAATCTCATTAATCTTCTATTCATTTAATATTTTATATTTTGAACTAAGCTCAGTTCAATATTTTAATTTGGCATAAATTTCAAATATGATATTTTTTCTTCTAATATGCATGAACTCTTCCCTTTTTCACATTTGGTAATTTCATCCATCACTGTGTTAAAGATTTTTAGGTCCCATTTGGCCATAGATTTTGGCTATCTCTTTTTAAAAAAAAATGAAATATTATTTGTTCAAGGAATATACCTAATTTTTGAAAGAAAAAAAAAATTGAGTTCACAAAAATTGGGTTAGGCAGTTTTGGGTGATTTTTTTCCCTCTCACGAAACTTTAAATTTTCTTTTTTCAAATTAAATACATGTACAAACATAACTTTAACTTCTAAAAATAATTTTTCAAAACAATTTTAAGAACTTCTTTTTCAAAGTTTCAACTAAATCTATATGGAGCTCAGCATTCGTTAAACGAGGAGAAAAAACAGGAAGTGTAGATGAAGAAAGGGCATTTACCTTTTGCAAGACCAAGAATAGAGTGAAGGCAGGCCTCTACCTCTCAAGATGGTAAGCCTATCAATCACATCTGTGCAAAATTTGCATTCCATTCCATTTATTTCACAGCGAATATAACACCAATAAATCAAGAAAGAAAAAAATAAATGAACGGAAGAAATATATAGTGACCTTTCAAGCGAAGTTGTTGATGAGCAAGATGAGTGACTTCCATGTAATGAGGATGTTCAAGTTGCCCATTTCTTGATAAGTAATACACAACTTGAACCTTTCTGAAACTTGGTCTGATCACTGATCTTCTGCTGCTTTGTGATTTCCCTCTTTCTCTTTCTGGGCTATTCTCTCTGCATATTCTTCTTCCATTCCCAACCTCCATTTTCTTTCTTTTTCTCTATATTTTGCTTTGTCTTTGTCCTTAAAAAGTAGAAAAGCTATGCCAGAGTAGTTAATGGAGAATGGGAGATTGAGACAAAGGAAAATACAAGGCCTACTCCTCCATCACTGCATATAAGCAATAGAAATTCACTGTATTTTTTTTTACTGAGTCTACTGCTGCTGCTACTATGCCTTGAGATCCTATGGAGAGGGAATTAGGTGTTAAGTTGATCACCTTTTTAATTCTCCTTCTCTTTTGACTTTTACCGGTTTTTAAATTGGGTAAACCTTCGGTCAAATCGGAAGAAAAAAGTGAATTTATCGTAAAAGGATAAAATATTTAAAATTTTAAAGGACCTTTAAGGTAAAATAAATTTAGTTTTTTATAAGTATAGATATTTAAATTATTTTTATAATTTGTGATTTTAAAAATGTTATGACATTTCTATAGTAGTAAAGGCATGCCGTTGCCAATGTAATTTCTAAAAATAAAAATTAATAAAAAGATATTGTCACATAACCTAAACAAAGAGAATACATATTATCAACTAGTATTTGGACATAGATCTCGTTAAAATTTGAAAAAAAGAATTTTGGAAGATAAGATGAAATATAATTTTTGGAAGTTGAAATTATATTTGGACATCTATTTTACTTGAAAAAATAAAAAATTTGTGAGTAGAAAACTTGAAAAATTCATCTTAAAAAACTGTCCAAAAACTTATCACTTTTTAAGGTGGCATCCTTCACATATCTACCTACTAAGCTCACAAAATTTTGAGACCAGTTTTAAGTCTATGGTGATAGCCTTTATTCCAGTGTATATTATTGCTTTTAATATAGGGAAAGCTGGCTGTGCAAAGTGCAATCTAGGTTGCTGACCACATTGTATTGTATTTACTATGGCTCTCAATGTCCTCCTACTTTTTAGCAGTGTTTTGTCGTCCAACTTTTATCCCATAATCCAAGTACTTTGTTAAGTTGGATACGTACTATAGACTAGTTGTAGATTATGAAAAAGACTTTGTCGCTGCAACTTCATTATTCTCTTTTGGATTATTTTCCAACAATACCCAGCTTTCTGCTGAGAAAACTTATTGGATTACTCTGACCACATGTACATCCTGCTACAATAAAATACTACTCGTAGTCTAGCAATGGAGCTCGGCACAAAGTTTAACGAAAAAGAATTAAGACTTTTGAAACTTGTGATCTTAAAAGTCTAAGAGATTAAAGTTTTGTGGGATCATAATATTTGTGTAGTTATAAAAATTTCTCATTAAAAGTAAATCATTTAAAGTTGAATTAATTTCAATTGTAGAAATATGTCATTCTTTTTTAAACAAACTAATAAGGGAAGTGTGTCATCTACATTGAAACAGAGGGAGTATTTTAGTTTGATTTGTCACAAAATTTAATTAAAAAAAGCAAGATTTTTGAAATTTGTGATTTAAATATGTCATAACACTTCTGTAACAATTAAACTTTTGAAACTTGTGATTTTAAACAAGTCATAACATTTTATGTGGCTATAAAAAAATTTCATTAACAAAAATATATGAATATGTCAATCTTTTTTAAACGGACTAATAAGATATCTTTACCTAACGTGTTTTCAATTCGAGGATTCAATTCTACTCTAATATTTCGAATCACAAGAGTAAATGTAAGTATAAGAGATATTGGTGGAAACATAAATACTTCTCGATTTTGGTGAAGAACAGTAAGATTAAGTTCTGGTCAAAACTAACGTTATGGACCTGGTGGAAATTAATACTCCATGTCTTTGTACTTAACATTGTATAAAATTGTTAGAACAGTTGTATGCAATGCAGTCGCCCAAATTATATATAGATTGTACCTGAATCTAAGTAACAACAAAAGTAATCTCAATTTAGCAGAAGAGTGCGTTCAATGGATTGGTAGTAGTGGTGTATATCAATCATGTTTTCTTTGTCCACAATAAATGTTTTTGCTGAAACCAAACTCTACGCTTTTTAATCCAAGCTTGAACTCTGCTTTCAAAAAGAATTCTCTCTGGGTCTTATTCTTGTGGATACAACCATTATCACACCACTCATACCGCCGGAACCTTCGGAAAAGAACAATCAGATGGATATAAAAGAGACAACAACACACTCCTACAAGGAAATGTTTCTCGATAAATCGGTAAGCCAGCAAAATGAATACTATGAGGAAGATACCCCCACAATCTTCAAAGATGATAAAGGGAAAAACATTGAAGGATCAATCCCACTATCACAAGACGACAGGAAATGCCTTTACTCCCATGGTGTTACTCTATAATCATAAAAATCTTTGGACGTAGAATGTCACACCAATATTTCCGCTCAAAGCTAATTGATTTATGGAAGTCATCCGAACAGTTAATCTTGATTGACCTAGGATGAGACTTCTTCATTGTCAAATTTAGTCTAGAGGAAAATATGGCTAAAGCACTACATCTAGGACCATGGTTTGTCTCTGGGAATTTCCTTTCAGTCCGAAAATGGGAACCAAAATTTGTACCATAAAAAGCCATCCTCTCTACCACAACTATCTGGATTCACCTCCCACAACTCCCAACATAGTTTTACGACAAAGAAATACTAGAGAAGGTTGGCAGAAAACTAGGCAAATTACTAAAAATAGACTCATGCACCTCCTCCACCCTGAGAGGAAGGTACGCACGCATATGCATTCAAGTACCCTTGGAAACACCAGTGGAAACATCTGTGATAACTGGAGACCGCAAACAAAGAGTGATTTATGAAGGGGAAGGCACATTATGTATGACCTGCGGAAGAATTGGGCACATATAAGGAAATTGCATCTACAAAAAAACAGAATCACCCACACCGCAAGAGGCATTAGAGACTTTAGAAAGAATTACGAAACAAGGTGAAGAGAATGAATGGAAAACAGTTACCTTCCAACCAACAAAAAGTGAAAGAGAGGAATAGTGGAGTATCAAACAACAACAACCAACACCATACACCACAAGCTCAGCGGATCCAGGTAAACATATTCGACGCAAACTCAGGTGAGTTTCTACAAACAAAAGATGTACAGTACAATTCTAAGGCAAGCAAACCCAGTCCAAAATTATACAGCAAGTCCAACGGCCCAATCAATAAACAGAACCCCACCCCCACTCTCGTGCAACTACTTCCACGCGGCCCCAGCCCAAAACTAACGCCAAACATAAGGTAGGAATGGGGCCCAAGGAAACTGACATACCCTCCACCCTCGATCCCCACTTAGCCTCCCAAGACGAGGCCCTTGCTCTAGGCCTATCCCCTGACACAAAAGATCTCAATTTTGGATTTTGCAGGGCCGGTCACGATCAACCAATTGGGGCCCTCACCCAATTGGAGACTACCAGCCCAAAAATTCAACCCTACACCATCACCTACGCGTCCCTACCTTTATCTCAGAGGAAATCTCTAATGGGAAAAACTCAACAAACACCATGAACACTCAAGTGCCTCACCTTAAATCACACTCAAATTCAGGTGAAAAGACACTCACCGTCCATTCTATAAAATATCTCATTAATTCTGAATGCCCCTCCCTAGGCACAATAACTGATGCCTCTTCCAGTGACCAAGATTTGACACCGAATGTCACAATTATGAGTCAGTCCTCTAAATTAATACCCCTCATTACCCAAAGTAGTAGATAAAAAAAATACAAAAATGAAAAAAAAACTAACACCGCCCTCCTTCGTGGCCTCACTACCACTACCACTGGACTACCTACCAATATCCTGGCTGGAGTCAGTGCTGCAGGGACATGGTTTAACCTATAATTTCACCCTAGTAAACCAACCCGTGACCTTGATTGTCTAGAATCTGGCACACTTAGCGAAGGTAATGGTGGAAGCACTGAACAAGGCTTTGGCTGCCTTTGGACCATGCCTATGGCAGACGATGTTGAACAAAGACAACATGCAACCAAACATCGACCCAATGATGCTCAACAATCAAATGTCCCAAGTCTTTCGTTAATACCATTCTTCCCAGACTTGGGAATGGAGGATCCAGCAGCGGAACAGATCTTTGTGACCATCGATCCCCAAATTTACCAAACACCATCACTTTCTGCTCCACCAGAGAAGAGTACGTCTCCACCACTCAGCAACATCAAAAGGGAAATCGACAAGGCCATAGATCTCCTGAAAAGGAAAAACCCACAAGATGCGGAAGGAACAATTTATGGTCTCCTTCGAACAGACTCTCTCATACTGGACTCGGTCAGGGCGATAGAATTCAGTGTGGAGCCCAGCGAAGTTGTTGTGCCCCAGATCGATGACCATATGTGGATTGAGCCTAGTATCTTATCAATCTCAAGGAATCATCAAGCCGCTTCTCAATCTGACTGTGGTACTCAGCTTAAAGGGGAAAACCCAAACGTCTCCGAAGGGGACACCTCAGGGAATGGGAAACCCCAGGAAGGCTAGCATCCAAACATCCAACCACCCCTAATGAATTACCTCATATGGAATGTTAGGGGTGGCAACAACGCTGAGTTCA
Source organism: Nicotiana tabacum (assembly GCF_000715075.1). NCBI lineage: Eukaryota > Viridiplantae > Streptophyta > Magnoliopsida > Solanales > Solanaceae > Nicotiana > Nicotiana tabacum. Next base: position 50,135,302 of record NC_134090.1, on the reverse strand, counting down.
GAAGGTACTACATGGATATGGTCAAGCTGCATAAGCCAGCTATGCTCGTTCTGCTAGAGACCAAGATGGTGGACCACAAGAAACTGGCTGAGGAACTACATTTTGATCTGATAATTCAATCGCCGACTATTGGTCTATCTGGGGGGGGATCGTGCTTATGTGGAAAGAAGACAGCGTTAGTGTGGATGAGGTGTCCACCACCCCTCAGGGGATCCACTCCATGGTGAAGTTACTTCCTAACCATACCCCTTGGTTATTATTAGCCATCTATGCTAGTAATAATTTAGCTGACAGAAAACTACTCTGGGAGAATTTCGTTACCATCTCCAAAACCTCCACAAACACCCGGTTTGTGGGAGGAGACTTCAATGAAGTCTTGAAAGCTAGGGATAAATTTGGGGGTAACCCAATAAACCCTAGTTGCAGCAATTTGTTCTGGAACTGTCTTAGTGAATGAAAATTATTAGATTTAGGTTACAAAGGAAGAAAGTCACTTGGTCTAATAAGAGATACAACAATATGACCTCTCTTATTCTTGAAAGAATAGATAGGTGTTTTGCCAATGAGAGTTGGATTTCACAGTACCCTGAGGCTACTGTGTTTCACCTTCCTAGGACCCTCTCTGATCAATGCCCCATCCAAGTTATTCTAAAAGGGGAACCCTTCAATAATACAACTAGACCTTTTAGGTTTGAATCAATATGGGCTAGCCACCCAACTTTGTTCAACATCATCAGTGAGGCCCCCCCTCACCCAATTCCACCCTTATCCAATCCACTGAGTCTTTCAAGAGAATTGTGAATCAGTGGAACAGAAATACCTTTGGAAACATATTCCATAAAAAACGAAGAATCTTAGCTAGAATTGTAGGAATCCAAAGATCCCCTAACTATCAATTCATCAGCTACTTGTTAAACCTAGAAAATAATCTGACTAGTGAGCTAGATTCAATCCTCAAAAATGAGGAGGACTTCTGGAAGCTCAAATCTAGGATTAACAGGCTTAATGATAGGGATGACAATACTAGAGTCTTCCACACTTTGACTCTCAATAGAAGGAGAAGAAACATGATACTCTCTCTCAAAGATGAGAGTGCAAACTGGCTATATGACCAAAAAGACATACAAACAGCCATAATGTATTTCTTCATAACCCTTTATACCTCCTCTCACTCACAAACTCCCATTTCCACCACCAGCCATCTAACAATGTCATATACCCTCTCTAACTCCCAAAGGGATAGACTGGATAGATCCCTTGAGATTGGAGAAATCAAAATGAATATCTTCTCCCTCAAGCCCTTCAAGGCTCTTGGCCCTGATGGCCTCCACCCCTTCTTCTACCAAAAGTACTGGAGCATTTTGGGCAACTCTGTTTCTGACTTCTGCAAGCAATGCTTCACTACTAATTCCATGGATGAAACCATGAACCAAACTCTGCTTTGTCTCATCCTAAAATTCCTCGAAGCTTCCATGCTAAAAAACTTCAATCCAATTGGATTTTGCAACACAATACAAGTCCATCACAAAGATCATTGTTAACATAATTAAGCCAATGATGCCTAATATAATAGGCCCCAACCAGACCAGTTTCCTTTCAAATAGGGACAATGCTATCATTGTGCAAGAGTATATTACTCACTTCAGGAAAATGAAAGGGAAACAGGGTAATATGATTCTTAAATTGATCTGGAGAAAGCTTTTGACAGGTTGGAATGGTCCTTCATCAAGGATACACTCCATGCCTTCAACTTTCCTCCTGGGCTGACCAAGCTAATCATGTCTTGCATTAGCTCTGCCAGCATCTCATTCCTAGTAAATGGAGGTAAAATTGAAGCTTTCAAAACCTCCAGAGGCATCAGACAAGGGGATCCCATATCCCATTACCTTTTCATGATGTGTATGGAGAGACTTTCTAGGTCAATTGACCAGGTAGTACTGGGCAATCAATGGAAACCTATAAGTATCAGTAGGTCTGGCCCAATAACCTCACACCTTTTCTTTGTTGATGAACTCACTCTGTTTGCTAAGGCAAGCAACAGGAACTGCACCTCAATATACTCTATCTTGTAGTCCTTCAATGACAATTGTGGACAAAAAATCAACCTTACTAAGTCCAGAGTCCTCTTCTCCTCCAATACATCCCGGGATACCATGGAATGTATCACTAATGCTCTATCAATCCAAGCTACCACCTCGTTTGGTAAATACCTTGGATTTCCCATATTCCATAAGAGAGCTACTAGTACAGACTTTCAGTTCATAATAGACAATATGCAATCCAAACTGGCTGGCTGGAAAACAAGTTGTCTCAACATGACTGGCAGGACCATCTTGGCTAAGTACTCTCTAAATAGTATCCCTAACCATATCATGCAATACATCAATTTTCCCATAAAAATCACCAAGCAAATTGATAGAATTCAAAGAAATTTTATTTGGGGTACCATCCCAAATAGGAAAAAAAATGCATCTAATAAATTGGGACAGTGTTACAAAAAAGAAGGCCAATGGAGGGCTAGGGCTCCAAAAAGTTGAATTGAAAAATAAAGCAACCTTTGCAAATCTGGCCTGGAGGATTTATCACAACATATCAAGATTATGGGCTAGAGTTTTCATCTCTAAGCACTGTAATTGGAACCATACACCTAGAACCCTTAGATACCCTAAATCTTCCACATGGCAATGCATCCTCAAAGGATGGGATACTTGTAGAAAGGCTAGCAAATGGGTGGTCCATAAGGGAAACAAGGTCAGCTTCCTAAATGATGACTGGATCCCCAATCAGCAGCCATTAGGGGCATTGTAGAAGGCCCTATTACTCAAAATTATAAAATTTCAAAGTAGACACTGTCTACAACTCAGGAAATTGGGATCTCTTCCCCATCTCTATGGATCTTCCCCCAAATATATCTAACATGATCAATTCTGTCTTTATCCCCCCAAACCCTACTATGGAAGACCAGCTAATCTGGGGACTAACTCCTAGTGGGACCTTCACCAACAGCTCTACCTACTCTTTCCTTAGCAAAACCAAAAACAATGTTGAAATGGAGGAGGAATGGAACTTTAATTAGATCTGGAAACTACATGCACCCAACAAAATAAAGAATTTCATCTGGCTACCTACCCATAAAAGGTTACCTACTGGAGGATACCTTCACAGAATTGGGGTTAACTATAACCCACAATGTTGTTTCTGCCAAAGTTTTGAAAAAATAAGTGACCACATCTTCTTTGAATGCATTAATGCAGCCCAGTTCTGGCAAGAATTGCTATCCAAGGCCTCTATTGAGAGTAGGCAACAGAACCCCATCTTTTCATCCCAACAATGGCTATAACTTAGAACAAGCTTAGAAACAAACCTTTTATGATCACATTCCTTGAAAATACATCCTTCATTTCCGTTTCTGGCATATCTGGCTATACAGAAATCATAACTTGTTCAATAATAAAAAAGATAGAATCAACATTATCAACAGCATCTCTAAAGCAACTGAATACTTTATGTTGGTAAAAAATATAACCATCAAAAAAACATTTCAAATCGCTATAAAATGGGAGCCCCTAGAAGAGGGTTTTTAAGCTAAATACAGATGGGGCCGCAAGGGGTAACCCAGGCATAGGAGGAATAGTTGGAGTATTCAGAAATTACAATGGGGATTGGATTATGGGTTATATGGAAAATATACCACATACAACCAACACTTTGGCTGAATTAAAGACCCTCATGAAAGGACTACAACTTGCTGAACAAAATGATTGGGTCCCTTTAGACATCAACACCGATTCGGCAGAAATAATACAAATGCTACTTACAGGTAACCTAACATATGATTCTATGATTTGTGAATACAGGTTGTTAATGTTGGATTTTGTTATTAATAACAAAAGAAGTGTGAATGGAAAATGGTGGAAAAAGAAATGGAGGGAAGTGAAATTTTGAATGAGTTCACTTTACTAATGCACTTTATCCCTCATTGGTAGAAGGAAAGAAAATCTTTGTGTATATATAGAGAAGCTCATCTTTTAGCTCTTAAAGAGCTAAGAAGAAGGCAAGCCTCGCGCCGTCGTCGCTCGCTCGCTCGGCTCGGCTTCGACTTCGGATTTGGATTTAGATTTGGATTTGGATTTGGTCAAAGATCGATTGATTAATTAATCTTTTTGGACAAAATTATTTTCAATTAATTAATTAATTAATTAACGAAAATTCAATCCGGAATAACCCATGACCCGTGACCCGATCCGATTTGGCTCGTTTTCTTTCCCGGATTATTTTAAATCTGTTTTAATTTTCCCGCAAATATTTCAACAGCTATGGTTGTTCTGAAACAATGTCAAACCTGTTCCAACAGCTATGGTTGTTCTGAAAGGTTGCAAACCTTTTCAGAAACAATACCAAATTGGCTATAAATATACCTTCTAATCCCAAAATATTTACTTACCAAATTCTCTGATAATATTCTTCTTCTTCTGCAAAAAAAAATTCCAATGTGTTTTTTAACCTTCGAGTGGTTCGTTGTTCATTGGCTTTTTTGGTACCGATACGCTGGTGAGTTAAATCGTTCTATCATGGGAGGATATATTCCAAATCCTCGGGTACTTGAGGGAAATAATTTTTTTAAGGTCACACTGTGTATTCAGTGGGCTCGATTTGTTCCTATAAAAATTCAAAATTTATTTTGAAGTTCAAATACTGTTTTCAGAATTTATTTCTACTAACTTTCTGTTTCTGTTTTCAGAAAGATTACTGTTTTATTTATTTACAGCAATACAGATTGATAATAATCTTAAGGAAATTATATTTATTATATTATGTATTCTGTCTTTTTCTATTCTGTTGAAGATATAAACACTTCATCAGAGTATTGAAATTCAGAAAACGATTTGAAGAACATAAAAAACTTCATTGTTTTCTGTAAAACAGTATATAAAAACTTCAGTTGTTTTTATTACGTACTGTTTATTGATTACAGTATTATTTACTTTGCTGGTTTTGCCATTAATTGATCCCTTCTGTTGTTGACAGTGAGAAATGACAATTGATAACAAAAATCCTTTTGCGACTGTTGGTGCAACGACGATAGCCTCGTCAAGCCGCACTGTTGTTCCTCCGGCCGAGAAACCGGGGAGATTTTCTGGAACCAACTTCAAAGGATGACAACAAAGGGTGTTCTTCTGGCTTACCACACTTGGTATGCAGAAATTCACTAGTGAAGAGCCTCCAGTGCCTTTTGCGGACATGCCAGACAATGAAAAGTTCATGGTTGTTGAGGAGTGGAAGCAAGCAGATTTTCTTTGCAAAGGCTATATCTTAAGTGCTTTAGAGGATGAATTGTACAATGTGTACAGTGCAATGAATACTTCGAAAGAATTATGGGACGCACTTGAGAAGAAGTACAAGATAGAAGATGCATGCTTGAAGAAGTTCGTGGTTGCCATGTTTCTAGACTATAAAATGATAGACAACAAAACTGTGTGAACCCAAGTTCAGGAGCTTCAACTTATTCACGTCCTTATTGCTGAAGGTATGGTCGTGAATGAAGCATTTCAAGTGGCTGCTATGATTGAAAATTTGCCTCCTTAGTGGAGAGATTTCAAGAACTATCTTAAGCACAACCGCAAAGAAATAAAGTTGGAAGATCTTGTGATACGTCTAAGATCGAGGAAGATAACAAAACAACGGAGAAAAAGTCTCGTGCAAATTCAACGATCATGGGAGCTAATATCATTGAGGAGACTTCCCCAAAAAGTAAGAAGAGGAAGAGGTCTTCTGGACAAACTAAGGAGCAGAACAAAAAGAAATTCAAGGGCAGCTGCTATAATTGTGGAAAAGTTGGTCACAAAAGCCCTGATTGTCATTTCCCGAAAAAGGATAATAAGAAGGGGCAAGCCAACATAATGGAGAAGAATGATGACATTGATGATCTTTGTGCAATACTTTCAGATGCAACCTAATTGGAAATCCGAAGGAGTAGTGGATTGACTCTGGAGCCACTCGACATATTTGTGCTGTCAAAAAAGTACTTGCGACTTACTCTATTGCTGGTCCCGAAGAAGAAATTTCCATGGGAAATAATGCAACAGCCAAGATTGAAGGTTATGGGAAGATATTCCTGAAGATGACTTCTGACAAGGTGTTAACGCTCAACAACGTTCTTCATGTTCCTACTATTAGGAAGAATTTAGTTTCTACTTCTTTACTTGTAAAGAATGGATTCAAATGTGTATTTGTTTATGATAAAGTTGTTGTAAGCAAGAACGAAATGTATGTTGGAAAAGGCTACCTCACGGAGGGCCTTTTCAAACTCAATGTAATGGTTGTTGACAATATGAATAAAATTTCAGCTTCTTCTTATTTATTGGAGTCAAATGATTTATGGCATATTCATTTAGGACATGTCAATTATAAAACCTTGCGGAAGTTAATTAATTTAGAAGTATTGCCTAAATTCGAGTGTAATAAATCGAAATGTCAAATATGTATTGAATCTATGTTTGTAAAACATCCTTATAAGTCTGTTGAAAGGAATTCAAATTCTTTAGACTTAATTCATACTGGCATTTGCAATATGAAGTCGACACCATCTCGAGGTGGAAAAAAGTATTTTATTACTTTTATTGACGATTGCACTAGATATTGTTATGTTTATTTGCTTAATAATAATGATGAAGCAATTGAAGCATTTAAGCAATACAAGAATGAGGTAGAAAATCAATTGAATAAAAAGATCAAAATGATTAGAAGTGATAGAGGTGGAGAATATGAATCTCCGTTTGTAGAAATATGTTCGGAATATGGAATTATCCATCAAACTACTGCACCTTACACACCTCAATCCAATGGAATTGCGGAAAGGAAAAATCGGACATTAAAAGAAATGATAAATTCTTTATTAATAAGTTTCGGATTATCGCAGATTTTGTGGGGGGAAGCTATCCTTACAGCTAACCGGATACTCAACAAAGTACCCCACAGCACAACACAATCTTTTCCATATGAAAAATGGAAAAGAAGAAAATCCAACTTGAAATATTTCAAAGTGTGGGGGTGTCTAGCAAAGGTACAAGTTCCTTTACCTAAAAGGGTTAAAATTGGACCAAAAACAGTAGATTGCGTTTTTATTGGATATGCTACAAACAGTAAAGCATGTCGGTTTTTGGTTCATAAATCCGATAATCCCGAGATAAATGTTAATACGGTAATGGAATCAGATAATGTTGAATTCTTTGAAAGCATCTATCCGTATAAAACTGAATGCGAGTCTTTAAGTGAAAGACCTAAACGACCTCGGGAAGAACCGAAGGAAAATACTCCAAATATAGAAGATCCAAGGCGTAGCAAACGTCAAAGAACATCTATTTCCTTTGGACCAGATTTTGTGACATTCTTGCTTGAAAATGAGCTTCAAACTTTTACCCAAAGGCAACATCCAAGCAATTTTAGCTTATCCTAAAGTAACCTCAACAAGCATCAATTGGGACTAACAATTGCCCTCAATGCGAATGCATCATTAACACATTTAAACTTTGAAAACTTGTGGATCAAGTGTGACACAAGAGCATCAAGAGTTGACACATTTCATCAAAGAACTTTTCTCAATTACTTTGGCCATTGTGGAACCCAAACTCACACATCCTCAACTCTCCCTAAGTGAACCTCACCTTTTAAAGTATTGACACACAAACCGAGGTTGATGGATTTTCACTCATCTCTCTCAAGGAAGAGGCCACAAGTCCGACTCTAAGTACCATATGCTTGCGCCTTATGTAAGTATCCACTAATGTAGGTTCCCTTCAACTCAAAATTATGTAGGGCTTTTGTGGAGTCATTGTGAAGGCTTTTGGGTATGGGTAGGACATATTTTTGTTCAAGTGGGTTCAATCTTCCCTTAAGCACTTCTTTTGATTCATTTTGGCACACTTTCTTGACTCATTTGAGTATTCACTTCTTTTTCAAGGGGTTAGAGAGACACATTGTCACCCTTTCTTATGCAATTCAACACATTTCTCCTTTTCTACTTTTTCCATACCCTTTTTCACTTTTTTTTTCTTTGAATCCCCTTTTTGACCTTATTCAATTAGGTCTTTCTTTTTTTTTTTATTACCTTTCTTTTCTTTTTGCTTCTGTACCTTTTACCACATTGTTTCCTTTCTTGTCTCCCCCCAAACTTAGATATTTGCCATTTACTCAAGGGAAGATTTGGGTGCCAAGAGAGGGTATCATTAAGAACGGGTATAGGCTTGTAGCTTTGGTTCTTGAAAGAAGAAGGTTCAAGGCTCAAAAGGGTTAACTAGGGATCATTTCATTGGTAGGTCATGGAATTGTTCAATCTTAGCATTTTGGATCAAGGAGAGCCTACAATCACTTCTCAAGCCAAATTTCACCTAAGATTTCGCCTCAACAAACATTCGGGGCAAGTTCTAGACCATCGGCTCGGGACTTGGACTTGCAAATCGAATTCTCACCACACACAGTCAAGGATTGCTAAAGATATCGAGTCGAGGGCCCACAACGACCTTAGTTATGACTCAAGTGCACAATGGTCCAATACGACCACATGATGACTGTTTGGTCAACACAAGAGTCTCAAGGCCACGACTTTCACCATCCTAAGCACAACATTATGTCTTTGACCATGGGATAAAAGGCAAATGTGTTAGGACCAAGTGAAGCTTTTCCTGAGGTACCTTTGACTACAAAACTTGAAAATCAAAAAAGAAAAAAGAAAAATCAAAAACGGACTCAAACCCTTAAGAAGGTTGTCACGCTATCTCTCATTGGGAAGAGCCACCCGGTTCGCACAACACTCTACCCTTGGAAAGAACAGTGGCATTAAGAAAACCAAAGGCTTATTGCAAACGGCAACACAAAACAAAAAGGTTACGAGCCTGCTATGAAACTAAAAACAAAATTTTTTAACGAAAATAGAAAAATCGAATGAATATGTACAATAGGGGAGTAGAATATACAACGGGGGGAAATGAATATGTACATAAAGTAGAAAAGTAACTAGAATGAAAAGTTATATACAGGCCAACTATCAACTAGCAACATAAGCTAAGAATCAAATAAATATGTACAGTCATCCCAAATGTATCAACCATCAAAATACAAAATAGTAGGGCGCACCCCCACGAATAAAAGCTGGCATTGTCCCCAATGCCAACTACCAAAATAAGCATATAAACAGAGAAAGGATATAGAGTGGCTCCTCAAGCCTGATCCGTCGTCATGGGCTGATCAGTGGTCACCTGGTCCTCTGTACTGGCGGGAACCTCAGACTGGTTCCCAGACTATTGCTGCTCTGCTGCTGGGACAAGGGCCGGGTCATGGACCGGCTAAACATCTGGTGGAGCACTGAAAGTATCCTCTTGAACCTGTGCTACCTCTATCACAACACCCTCAGTGCTAGGAAGCTTCCTCTTCTTCCTTGGGTGCCTAGGCTCCTCCTCTTGCTGTGGCTCCGGTACAACTACTGTTGGTGGAGGTGCTGACTCATCAAAGAACAAATCTAAAGGCAGCTGGTCTGCCTTTAGCTTGTCAACCTCAGCTCGGAGCTCCTTCACCTTTTCCTTATATGCCCGGGATTTTCTCATCTTCTTGTGTTCTCTGGCAAGTTCCTTTAGAGCTTTGCCCTGTGCATCAACTGCCTTTGTCAAGGTAGCCTGAGTAGCCATAATCTTCTCCTGGTTGGCCAGGAGTGTCTTCAATGTCTCCTCAATGGACTGAGGAATCTCAACAAGGGCTGGAACAAACTGGGCTGCAACTGTGGTAGCCAAAGTGGACAACTTGGATGTCAAGACTGACATCCAGTTGTTCAAACTGGCCAATGTCTTTGCTAACTGCCGGGCCGTGAGGGGGTTGGATTTGGATGTGGGAACCACTGGGCCAGTTGAAGAACTGGGACCTGTAGAGGAGGATGGGATGTCCGGAACAGTAGTGGCAACAGGAGTAGGTGGCTCAATAGAGGCCTCTACCGCAACTGGCTCCTCAGACTGGCCAGTCGGGGCAGAGGTGGATGCTTTTTCCTTCTTATCCCCCTTCGGGTTGTCCGGCCCCTGAATATTAAACCATGAGAACGGGGACACCGGCCGGACTCCAACATCGAAGGGGTACTTTTTTACCTTTGCATCTTCAAAGTACATTGTTAGGGTGTTCGGGTAGGGGTAGTTTCTATCTATATCAATGCCAATGGATATGATAACACTGTACATAACATTCCCCACATTGATGGGGAAACCTGCCATGATGGATGCAATGAGAACCGCTCGGGCGATTGAAATGGTCTGGTCATGGGACGAAGGGTCCAGCCTGTTGCATACAAAAGTTAACCATCCTCTCGCCTCAAAATTGAGGTCCTTTCGCAGTGTTTTCTTCCCCACCTGAATCCACTCCGGAACAGTACCCTGCTGAGCTAAGAACTGTTCCACCCAAGGACGAGCTTCCTCTTTCAATGCTAACTTCTCTCTATACAGAGAGTCATCCTCATCATTGAAACCCAAATATTCGTTCAACGCGTCTCCCGAGAACACTATCTTCTTATCCCGCACTTTGGTTGCAATTGACCCTTCTTTTGTGTGGGCCACATTGCTGTAGAATTCCTTCACCATATGCTCATTTGCATCGACCAACTCATCTTTAAAGAAATCCCACCCCACTCTAGTAAGAAATTGTTCATGGACTCGGGGAAGGTAGGGTAACAAATCCCGGGTGACTACTCTTCTTTCTGGAATCACCTTCTTCTTGGGCCACACTTCCCGGAATTTATGAAAGGCCACCTCGATGACAAATCTGTCCTGCCATACAACTGGGTTTCTAGTTCTTTCAATTCCCCCAACTCTAAGTACCCCACTGTTCGGGACCTCCTCATCACTCTTGTTTTTATCTTCTGCACCCTCCCCGGATTCTGAAGCTGTGGGGGAGGTGGAGTATTTGGCACTGCCTGCTTCTGAGCCCTCAGACGACTCAGGTTGTATAACAGTTGGAGCTTTAACTGGGCATGCGGGGGCTTTCCCCGAATCAGTTGAGACATCCTGGAAGGGGAGGTACTCACTCCCCGACTGCTCTTCATCACTCATCACATGCTTTCTTGTTTTTAGCTTTGGTTGTGGAGTGAGTTTCTTCAATTTTGCTTTACCTCACCGGGAGGGGTCAGCTCCTCGTCCGGGTTGTGTAGCTCCACGCCCACATTGTTTAACCATTTCCTGCACACAAATAATTCTAACATTATTAGTTCAGGCAATTGCAGAGTTTCAGTACAGAACAGAAACACAGATAGAGAACAGATGATAGCAGTGCGGACCGCACAAACAAGGCATGCGGACTGCACTGACCAAGTTAGGAAATGAACCCTCTTTGATTAGGAACTATGCGGACCGCATGAACAGGGGGTGCGGCCGCGTGGGGGCCAACGCGGTCCGCACAAACTGGTCATGCGGCTGCATTGTCCATACTATTAAAAACTGGTGCCCTCTGAACCTCACCCATGCGGACCGCGCAAACATGGGACGCGGCCGCATGAACGCAGTTCAGGGACTTATCATTCTTGGCCTTCACCGGTGCGGACCGCACAAGCAGGGACGCAGCCGCACTAGCCATCTTCAGAAACTTGGCAATATTTTCTTTGGCCAGTGCGTACTGTACAAAGTGGGATTGCGGCCGCACGGTCACTGTTCAAAGACTGTGCACTTTTTGCACAGTTGTTTTGCACAGTTGTTTTGCACTGGTTCAATCACAATTCCTGCAACATCTCACAAACCATTAGCTCAAAAATCCTAATCTATAACAGAAATCAACAAAGAAAGAAAAAGACATGGGTTGCCTCCCAAGAAGCGCCTGATTTAACGTCACGGCACGACGCATGTTACCATCAAAGTCACTTCAAATGAATGAGTGCCACCACGGGGGTGTCATCAAACTTTCCCAAGTAATGCTTAACACGATGCCCATTGACCCGGAAAACTTCACCATTTTTGTTTTTGAGATCAATAGCTCCAAATGGGGTTACACCAACAACTTCAAATGGACCACTCCACTTAGACTTAAGCTTTCCCGGGAATAACCTCAACCGGGAGTTGAAAAGAAGAACCATTTCACCAACTTTGAATTCCTTCCCTCGGGCATACTTATCGTGAAGGTACTTCATCTTGTCCTAGTACAAGGACGCGCTGGAGTAGGCATGAAATCTAAACTCGTCTAGCTCATTGAGTTGCTCAACCCGGAGATTTGCAGCGACATCCCATTCTAAGTTCAATTTTCTCAAGGCCCACATAGCCTTATGCTCCAATTCCATCGGAAGATGACAAACTTTCCCAAATACCAACCGGTATGGAGACATACCAATCGGGGTTTTGTAAGCTGTCCGATAGGCCCAAAGAGCATCATCTAGTTTCTTCGACCAATCGGTCCTATTGGCATTGACAGTTTTGGACAAAATACTCTTGATCTCTCAGTTTGAAACCTCAACTTGGCCACTCGCTTGAGGATGATAAGGAGTGGTCACCTTGTGATTTACACCATACTTGGCAAGCAATGAATCAAAAGCCCGGTTGCAAAAATGAGAACCACCATCACTAATGATAGCACGTGGAGTGCCAAACCTTATGAAGATACTCTTTTTCAAGAACACCACCACATTTCGAGCTTCATTGTTGGGCAAAGCGACGACTTCGACCCATTTCGATACATAATCAACCGCTACCAAGATATAGGTGTTCCCACAAGAACTCACGAACGCCCCCATAAAGTCGATACCCCACACATCAAAAATGTCCACCTCTAGAATTGTGTTGAGAGGCATCTCATCCTTTTTAGAAATCCCACCGGCTCGTTGGAATTCATCACATCTCTTGACAAAATCACCGGCATCTTTAAACAAGGAGGGCCAATAGAAACCGCAACTAAGCACCTTAGAAGCCGTCCTCACCCCGCCATGATGGCCACCATAGGGATAGGAATGACAAGCCTCTAAAATACTCAATTGTTCTTCTTCCGGGACACATCGGCGAATCACACCATCGGTGCAAATCTTGAACAAATATGGCTCATCCCAATAACAATCCAAACTATCCCGCTTGAGCTTCTTCCTTTGGTTAGAAGAGAGCTCATACGGGATTATACCGGTCACAAGATAATTTGCCATATCGGCAAACCACGGCATATCATGCATAGATACCGCAAGGAGTTGTTCATCCGGGAACGCATCATTGATTTCAAGGCCGTCAGAAGGCCTCCCCTCTTCTTCCAAGCAGGACAAGTGGTCCACCACTTGATTTTTACTTCTTTTTTGGTCCATAATTTCTAGATCAAACTCTTGAAGAAGTAGCACCCATCTCATCAACCTTGCTTTTGAATCTTTCTTGGTCATCAAATACCTAATGGCGGCATGATCGGTATGGATAATCACTTTGGCCCCGATAAGGTATGGTCGGAACTTTTCCATGGCAAACACAATAGCTAGCAACTCCTTCTCGGTGACTATATAGTTTCTTTGAGCTTCATTCATCGTCTTGCTTGAGCAGTACACCGGATGGAACATCTTGTTGATTCTTTGGCCCAAGACCGCCCCTACCGCAACATCACTAGCGTCACACATGAGCTCAAATGGAAAGCTCCAATTGGGTGCGGTAATGATAGGGGTTGTTGTCAACTTGTGTTTTAGAAGCTCGAAAGCTTCCATGCGTTTCTCATCAAAAACAAACTTGGCCTCCTTCTCTAACAACTTGCACAACGGATTAACTACCTTAGAGAAATCTTTGATGAACCTTCGGTAGAAACCCGCGTGCCCCAAAAAGCTCCTCACCCCTTTGACAGAAGTAGGGGGAGGTAACCTTGAAATGACTTCAATCTTGGCTTTGTCAACTTCAATACCTCTCTTCGAAATCTTATGACCCAATACAATACCTTCTTCTACCATAAAATGGCATTTTTCCCAATTGAGAACTAGGTTTGTATCTTCACATAGGGCCAACACATGGTCCAAATTTGTCAAACATTCCTCAAAGGAGATTCCCACCACGCTAAAATCATCCATAAAGACCTCCAATATATCTTCCACCATGTCGGTGAAAATTGCCATCATACATCGTTGAAAGGTCGCTGGGGCATTACACAATCCAAACGACATCCTCGAAAATGCGAATGTGCCGTAGGGACAAGTAAAGGTCGTCTTTTCCTGTTCTTCCGGGGCGATGAGAATCTGATTGTACCCCGAATACCCATCTAAAAAGCAATTGAACGACCGACCCGCAAGGCGATCAGGCATTTGGTTTAGGAACGGCAACGGGAAATGATCCTTTCGAGTCACCTTGTTAAGCTTTCTATACTCCATACAAACTCTCCATCCTGTCACCGTCCGAGTAGGAATCAACTCATTGTTAGCATTGGTTACCACAGTCATCCCGCCCTTCTTTGGTACGCATTGCACCGGAGAAGTCCATGAGCTGTTAGAAATAAGATACACCACACCGGCGTCAAGCCACTTGATAACTTCCTTCTTGACCACTTCTTGCATAGCTTCGTTGAGTCTCCTTTGGTGTTCAAGTGAGGGCCTCACATCCTCTTCCAATATGATCTTATGCATGCAAAAGGCGGGGCTTATACCCCGTATATCCGCCAATGTCCATCCTATTGCCCTCTTGCACTTTTGTAGAACCGCCAAAGTGGCGTCAACCTGTACGTTAGTCAAGCAAGACGAAAGAATAACAGGCAAAGTGAAATTAGGGCCCAAATATTCATACCTGAGGTGAGGAGGAAGTGGTTTCAACTCTAACACCGGCGGCTCCTCAATAGATGGCTTGGTTTGGGGAGTTTTGTGATTCTCAAGATCCAAGGATAACTTCCTAGGCTCATAAGAATACGAGCCCATACCATGCAAAGCGTTTACACATTCAACTCTCCTAGCATCATCATCAACATCCATGGTCAAGAGCACGGCTTCAAGTGAGTCCTCAACATTCACCATTGCGCTTGTGTCATCCACTATTACCGCCGTGACAATGTCAACAAACGAGCACACCTCGGTGCTATTCGGTTGCCTCATAGATTTGCACACATGGAACACCACCTTTTCATCACCAACACGGAAGGTCAACTCTCCCGCCTCGACATCTACCAAAGCCTTCCCAGTAGCTAGGAAAGGTCTTCCAAGGATAATTGGCACCTCAAAATCCACCTCACAATCCAAAATAACGAAATCGGCCGGCAATATGAACTTATCAACAAGAACAAGGACATCATCAATAATCCCCAAAGGCCGCTTCATTGACCGGTCCGCCATTTGAAGCCTCATAGAAGTTGGACGAGGTTGTCCGATTCCCAAGGTCTTGAAGACCGAATATGGCATTAAATTGATACTTGCCCCCAAGTCA
The DNA here is from genome assembly GCF_000715075.1 of Nicotiana tabacum. NCBI lineage: Eukaryota > Viridiplantae > Streptophyta > Magnoliopsida > Solanales > Solanaceae > Nicotiana > Nicotiana tabacum. Next base: position 50,119,931 of record NC_134090.1, on the reverse strand, counting down.
CAAAGGGCTTTTGCAAAGTTGGCACTTCCAATGGTACATGGGATAGTGAATGCTCTGGGGTCCTCAAGTTTCGGAGCCATAGAATGTACAATTGCGCTCACTTGATGGGTCATCTTGATTGTCTCACACTCCATTGATCTCTTTTTTGTAACCAAATCTTTCATGAACTTTGCGTACCCCGACATTTGCTCGAGTGCCTCCACCAAAGGCACATTGATAGTCAAACTCTTCATCATCTCAATGAATTTCTTAAATTGGTTGTCACCCTTTTGCTTGGCCAACCGTTGAGGATAGGGCGGAGGAGGTCGAGGTAAGGGTGCTTGGGCTTTGGGCACCACCGGCTCGGGCATATCAATCACGTGTTCCCTAGATGGGTTCACGACTTCTTGTGTTTCTTCCTCAACCTCATGAACATCAATCCGCACATCATCTCTCACACTTGGTTCAACTACATCTTCAACCACCAAAGGTATTTCATTATCTCGTAACTCATCTTCATCCACCGTAACTTGGTTTCCTCTTGAGGCATGCACATCACCGCCTCTTCCACTTCGCGTTGTCACTGCCATCACATGATTATTGTGCCCACCCTTGGGGTTTACTACCGTATCACTTGGTAGAGCACCCTTTGGGCGAGTATTTAAAGACTGAGAGATTTGGCCTAATTGCACTTCCAAGTTCCGGATAGATGTGTTATGCGAAGCTAATTGGGCCTCGGAATCTTGGTTCTTTTTCATCATTTGCTCGAACATGCTTTCAATTCTCCTTATCTCGCTTCCGGATGAACTCGGACCTTGAGAAGGAAAGGGGGGTGGATTGTTCGGTTGTTGGTACATGGGGGCCTTTGAAAACCTTGCCCCCGGTTGCCTTGGTTCCCGCTATTGTTCCACCCTCCTTGATTGTTGTTGTTGCCCCAATTATTGTTACTACCATGCGAATTTCCTCGGTTGCCTTGATTACCCCAATTGTTGTTTTGGTTGTTGTTATTCCAATTACCTCCGCCTTGTTGTTGATTGCCACAATTACCTTGAAGACGCCAATGTTGATTTGAAGAGTTACCTCTATTCCCTTGATAGTTGTTGACATATTGGACTTCTTCGCTTTGATAATCATAGCACTCATTTGAATAACCACCACCATTATTGTTGTTGTCATATTGTTCACAATTACCTTGAGGTTGTTGTCCTCTTTGCCTCATTTTCAACATAGAAACACCTTCCATTGCGTTGACTTGGCGCGGGTTTTGGACTTGTTGCAATTGCGCCTTTGCCAATTGATTCATAGTTGTTGTAAGCTCGGCGATAGCTTGGCCATGATCGTGCAATTCCTTGTGTAAATGGATGGTCGTGGGGTCACCTTGGGGCACGTTTGCTCGGCTTTGCCATGCCGAAGAGGTGTCGGCCATTTCATCCAGTACATCACATGCCTCTTGGTAAGAAAGTTTCATAAAGTTCCCTCCGGCCAATTGGTTCACGATGTATTGATTTGTGGTGTTGATTCCCCGATGAAAGGTTTATTGAATCATAGCCTCGGTCATATCGTTATTAGGACACTCTTTCACCATTGTTCTATATCTTTCCCATATCTCATGCAAAGGTTCCGTCGGCTCTTGCTTGAAAGCTAGAATTTCATCCCGAAGAGCTGCCATATGACTTGGAGAGAAGAACTTGGCAATAAATTTGTCCGCCAATTCATTTCATGTTGTAATATAATGATTGGGGAGCCTTTCTAACCAATCCAATGCTTTACCCCGAAGAGAAAACGGGAAAAGCCTCAATCTCAACGCATCCTCGGACACATTTGTCTGCTTGCTACCCTAACATGTATCCACGAACCCCTTCAAGTGTTTGTAGGCATTTTGATCAAAGGCACCCGTGAAATAACCTCTCTGCTCGAGCAAGGTCAGCATAACATTTGTGATTTGAAAGTTCCCCGCCCGGATTCGGGGAGGAACAATAGCACTGGCGTATCCTTGATTTGGTAAAACTCTGGGAGCCACTCTCGGTGGTGCCGGAGGAGGGTCTGGAATATTGTTGTTCTCATTTGCATTTATATTGACATGTCGGCCCCTCTGTGGAACTTAAGGTAAGACCTCATCTTGTTCTAGATCCTCTACCTCCTCCCCCTCTATCACATTGCCGAGAGGGTCATTTGCATTAAGAGCCATTGTACCTGATTGATCGACACAAACAAAATTAGTAAACAAGAAGGAAAGAGAAGAAAAACACAAAATTAGCTACACAAATAGTCAACACCGTAAGCTCCCCGACAACGGCGCCAAAAAGTTGATCGCTGCAAACTCAACCTTACGCAACGGTAGGAAGAGCGGGCGCTAAGACTTTTACCCGAATAGTGGTATCAGGGTCAATTTCCACATGGAGCTTGGAATGGAGTTGCGTATTTGTTCAGACTAGGAATGCGTGTTTGCTCCTAATTGTACTTCTATCATTTTTTTGGGTTGATTCCTAATTGTATCAACTACAGTTTAAGCTACTTTATGCTAAAAGGAGATGTTCTAAGTTGTGATTAATATAGAGAAAGGCACTAGGGTCGTGGCATCACCTAGGTGGTTAACTAACGGGTAGAGACTACTAATAATAGATTGACATATTTGGGATCAATGTTATAACCGTTGCACAATTATACCCACTCTCACACCTCTCGGTAGAGAGAGCAATTTTGCCCAATTGACTCTCTCGAGACCAATTGGGTAGGCCAATTAGACCAAGCAACTAGGGTTCAAGTAGGGTGATTACTCTCTCGAGATTTAACCCGTTAAGTGGGACTACCATTTCTCATGGGTCCACCCCAATTCCTTGTTGGGTCAATTTTGGGGTCATAGACTCTCTTTCTCAAGAAGAGTCAAGACCCACTAAGCTAGAATCAATGTTTGCAACCAACAATCCTTAATTAAACGATAAAATTAACCCAAATAACAAACACCCAATATCAATCTATCATTAAGAAGCTACACTCATTAATTACCCACACTAGGGTTGAGCCAAACCCTAGCTAATGGGTTTAGCTAGACATAATTAAAGAAGAAAATGAAGAAATAGAATATGAAACAACCATATTAATTAATTGCTAATGTTAAACTACAATAATCTATGATGAAACTAAGCTAAAAATGTCCAAGATAGGCCAAAACATAAGTCTCGCGAGTGCAGCAGCTATCAGATGTACAAAACTTGACCTAAAAATGGTAAAATATTCTATTTATAGTGGGCTAGAAAAACTAGACAAAAATGCCCCTGCGGGGTTAGTGCGAACCGCACAAAGTTGGCACACGGCCGCACTGGGTTGCTTGACCTCTGAATCTTGCTCTCTGAAGATGGTGATGCGGACCGCACAAAGTTGGAATGTGGCCCGCACAAAGTTGTTGTGCGGCCACATGAATAGTTTTGGCAGCTTCTGAACTTCTTGGACGCGGACTGCATGAAGATTGGCGCGGACCACACGGAGAGGGACGCGGGCCGCATGAAGTGGGATGCGGTCGCGTGGTTTGCTTCTGGAATATGACACTCTCTGAACTTTTTGGACGCGACCGCATAGCAAGATTGTGCGGCCGCATGAGTTAGACGCGGGCCGCATATGAAGTGGGACGCGGGCCGCATGAAGTGGGACACAGCCGCATGAGCTTGACTTGTAGTTTCACAGTCTCTGAACTCCTATGGTGCGGCCGCATGACATGATGGTGCGGTCCGCACCAAGTTATGAATGTCCTTACTTTAATGATCTTTGACACTTGAGCAGGTTTCACTCCGATTTGAGCCGATCTTTGACGATTTGTCACTTTATAGCTCAAACCTGCAATCAAGCGCAATCTGTAAGCATTTTGGGACTATTTTGTAGCAAATTACACTCAAAGCGCAGGCAAGTATGGGTATAAAACATGTTAAAATCCTACTTATCAGCAATGCAGCCTTTTTTGAAAGTATTCGATAGCAAATCTTTTAGAGTTAGGGTTGGCTTATAGTTATTCAATTACAGATACCTCCCTCTCCTAACCGACCCTTTCTAAAATACTCAAAAAATCCCTTTTTTGTAAATTCTTTTGAACCTTGCTTACTCGGCCTAAGCAAGCCTGGCTGAACACCCGAAAGAAGTTTTTTCTCCATCGAACGGGAATGGACGAAGAACGAGGAGGCATTCTTCATAGAGAAGAGCCCTGAGAAATTTCTTCAAATTTCAACAATTAGTACATTTTTAACTCAATTGATTTTTCAACTAAATTTTCTTTAAACCGTTTGAGGTTGTACTTTACTTAAAAAGGAATTTCTTCCATGTTTTGATTTATTGATTTCTCGTATTAAAGGTAATGACTCATTCGATATTGTAATTTAATTGAAAAGGGTATTTTCTTTATCAAATGATTTCAAAAAAAAAAATAATAACTTCATCTTCTCTTGTTGATTTCCTAATTGGGTTGGAAGTTGTACTCTACCTTATGTTAAGTGAATGAGGCTCCTTGAACATTCTTAATTGTGTTGGGTTATGGACCTATGAACTAAGTAATATGAGGATATTGTTGTGCAATATGAGACAAAAATATGTGGGCATGAGGTGCCATGAAAATATGAAAGTGGGCTGACACCTATATTATTATTTTTGATTATGAAATGAGGCGTCATAAGGTGACCTTTACTCGAAAGAATTATATTCGAAGGATGCTTATTTGAAAGATTCTTATTTGAAGGAAATATATTCGAAATATATTTATTGAAAAGTATATTATATTAGAGATTATTACTTGAAGGATTTATAGGCGAAAGATTTATATTGAAGGACTTGATTAATTGATTGCACTTGTATTTATTATTTGTTGAGAAGCATTTATGGTGTTCTTGTTGCCTGCTATTTATATCACCGGTTAATCATTGTTGTCATCATTGTTATCTGCTTCCTATTATTTTTGTACGATATACTGCACAGGTTTATTTAGTAGTCTGGTCCTAGCGTCGTCACTAATTCGCCGAGGTTAGGCTAGGCACTTATCAGCACATGGGGTCGGTTGTGCTGATACTACACTTCTGTATATTTTTGTGTACAGACCCAGGTATTTGATCGATAGTAGCTATTCGTTGCGGTAGAGACTCAAGGTAAACCTGTTGCAGCGTTCGCAGTCCTCAGAGTCACCTTCAATTGCACTTATTTCCATTTGTTCCCTTTGTTTCGGAACAATGATGTATTTATTTTGTATAACTACTCTTAGAAAGGCTTGTGACTTGTACCACCGGTTTTGGGAATTATAAATTGTTAAGAGTTATTGAATTTAAAGTTGGCAAATATCAATGTTATTTCAGTTAATGTTAGGCTTACCTAGTTTAGAGACTAGGTGCCATCACGACTCCTTCGGAGAGATTTTTGGGTCGTGACAGATATATTCCAGAACCTCGAGTACTTGAGGGGAATAATTTCCTTAAGGACACACTGTGTATTCAGTGGGCTCGATTTGTTCCTATAACGTTTCAAAATTTATTTTGAAGTTCAAATATTGTTTTCAGAATTTATTTCTACTAACTTTTTGTTTCTGTTTTCAGAAAGATTACTGTTTTATTTATTTACAGCAATACAGATTGATAACAGTTAATGCAAAGGATGGACATGGTCATGGTGAGGGACACGTACAGGGAGCAGAATAGGGTGGCAGATGCAATGACAAAAGAGGCAGCAAAGCCAACTTTTATGGGTAGATCAAGCTTACTAGCAGTTTCTCCGATGTTTGCAAATGATGTATTTTGGGCAGACATCCTAGGAACTGAAGTTGTTTGGGCAGACATCCTAGGAACTGAAGTTTGCAAAGTGGTATTATTCTATTGCATATAGCAATTGGATAATAATTCCGGAATTACTAATACCGCTATAAAATACGCGATAAAGATGCCCTTCTCCAAGGTTCTTCCCTCAAATCCTTCAAAAAAAAAATTAAGGTTAAAATTGGGAATAAAGTTTATTCCTGCTTGTCAGTATACACCAAATACATTTATACTCCATGAATATATTTTTATCTAATGAACTAAATATGTTTACTAAATAATTCTATTAAGTATTATTTAATTCCCATAATTATAATCCGGAATATCTTTTTCCCAACCAAATGACCCCCAATTGAACGAACACTGGACAAGGTTAAAAAGGCAAACGGTGAGGTCCACTGAATGGTCTGGGATTCACTCAAAAGTGAAGTTGTGACTTGTGATATCGCATCCCAATCCAATCCAAAATGTGACTACACAAACAGTGCCCATTCTTGTCCTTTAAAAATTGTGGACTTGTTGTAAGCAGGTCAATTTGTCCATGCATGGATAGCACGTGAATGTGCATGCAAATTTTCAGACCCTAGCCCTAGTACCTATATACTACTATGTCATTCACTACTATGACTTCTAAGGGGAGCAAAAGAGGCAATTCTGAGCTTCATCTGTAGTTGCGTGGTACAGTCCCCTTTCAGGGTAAGTGGATTTTCTTATTTTTAATTTAATAAAGAGTTCTTTTATTATATTTATTTAAGGGAGTAGTCAGTGGAGAGAATTATAAGGTCCGGAATAGTATCTTCTCCCATCTCCAGTAAAGTAAAATCTAGATAGTCAATTAATATTTTCCAAAACGAATATAGATTGATGTTTTTTATTTATTTATTAGGACCATAGCAGGGGTGGATGTGCATTGTGCAACTCAATTTCTCTATTTTTTAGTGCAAAGCATATATAGTTGTAGTAAATTTGAACCCACAATATTAAAATATTATAATACTAAAAATCCTAAATATCGAATTCATCAAATTTAAATTTTAGATTCCTACTAGGGACCTAGGGACGATGATGACTAGAAAGTAATATATATTTTTCAAGAAAATTATAAACTTGCCAATTGTATCAAAGGAGAAAACTTTGGTGTGAAAAACTGGAATGGTTGTAATCGTAAAAAGTCAGTTTTTGAAATAAATCATGGGCTTCAACCGCGATAGTATTTAATTTTTGCATTTATATCCGGTTTTGGGATTACAATTGAACTTATACGTACTTTGTAAAAACATTTGCAAGCCTACCCACTTTGCGATCAACTTCAGACTTATCGGGTCTGAAGTTAAAAAACAATTAGTCTGAAGTGAAAAATTTGAACTTCAGATGCACTTAAGGCCAAATAAGTCTGAAATCCAACCAAAGATTTCTGCACTTAAGGCCAATAAGTCTGAAGTGAAAGAGTTGCAATTCAGATGCACTTAAAGCCAAAATGTCTGAAATGCAACAAACATTTTCGTAGACTTAAGACCAATAAGTCTGGAGTAAAAAATTGTACTTCGGATGCACTTAAGTCCAAATAGGTCTGAAGTGCAACCAATGGTTTCATGCACTTAAGGCCAATAGTCTGAAGTAAAAAATTGTACTTCAGATGCACTTAAGGCCAAAAGGTTCGAAATACAGCAAAAGTTTTCCTACATATAAGACCAATAAGTGTTGTGGGCTTTATTTTTTTCACTATTGCTTAGAGTTTCTTCTTTTTCTTTATTTTAATTACAAAATGCGTTCGTTATATTTATTGTTGCTTTGACAAGTTGATGACTAAGATTTGTTCTTGATCATATTTGGAGGTTATATTTCAAATTTGAGCACATTTGGAGCAGATTTATGAATTAAATTGTATATTGGATTGTTAAAATTCGAAGAACAAATTTTTATTTTTGGACAATTTGCACTTCAGACCTATTTGGCCTTAAGTGCCTGAAAACATTGGTTGCACTTCAGATCTTTTGGCCCTAAGTGCATCTGAAGTGCAATTTTCCACTTCAGAATTTGGATATGAACTTTACCTTTAATAAATTAGAATTTTTTTTTTGAAAATTTGTGAGTGGAAATTGAATGTTTGTAATATTTAAGTTGAAAAACCAACCTAGAGTGATCTGTGTTGCATCGTCTGAGCCAACAATCTATCTCATGAAATATACTCCTTATATAATTTTGCTCTACATCTAACTTAGGTAGGTACATAACCCGGGGCCTTTCAGTTTAGCTGGTTGGAGAGATGTGGTACGCAGTACGAGTCTATTGAAGATATCTCAACTGAGTCAAACCCTTCAAAGTTTGATTTCAAAGCCTAGCTCGATGTTTGTCAACAAAAAGTAAGCTGTCAGGTACGAAATCCAGGTTACTGTTTTAATTTCTAGACTAACATAGTAATAAGTCACCACCACTCCACATACGGGCGAGTATTTATATGTTACCGTAATTCGTATCCATAGAGAATGCCAATTGACCCAATCCTATGTAATATCCTACGGAAATATTGTGGTAACGAAAAAAGATGAAATTTAGCTGACGCAGTTGACTTTAAGATAGTTGAAAGAATCTAGCTATCTCTTTTTTCGAGTCCGAAACTTAAATAATGAGTTTGGGAACTCAAAATATCTTTATACAGTTAAAAAAAAGAAGAAGCTATCTTTCTAACTAAAACGCAGTATTATATTGTATTTTAGTTTAACGAAAAGTTAGTCGTTAAAGGAAAACGTAGTATAATACTGTGTTTTAGTAAAGCGCAGTATTATACTACGTTTTTCTTCTTCATTTTAAAATCGCCCTTTCTTCCCCACCCACGACAGAACCTCCCCCTCCATTAAAATACTCCTCACAGCAGCGCCCCCTCCCCCCCCCCCCCCCCGATTTAAATAAAAACTCGAGTGGACCCCACCCGTCATACAAAAAGTGAAGATTGTAGGTCCTGCATACAACCTAAGCCTTCGATTGTTGTGGTTTCCTTGTTTCGGGCTCAAAATTTTAAATTTCCGACATTTCTAAAAACATAAATCGAGATGTTCCGATTTAGTTTATGTCGAAACTCGTATAATAAATGCATATTTGTTGTCTTGAATGTGTTTCCACGTTGTTTTGTGTTTTGTTTGCGATTAAATTTGTATGTTATTTTTATCCGGATTAAATTATTAGTGTTTAAAAAAAAGTTAAAAATTGAGAAATAATTTTTCTTGTTAATAAAAATGTTCATAAATTTCTTTTATTGTTTTATATGTAATTTCGTGAATGTTATGTTATTAAAATATGTTTGTTGTTTTTATTTAGTTTAGATTATTTATTTGCTTAAAGAATAGTGGCCTTTTAGCATAGTAAAATATAGAGCCTTATAACGTAGTAAAATATAAAGCCTTTTAATACAGTAAAATATAGATCTTTTTAGCGTAGTAAAATATAGAGCCTTTTAACGTAGTAAAATATTGAGCCTTTTAGCGTAGAGTCTCTGTAGTTTAAGTATCTACTAACTACAAACTCTATCCAATTACACTTTACAAAAATTAATTATTTAATTTATAGAACAAACACAGAGAACTAACAAATTAATATATGCTGTCAAATTAAATATTGAGCGTGGAACTCATAGATATATACCCTGTCTAATTAAAAACTTAAATATTTAATTTATAAAACTAACAAAATTTTAAAAATATTGAAATTGACATACATAAGAATTCAGGATAGCTTGGTGCTACTGAGTCTCAAATATCGAGCCTGGAACCCATAGATATTTACTCTGACCAAATAAATAATTAAATATTTAATTTATAAAACTAACAAAATTTTAAAAATATTGAAATTGACACACATAAGTATTCAGGATAGCTTGGTGCTACTGAGCCTCAAATATCGAGCCTGGAACCCATAGATATATATTGTGTCCAATTAAATAATTAAATATTAATTGTTATAACACAAACTAAATTGTAAAAATATTAAAATTGATACACATAAGAATTCAGGATAGGTTGGTGCTACTGGGCCTCAAATATCGAGCATGGAACCCATAGATATATAATGTGTCCCATTAAATAATTAAATATTAATTATTATAGCACTAACAAAATTGTAAAACTATTGAAATTGACACACATAAGAATTCAGGATAGCTTGGTGCTACTGGGCCTCAAATATCGAGCCTGGAACCCATAGATATAAAATATGTCCCATTAAATAATTAAATATTAATTATTATAACACTAACACAAATTTAATAATGTTTAATTTACAGTAGACGACATGGACGTGCCGCCTGTGCATCCTGGACCAGTCTCGGATCAGATATTAATGTTACAAGGCGATCATAGGTCCGCCTACATATGGGAGGGACAACTAGTGGAGCAGACTCTCCGCGCTAGGAGAGTGGACGACGTGTGAGACTTTTTGAGGGAGAGAGCTTTCCATCCCCGCGTAGTCGAGCACCTCATTAATACGGGCTTCTATAGGATTTTTGAGATTGGACGGCTGCAGCTCGACTGGTCTCTGATCACGGCGTTGATAGAGCAGTGGCGACCGGAGATGCACACTTTTCACCTGTCCATTGGCGAGGCCACCATCACGCTTCTGGATGTTCAGGTTTTATATGGGCTGCCTGTTGATGGACTGGCCATTGAACTGCCTCAGTATATGAGATCTATGACGCGTGCTCAGTATTTGGACTTGCTGCAGCAGTTTACTGGTTTCAGACCACAGGGTGAGGATGTAGCTAGAGAAGGCAGTCGCATTGCTGTGACAGCTATCAAACAACATTTGGAGGTATTGCACCCCGACATCACCGGCGAGACAGAGGATCTACATATTCACTGGTACACGAGGTTGGTGCTGCTCCTTCCTTTTGGGGGTGTCTTGTTCCCGAACACTTCGGGAAGTCTAGTAAGTATACGCTTTCTACATCATCTTCAACAGCTAGATGAGTTACCCCAGTACAGCTGGGGTGTTGCTGTTTTTGCTTACTTGTACAAGAGTATGTACCGGGCTAGCATGGGCACCCAAAGCGACATATGCAGCAACATACCAACAATCCTACAATCGTTGAGTATGGCCGGCAGGTGGTAGAGCTGGCTCTCCGGACACTGTAGCGAGCCAAAGAGGATGAGAGGTTAGATCACGCGGCTGAGTATGTGGCGCCAGAGCAGCACCATCGGGGTAGGCCTGTCCCACGAGGCAGGGGTCGGGCACGAGCCAGGGCTGCCCCATGAGGCAGGGGTGCCCCACGAGGTCGTGGGGGACGGCGAGGAGGTGGTCCCTTGCAAGGGGGCGTTGATGCACCTGTTGACCCGCCTATTGAGGCACCTGATGAGGATCTTGGAGATGATCAGCCAGGTTATTTCCCTCAGCTAGACGAGCCTTCCAACAGCATGCCATCGTACAACCTTCAGTTGGATCTACCAGCATCGCAGGTCACCCCGTCATATCATTGTTGATCACGGGTACATTCGACGGAGATGTAGAGCAGTTCTTTTCAGGCCCATCTACTGCAGCTGAGGATCGACCGACTCGAGACGTGGATGGCGGGCGCAGGTTGAGTTTTGGCGCATCCCCGGCGGTTAATGCAGATCTATCACAGGCGCATGTATGTTCGTATTACTGTTAAATTTTAATTTGTTTTCTTTTCCTTAATGATTTGCCATAAATTAATTTTTAATTTTCTTATTAAGGTTTCGTCCCAGCCCATCACGGAGCCCACTGTATGCGATGATGAGGACACCACAGATGCTTATACTTAGGAGCCCGATGAGACCATGGTGAGAAAATGTTTTTGACTTAACACGCACATTACTGATATACATTTTCATATGCTAAGCTTTGTAATTGTTTTGTAGGTTGCTGACGGAACGACGACCCCTTCTACCGATCCTTCCAGTTGTACTGGTGATCATGCGGCTGCGCATCCTCACATAAAGGGGCGACTTGATGAGGATGGTCCTGATAGTGTACCCGGGCGACAGGGGATGCACGTCAGGCCAGCGGCTGCACTGAAGCACACAGGCTGTGGGACTCATTGATTTCTTTTTGTTTGTATTTTGTGTAAATACTACATTATGTAAATAATGGTAAGAATTGTATTTTAACAATTTTATTTTAACATAATTTAAACAACAATTTTATTTTAATAGTACAACACAAACACAAACATAGCAAACCTAACATAACATAAATTCAGTACAATTAATGAAAACACATGACAAGGGAAACATAAAGATACATTACTACGCTCAACATGTACATTTCATTGTTTAGTCACGACCGCCTAGTATTCTCTGCTCCAACCACTTGAGTTGGTCTTCCAGCTTTTTTTTCTTCTTCTACCTCCTTGAGTTTCGCCTTCAACTCCGCAACTTCTTGTTTGGATTGTCGCTCTCTTTTCCACTGCTTCAACACAAACTATGAAGAGAATACAACTTGTCTTTATAGTATCCCTGCTCACAGAGTTCATCAATCCATGCCTCAAAATTGCAAACAGGTTCGTCGGGTTGCCTATAAAACTTGTTCATACACGCCCAGTAGCGGCATCCAGCTTATTCCCAGCAATGGTGAATCATGCATCTTTTGCCGCACTCGCACCTTGGGACATAAAGGGGTTGTTGAGACATTTGTTAAAGCGTAAAGAGAAACCTTGGTTTTATGGAAATTTTTACTATTGGTTATTGTTAAGCGCAGAAAATAACTAGAATGCGCTCGTTATTTATAGGCAAGATTTCACACAAAATGTAGTATTATACCGCGCTATATATATTAAATTTTTCTTAAAGGAAATAGTTTTTTCTCAGTCGGTTTAGTTTTTTCAGACCGACAAGACAACACGCAAAACGTAGTATTGTACCGCGCTATACATATTAAATTTTTCCTAGACGAAATAGCTTTTGCGCAGTCGGCTCAGCTTTTTTCAGACCGACAAGACGACACACAAAACGTAGTATTGTACCATGCTATACATATTAAATTTTTCTGAGATGAAACAACTTTTGCGCAGTCGGTTCAGCTTTTTTCAGACCGACAAGATAATACACAACACGTAGTATTGTACCGCGCTATATATATATTAAATTTTTCCTATTGGTTATTATCCTCTATTTTCTTGTACGTTGCTTTAGTTATTTTCTTCGATTCCTTTTTTAAGACAACAGCTATTTTAAGAAGCCAATTTTCAAGAAGGATAATAAAGGATGTCTTGATTTTATAGTTTTTTTTTAATTTTCATATATGTTGCTTTAGTTATGGTTGTTGTGCTTTTATCTCTTCGAATATTATGTTATGAAATTTCAATCTTCAATGATTGATCTTCTTTACTAACACCAATAAGTTGAATGTTTGAACTACCATATCATCATCCCAATTCAAAAGGTCATGTTAAAAAATAAGATGTAACATGATTGTGGAATATAATTTTATTTGATAAATATTGTAACATACACAAGTACAGACACTTATTACAAAAAATAATATGAAAACAAAAGACTAGGTGTATCCTTGATAGTTGGGTACATTCGTCGAACTTGCACCAGGAACCGGATTACCACCGCCACCCACACCAGCTAAAGGATATTTACGACGGTCGTGTCCTGTTTGCGAGCATATGCCATATTTACGCGCATAAACGATGTCACCAACATCCATTTGGTTGCGTATACGCGTTCTCTTTTGCACTTGCAGCTTGTGCAAATAGTCCTTGTTACATACCATTTTAAAAGATTTCGGCAGCCAATAATTCTCAGCACCCAATGGCTGCAACTGCCCACTATATGTGTCTATGTATGCAACAATACTGTATTACCTATTAATATAGTTGGTTGCCCCTAAACCAACTTGTTGAAATCACTTTAAGGTATGTGCGCACGGCATGTGGTAAATGGTCCATTTCCCACATGAACACAACCTGCTGGCTTCATTCACCGTCTGTAGATTATTCCCCCGGTGCCCGCGGATAGCGGTGCGAACTTCAAAAATATCCCGGTCGTGATCGTATTGTAAAAATGAATGTAAATGTGCTCGCCTCCTGTACTTCTCAAATATTCTCATCAGTATTGGCATAAATTGAACACCCCTGTCCATCAATACCAATGCAGCTCTATGCCTTTCAACAAACCTCTCCGCAATCTGTTTGAATGTCATCCGGACCATGGCAGTGACATGCAATCCACATGTAGACTTCAACAAGCCGTTGAATGACTCCGACACATTTGTAGTCAGGGCTCCCAATCGTCTGCCACCATCAGCATGCAATGTCCATATGTGAAGCTCATGTCCTATCAGCCAAGTATAGGCTCGTGGATCTAACTGTCGGATCGCTTTCATGCGCCTCGTGAATTTGCACTGCTGGTGCTCAATTGCAGCCATCCACATTAAATCATGCAAGGCCTTGTCATGATATTTCTTCTAAAAATTGGCCTTCAGGTGTCTCACACAGTAACGGTGGTATGCATAGGATTCCTGCCATTCAGGCAAATGCCGTACAGAACTTAAAATACCACCATGTCGATCAGATATTAGACAAATACCTGAGCGCTGTTTGACAACGTGCTGCTTCAAGTGGTTCAAAAAAAACGTCCATGTTTCTTCACTTTCATTGGCACAAATGGCAAAAGCTAGTGGAAATATTTGTCAGTTGGCATTTACTGCAACTGCAATCAAAAGCTTAATATCATACTTTCCATAGACATGCGTACCGTCTATGAAAATTACAGGACGACAATGCACAAAACCATCAATTGCTGGTTTAAATGACCAGAACACATAATTGAAAATATATTCGGGTCTATCCGGACTCCGCTCACGCCTCCATTCAACAACAGTTCTAGGGTTAAAGTATTACAGTGCGGCCATGTACCTAGGTAGAGATGATAATGGCTTATACCAGTTACCATAAATAATTTCAAAGGCATGTTTGCGCCCGAGATATGCCTTTCTTTTGGTTATAGTACACCCATACTCCTGGTGGATGACTGTAATACACTCTTTAATCTTGAACCTAATGGACACTTCCAGGTATGGAATCAAGACAAGAGAAATCAAGTCTACATCCAGGTTGAAGTGATTCTCATTGAATGTGTCCATTTCACATCTGTGGGTGCTAATATATTTACCCACTTTTCACAACCCTAATTTCTTCTTGCTGGTACGCAACATCCAGTGACAACCCATAAAGTCTTTACGGCATACAACCTTGTATACCTCCGTAGTTGACTCCCTTACCGTCATCTCACGGCACTCTCTTACGTTGTAGATTTTTATAGCCCTGATTAGGCGAGCTTATCGGGGAAACACATGCCCTTTGCCAGCACCGCTGGTCTAGACTCATCCCACATTGCTGACCGAAATTCGTCAGCATCCCTTGTGAGGGAATCCACGTTCGGCATACTTGGCAAATTATCAAGGTATGGAATATTCCGCTCATAAAACGACACGTGGGACTTGTACA
This sequence comes from Nicotiana tabacum, assembly GCF_000715075.1. Taxonomy (NCBI): domain Eukaryota; kingdom Viridiplantae; phylum Streptophyta; class Magnoliopsida; order Solanales; family Solanaceae; genus Nicotiana; species Nicotiana tabacum. The sequence goes on along the minus strand of NC_134090.1, from coordinate 50,104,709 downwards.
CTCTTGGTCTAACGAGAGGTGGAGGAGCATGCTCCCTCGTCAGCTCAGGTTCGGCATTCATTTCCTCCTCATCGTCACCCTTATCAGGGAAGGGTGTGTCATCTCCAGACTCATCGGCATTGTTGTCATAATCGCTATCATCTTCCTGACTTTGCGCATCTGCCAAATCACGAGTCAATACGTCGTCTATGGGCAACTATGTGAGGTCAGGAACATCAAATTGCTCATTTTCACTGTACAAAAAGAACAAAATGATAAGCTACTCAACTAGATAAATACTTTACATATAGCTATATCACTTTATTTACAAGTCGTACTGTGTTGACGTTCCATGATGGACATTTTCTTGTTGGTGATGACTCCCGGATGGACCACCGTGACCTAACACGTCACAACTACGCATATTCCAACTAGGAGCGGGGTCATAACTTGTAAAATTCATATACGGACGGTACCCCCTATGAAAAATATGAGTGTTAATACAAATCCGATTCAAACATAAAATAAACATCGCTAAAGCGTAGAAAAATTGAAGTTTACCAGTCGTCTTGTGGATTATATAAAGTCGAAAAATTATTTTCTCGCTGCTCATTCGCCGGTGGTGACAAGTTTAAATCAAGGCAAGCTTTTTCATCAAGAATCTGTCCGGCAAAAACTGCTCGAGAATAACCACCCGATGACTGGGGGTTATCCCTTCTATGCCCACCCTCATTATTGGGAACGTCTTCAACCTTGACGTATATTTCCAACAATTTTATTACAATAAATTCCCTGTATTCATCCGGAATCCGCAAAAAATCTCTAAGAGTTTCGTCATCTTCTATGTTAAACTCAGAATAATAGGCAAATCCATGCGGAGTCACAGAATACGGAAATCTACCGGTTACTTTAAGGTTCACCGAACATTTCCTCACACTCATTTTTTTACATACCAATGATACAAATTTACCGTACTCCATTGTAAGCGGCAATTTAACATGATACTGTGGAGGTGAACTATACCTCACAGAGTTATTCTCCATTACAACCTCACCCCCAATATAATGAAACCCTTATTTTTGGCTCTTCAGACATTATAAAAAAATGCTTGATAACAAGAAGAGAAGTATGAACGGAAGTTTGAAGGAAAGTTTTGAATGGATTTTCATAAAATCCTAACGCCTGTAAATAAGGCAAGTCCTAGCTTGGGGTGCAGATTTTTTTTTATTATATAAAATGCAGTATAATACCACGCTTTATGTATTTGATTATTGTTATGTCAGTTATCCGCAAAACACTTATTGGTAGGCCCAAAAATGAAGTAAATACTGCATTTTAGTAAAATGCAGTATTATATTGCGTTTTACATAAAAAACGAATTATTTATGTAACTTATCCGCAGAACACTTATTGGTGGGCCCAAAATTGAAGTAAAATGCAGTATAATACTGCGCTTTAGTAAAACGTAGTATTATACTGCGTTTTACATAAAAAACGAATTATTAAGTAAAACGCAGTATTATATTACGTTTTCCTTTAACGGCTAACTTTCCGTTAAACTAAAATGCAATATAATTCAATTATCCTTTATAAATGTAACCATCATGCATGGACAGGAGAAGGGTGAAATGTTACATTAGATTTGACCTTTGTCCGCAGTGAGCAAGTAATACTGTTACTGCTCTCCAGTTTTGCAGTGTATAAAGTTGTGTAATTTGGGCACTCCATCTCTTCAACTGACTGAGCTTTGATGTCGACTAACGTAGTGACATAGATGACGTTTGATAATTGGACTTACATTTGTTGCTGAATAGGAGTATGTAATAACTTGAAGCATTGTGTTAAACACTAAAATGACTCAACATAAAACAATTAAAAAGGTTCAAATATTTCCTCACATTGCTTCCACTGATTAGTGTGAGGCGCATATTCGAATCTTTTTAATTGTTTGCGAGTATAAAAGGCGCAATTTTAGCCCCTTTTCATTTTTTATTGCACGGTGAATTTTCAGCACTTAATTTATTTTATCCTGAAATTTTAAAAATTTGAACTTAAAAACTGAAATTCAAGATACACTGATTAATTTTTAAATAGCAGCTCTTTAAAATGACTATTTGATGTCATTCCTACAAATAATGGAGAAGAAATTCAACGAAATAGCAATAAAAATTATACGGGGCACCCTATTTGGTCGCCCCCATTTAACATGTACCTACTTTTTTTAATTTTTTTTTAAGACTTGTACCAACTATTTAAATAACTTCAGGTCTTTTTCTCCTCTTTCTTTTTCTTCTCCATCTTCTTCGGGTAATATTGATTTTATATGATGTTTGTGAACATATTTTAAGGTAGTTTATGATGTTTTACAATGGTGAGCTATCACTACCAAACTTTCGAGTTCCATCCAATTTTTCAATCTTAAATATTACTCCCTTAGTTTCAATTTAAATGACATACTTTCCTTATTAGTCTATTCTAAAAATAATGACACATTCTTATTTTTTTGGAAATAATTTAACTTTAAACTTTTTATTTTACCCACTCTACCCTTAATGAGAAACTTTTATAGTAACACAAATGTTATGACCCCACAAAGCTTTTGTCCTTGAGCTTTTAAGACCACATATTTCAAGTCTTCTTTTTTTACTTAAACTTTGTATCAAATCAAACTATATCATCTAAATTGAAATAGAGGGAAGTACAAACTTTCAACTTAATTCCATGCTTCAGTGTCGCCTTGAGGCACTAAACAAAGTAATTTTATAAAAATTTCTTAAATTTATCAACTGACAATTAGAGATGGGAAATAACTATTGTATTATGAAAAATGGCCAAAACTACCCCTAGACTATTTGATTTGGTATAAAAATATCCTCCGTCCATTTATTGAGCCAAAAATGTCTCTTCTGTTATATTTATGGCTCTCTTATGCCCTTATTAACTAACTGACTTATTTGAAAAATATTTTTAATTAATATCCACGTGTCACCGTCCCATTGGTCTAAATTTAAATCTTTACTAATTTTTTAAAGAAAAACACCCACTATGGTTTCTTCAAACTCCCCCAAGAAAAGGACATGCCCCATTGCTGTGATGACCCGATAGGTTATCTTATGAATTAAAATCAAATTCTATATTTCAAGGCCTTAAAAACCTCATTTGATCCCTTCTCGGTTTGCGTACGAAGGTCGAACGTATTTCCCGATAGCTTTTATGTGGAAAGTTGATAAAAATAAGGAATTTTGCTTAAAAATCTCATTTGAGTTGACTTCGGCCAACATTTTTGGTAAACGAACCCGGACTCGTATTTTAACATTTCCAGTGGGTCCGTATCGAAATATGGGACCTGGAGAATGCCCAAAATCGAATTTGGAGGTCCTTAGCCCGAGTTATGAATTCTTGTTGAAAATTGAAAGTCTGAGAATTTATTTGTTTTTAAGAAATTATTGATGTTTGATCTCATTGGTATCAGGTCCATATTTTGGTTACGGAGCCCGGTATAGGTCCAATATATTATTTTTGACCTATTTGTGAAATTTTGGTGGGAAATAGAGTCGGTTTGACGTGATTCGGACGTCCAGTGAAAAAAATAGATATATCAAAGTTTTCTTGAAAATTTCAATTGATTTGGTGTTTAATTCATAGTTCTAGGTATTATTTTGACGATTTGATTGCGCGAGCAAGTTCATATGATATTTTTAGACAGGTGTGCACTTTTGGTTTGGAGGCCCGAGGGGCTTGGGTGTATTTTTTGATCTTTGGTTGAGAGACTAGTAAAGTTAGGAAATTGGGAGTTTGACTATGGTCAATATCGGGTTAAGACGATCTCTTTTCAGTGTTTTGAATGTGCGAGCAGCTTCGTAGCGTGTTTTATAATTGAAATTCATATATGGTTTGTGTCCGGGAGGTTCCAGATGAGTTTCGGGGTGGTTTTGGATCATTTCGGAGAAGTTTGGGTTTTGCTGGTTTCTGATGCGACACTGTTCATTCGCAATTGCGAACCTTTTATGGCAATTGCGAAAATACTGTTCATTCGCAATTGCGAACTATTTATGGCAATTGCAAGAATACTGTTCATTCGCAAATGCGAAGTTTTGTTCGCAAATGCAATACCTGCAGCTGAACAAAAGATGACTTAGACGGGATTTTTGATTCATTTCCCAATTTTCAAAACCTAAACCACAAGAGGTGATTTTTCAAAGAACTTTTATTCCCCAAATCATTGGTAAGTGATCTTAAACTAATTTCTTTCAATCTTTCACTATTTTTTCATAAGATTCAACCAAAAATCTAAGGTTTTTATGGTGAAATTGGGGGTTTTTGGGTAGAAATTAGGGATTTTCAAATTTGGGAATTCAAACCTCAAATTGAGGTCGCATTCCAAAACCAATTATATATCCGGGCTCGAGGGTGAATGGGTAATCGGATTTTGGTCCAAATTTTGGGTTTGGACCAAGCAGGATCGGGTGTTGACTTTTGTTGACTTTTTCAAAAATAGCCTAAATTGAATTCTTTGAAATCGTGGGTAGGTCCTAAGGCTTTATTTGAATCGTTTGGTTGGTAAATTGCTAGATTCTATTGGTCTGGAGGCTTGTGTGAAGAGAAAAGCTGTGATTGAGCTGTGAGTTTGACCGTTGGAGCGAGGTAAGTGTCGTGGTTAATCTTGGCTTGAGGGATTAAGTATTATTTGCCTATTTGCTACGTGCTTGGATGTTGAGTACAACGTATAGATGAGGTGACGAGCACCTATGCGTTGTTGTCGAGTCATAGCATGCGAGTGCGTCTTATTCTTGTAACTGTTGTATTTTTTGATTATATTGTTCATGCTTAGACTAGCTATTCGTTATGTTGAGCAACTATTATTATGTTTTATGGAATTTGGTATTGATTGAGTATTGACTCAAAGTTGAGGTTGGTATTGTGGAACTGAATGTTGAAGTAAGACTGGTTCTTGACATTTCTATCTCTCTGTTGTTATTGTTCATTATTTTAGTGAGGGAGAGTGTTAAATCACGAAGGGTGATGTCATGCAATATTTTTGTGAGTGAGAGTTAATGCACGAAAGGTGATGCCGTGCCATGATATGTGAGTGTTAATGCACGAAGGGTGGTGCTGTGCCGTTTCTTTTGTTTATATGGTGAGAAGCTGTTGATACCCAATTTCCCCTCATATTTTCCAAATATATATGTATACTTTCAAAATAGTGCACATGCATCATCATCTGATTTACAAGCATGCACAAGTATTTTTCATAATTTTTAAAGGCTTTAAATCAATTTTTCTGCATTTTATTACATAAATATCCAATAATTATCCTTCATATTATTTTTATGATGATTTAACCACATAAATTCATCATTTATGCCAAAACAATATTTAAATATTTTCAGTGCATTTTTAAGGCCAAATTGCACATCTTTGCAATATTAATGTATAATTACACTATTTGTGCAGAAAATAATTTTCTATATTTTTAAAATGCTAAATAACTATTTTAAATCATTTTAGTGTACAAATGATATTTTTGTTATTTATCTATTATTTTTACAAATTATTTATTGGTTAAATTTGGGTCTCTGGCCCAATTTTCAATTAATTTCGGACCTAAGCTACCCAATCATAACCCAAACCCTTAGCCCATTTACACCTACCCAAATCCTTATCCCAAGACTCAAGCCCAATACATAACCCCTTAACCTAGTCCGGAACCGACCCAACCTTGCCTTCTCTTCTTTCGAATTAAGCTTCCGATTTAGTTGGTGCAGACGCTGAAGGATCAGCTGACACTAGATAGGAAAGGTTTTCGATCGAAGCTCTCGAACCTGTTCCGAAATCCCAGCCGTTGATCACAAATGATCAACGACTCACAAACAACCCTGCCTTTTCCTTATATCCCCACCTCCAAACCCTAGTGACCATTATCCCAGCCCCGACGCCCTTGAACTCTCTCGAACCTTCTCCCTCCTCCGTAAACCCTAGCGCCGTCACCCCCCAAATCCCTCCGATTCCGGCTCAAAATGGAATCAATCCATGATCCCCTTATCTTATTGATCCCTCCTCCCTACTGGTTACCCGTTTATAGTATTACATAATTGCTTTCCTAATATGGCAAGCAGATCTTGTAAGAATCGAACCTAAAATTGGTTCAAATCCTTAACTTGCTGTTTATTCCGTCTGTGTTCATCACTTGCTTTTTGTAAGTACAATTATTTTCCGTATCTCTCACTGATTCGTACTTAACCCTAAGGTTAGGTTTTTCAGATCCTTTTTTGGTTCGAACCAAAACTGGTTCAGGCTTTAATTTTAAGTATTATCCCGTCTATATTCGTCCTATTATGTATAAATCTGCCTATTTTTGTCAATTTCTTTTACTTACCCTAAATTAGGGTTTCAAACCCTTTTCATTTAGACCAGATCTGGTTCGATTATGTGTATCTTTTGATTAATTTCTTGTCTATGTTCATAGCATGCAATATGTAATTGATAGTCTTTATTTTCTGCCGATTTTGTGGGGTTTACCTAAAACTAGGGTTTCAAAATTTTTCTTCTTTACTGATTGCTTGAATTAATTACTTTTCATGTTTATGTGTTTAGTTCCTGCACTATTTAAACCCCTCCTCTTTCCCTTTTAGACAAACTCGGAAATAAATATATTCTCACTAAGAAATCTAGGGCTTAGTTCTATAATCTTTCTGCCTTCTCTTGTTTACTACTGGTCTTGGCCAGCTGAAAGCCAAGGCCAAATATTCTAGACTCTCGACTTTGTGGTATTATTCTAGTTTGCTTGCTTAACTTGTGAGTGACTATCCTTTATCATTTCATCTCTATGTATCCCTGAACTATGTTTACAATCTAGCATGTTTAAAGTCCATTCTGAGCATGATTCTGCATGTTTATATGATTCTCTTTTAGTCTTATAGTTGGTACTGTTAGTTCTGAGATTGGTTATCTTTGAATAATATGAATCCTCTTAAAGGATAACTTATTGCTTTAACTTGTCTCATGCATACTGTTTACTGGTCCTGAACCTGTTCTGAACTTAGCATCCTTAGGGTGCTACTAGTATGGAATTAGTTAATCAATCCTAAACTTTATAGATTTGTATTGTTACTTAATTCATGTGCCCTGCCAACTTGTTTTCTAACATGTCTTACACCCCTCTAGATTCATGTGATAATCTGACTGTTTGCCTTAACACTTTGCCTCAATGTTGCTGTGATTAAACAATGTTGTCCTAAAATGTCAGCATTCACACTTAGTGTAATTAGGTCTTTTTCTGACTTAACCTATTTAAAACTATGTACTTTGCAAACCTTTCCAATTGGTTTCTTAGTGCAATTCTACCTACAAATTCTGTGTTCTAAACTCTGTTATGATGGTTTTCTTCTAAAATCAACACTGTTTTAAATCTGTCCCTGCCTCCTTTTATGTGTTGCTACTTTTTTTTAAACTCCTACCCTTAGGTCCTTTAGGTTCTATCCTCAACCTCCCCAGTGTGAGCACTGCTTAGGGTCCACGTGAGATTCATGTGAACTCTGACACACCGGGGTTTTGGTTCTTAACCTCTTTGAACAACCTCTGAGCATTTGCTCTTTAGTGTGAGCATTTCCCTGGGTCCCTGAGGCCCTTGAGAACTTTGACACACATGAGATCTGGCTCTATATGTGCTATGTATGAATCACTCATTATGGGTTGTTCTGTACCCCTGAAATGAGCCATAGAACTGATATGGTTTCAAGGCCTGGGTTGCCCAGGTGTATTTGGGCCTGATAAAGGCTCTCTATAGTATTTTCAGTATTATTATGTAATTTATTTATTAATCTGGCATGTAATAATGTTGTAACAAACAAACTCTGGGGTATCTAGTAAAATTGGGAAGGGTCTTTATTTTCTTTGCTAATTCGGGTAGATATCTTGCCTATAGGATCTCATTTGTACTGTGGATTCTGCTTATATGTTTTATGGTATTCTTGCTAAAATCGTATGAGTTCTATATTGTGTTTACTTACGAGAAACCTGCCTATAGGACTAATATTATGACTTGTTAGAAATCCTACCTATAGGATGAATCAATTTATCCTATAAAACGTGTTAGCAATCATGCGTATAGGAGCAGTATTTGACTAAACTATTTTTCTGGCAATGTGTATAAATTTTTGTCCATATACTGTTTAATCATGCCTGTATGATTAAAAATCAGTTCAATAATAGATATCATGCCTATAGGATTAAAAATCAGTTCAATAATAGATATCATGCATATAGGATTAAAAATCGGTTCAATGCATAGAAATCATGCCTATAGGATTAAAATAAATTCAATGCTAGAAATCATGTCTATAGGGTAACATTCATCACACTCATAGAAGTCATGCCTATAGGATTCTACTAAATGATTCTGAATACGATTGTCACTATCGACATAAGATTGAACAACAATTATGGATTTGTAACTGTGATTTACTGTTATTCATTACTGCATGAAACACCCAGATGTTGTACTAAATAAAATCAGTAGGCAAAATAATATGCCTTGACACTCGCATTAATGAAACTGATTATGTATATCACTGCTCGCCTGTCTTCTCACATAGATATCCTATCTATAGGATTCTGCGATTAATAAAACCTACTAATCAGTTGCGTGCATTTGTTGTTTATGTGTGGAGGTCAATATGAGCCCATATTTGTTTTTATGTGAACATTCCTAACTGTTTTGCTTGTCGCCTAGTATTTTACAATTTTGAGCAACCTAGGCTTAGTCTAGAACCATCCCAAATAGAGGTCCTTATGCCTCCAGGGCCATAAGTAAGAGACAGGTAGTGCACGCATAGGAAACAAACTAGAATCAACTAGAGCGCTTTAAGTAACAACTTAAAGATAGTAATCGGGTAGCAAGAGATGATAGTCTGTGCCCGCTTGATAATATGAGTAACACCCTTATCCTCGAGGGAGTTGCGAAGTATTATTTATGTTGCATGGGGTCCCGTCCTTATTAAATAACTCTTTCGCTTCTTTATTAGACTAATTCATAATTGAGTTCGGGACCCACAATTGTGGACTTTGAAGAGTGCCTAACACCTTCTCTTCGAGGTAATTTCGAGCCCTTACTCGATCTCTGGTGATGAAAACTAGTATAATATGAGTTATCTGCTCCAGGTGCAGGTGGGGACTCTAACTAATTCCTTTTCCCTATCCTCTCAAAGGAGTTGTCAAATGTCGAAACCCGATTTCGTGAGAAAACGGGGGCACGATAGCATGGCGACTTTGCTGGATATTATCTTTAGGCTCTTACCATTACGAACTTGATCTACATGAATTAGTATTTCTCGATAAGCGTATTTTTGTTATTTTGCTATCATTTGAATATCCCACTCGTGTTTTCCTTTTTATTGCTACATGCACATCCTTTTTCCTATTTCCCTTTTATATGAACTCATACGCAACTCTTCGTTTAATTCGATTGCAACGTGTGTTTTCCCTTATTTACTAATCATGCTCACTTGTTCCCGACATTTAATTTTGCTATATCATGTCTCCCCCCAATCCTTACCCCCTTTATCTGCTTTATTACAATTCCTTCATTTCGCGAACTAACTTTTTCCCTGTTTTTCTTTCCTTTATGTCTTTACGTTCATTCAATATTGCATTTGTTTTCAAACATGTGAAAATACTTGACAACGTGTTATTTTTTGCATAAAGCATGCTCAATATCATATTCCACTTATGCGTACTAATACCATAGCGACACTTGATGAGTGTTCGTACTCTTCCTAAAATCACCCTTTAAATTTGGAGAGCATTATTTGCGGTAAAACTAGTCGATCAGCGGTGCAATCGACGGTTCCGTGCCTTTCCCTATCAAGATGTCTGCTTGAGGGTACCAGTCTAGACTTCTATAAAAACCTTACTCTGATAATAGCTATACATGCATCATGATCAAACCTAGCATGAGTTAATATGTTGTCTGCATAATAACCCTCTAAGAAAAACTTTGTCCAAAGTCCACCGGGATTTCCAGAATCCCAACAGGCGCAACCACGATATGTGCATTATTTGGAGAGATAAATGGCTACATGCTAATCGTTAATGTATAAGTAGTCGAATTCGGAGGGGGCAAGGGTCTAACTCTATTTATTTTTGCAGAAAATGAGGCACGAAGTCGCCAGGTTCGACATGGTCCGACATATACCACCGTTATTGCTGGATTGGTGGGAAAACTTTTCGCCAAGCGACAAAAATCACGTGAAAAGGGTTCTTGGAAACTTACTTTCCTTATAGGTCATCCAGCCAAACAACATGCTGATCGAGGCTGCTACTATGTTCTGGGACGGAGAAAGGGTTGTATTCCGTTTTGGCAATATAGAAATGAATCCTTTTTGGAGGAAATAGGAGGATTCGCTCGATTACCATAGTCCCGTTTTACTAGTACCAGAAAATAGCACGACCAGGGGGTTTCTGAAGATGATGGGTCTGAGAAATAATGACGAGTTGGCATGCCTGAAGAAGTCCTACATACCCTTTGACTTCCTCTATGAACGATGCAGACACAACAAATCTTACCGTATCTTTCATGATGAATTCTCCATCACTTCCCTGGGTTGGACTCATCGTAGGGTTTTTGTATTTATCGTATGCTTTCTGGGTATGATAGTGTTTCCAAGCCAAGGGGACAGAATTCACACCAGGTTGGCCATGGTAACCAGAGCTTTAATGGAGAGGATCGAGGGACAAACATATACTATTGTCCCGATGATTGTAGCAGAAATATACCGGGATCTGGATCGTTGCGAGAAAGGATTCAATCATTTTGGGGGTTGTAACTTGTTGCTGCAGATTTGTTTGTTAGAACATCTTTAGAGAGGCCAATGCCGCCAAGAGTTTCCATGGAGACTATAGAATGATCACATAGCTTTCCACTATCCGAAAAGAATGACCTTTATCCAGACAGGTTTGTACACCCAGAGAATGCTATAGAATGGGCATAGTTTATCAACAATTTGACCGAGGACAAGGTTTATTAGATGTTCGAGTGGTTCCCTACTAGCGAATTCATCATCAGATCCAGGGATGTTCCGCATCTGGTGTTTATTGGGTTAAGGGGCATACATCCCTATGTTCCTATCAGGGTCATGAGATAAGCTGGTAGAAAAAAGTCATACTGCGAGTCTCCAAAATGAGTCACAACAAAAGAAGATTTTTTGGAAGACACCGTTCAATACAAATGTGAGGCCCATCACATGTGGCATTTGAAGATTATCGTAGAAAAGGATACCATCGAGCCAGATCAATATCACGCAGGTCATGTGTACTTCTACCCATCATGGTTAGAAGATAACATAACAGGAATAGTCGAGCTAGGGGCTGGTCAAGGAAACAGGGTAGATGAGGCTGCTGAAGCACATGTGAAGTATGAGAGGCTACGCAAAAGAGCCCTTAAGTCCGAAGCCAGGAATTTGGAACAACACAAGTTAGACATGGAGTCATTAACGAGTGAAGGTAAATGGCTACGAGGTCGACAAAAAGGTTGGAATATTTGGAGCAGGGTCTAATGGAACTAGAAGGGAAGATGAGGAAAAGGGTCGTGGACTGTTAGAATGCAGAGGGGAATGAAGGAGGACACCTAGCAAGGGCGTGCTTCTAGACATGCATGACCTGGGGAATCGAATCGACGGAGCCAAGAGGGTCAAATATAGAGAAGGTCTCTCCGGGACCAAGTAGATTAGGTTTATCTGTTTTTTGAATCGTTTTGGAATTCAAATGTAATAAGGCAGATGCCATTAGTAACTCTTGTTTATTGTTGTTTTTATTTTTGTCTTATTTATTACATTAATCAAATGTGGCATTTATCGGTATTAAATTTCTCCAAATCTACTTGTCGCTAGGCTTACCTCGGGACAACGAGGTTCCCCAAATTAGGACACGAATTTACATTTCTGCAATACGTGTTTTAATACTACAAATACTTTTCAGAATCCTTACTGACTTGTTTACCTTTTTGCATTTTTTATTTTGATTATTCCCATCCCCTAAGGTTGGTTCGCACATACTGGCATCGTTGGCATATCACACCAGATCTAGAGGCCCTCCATCTCCTCCTCCTCCAAGTAATCCGAAAAGCAAGGGAAAGGCTAAGATGGATGATATGAGTGGTATCTGGATAGAAAATGTTGCGCACATGGAAAATGTTGAAATTTCAGATGGTCGGAGTACTCCAGCACAAAATGATTTGATCCTACGATTGGAACAGAAATTACTAGAATTGTAAGGGGAACTTGAGCAAGTCCGCAACTTGGTGAACCTCTCACTCACCCTAAACGTCCTAGATCTTAACCAGCAAAATGCTCAAAACCCAGCACCTCCTCAAAACACAACAAACCAATGTCCACAAAATCCTCCCGCACCCCATCAATACGCAACACCTCCCCAAAATCCTAATCCTCTACCAGTACTAACTCCTCCTCAGCACCAACATCTTTTGACTCAGTACTAGGGGTGTGCATTCGAATCAGTTTATCGATAAATTGAATCCATTATTTGTTATCGATTTATCGATTTCGAAAATTTCCTTATCAATTTTGATTTTATCTTCTTCGGTTATTCAGTTTATCGATAAACCGATAAGATATACTAAAAAGACAAATATATCCTTATTCTATAATACCCTTTCCTTTACCCTAAGTCCCTAACCCTATTATTTCCTCTACCCATTCTTCAGCACCGCTTTTATGCGATTAAATTACTATCCTCTGTGCCCGATTCATCATCTGGCTTTGGGGGTTGGCCGACACAAGGATTCAGGCACTTTGACTGTCCTTGCTCAAGACGATGTTGGTGGTCTCGAGGTGAAACACAAGACATATGGAGAATGGATACAAGTTAAACCAACTCCAGATGCTTATATTATCAATGTTGGTGACATAGTTCAGGTATGACTTTTGTATCATGCTGCTTATTTATTGATAGAAAAGCAAAAAACTTTTATTGAGCCAATGTCATTTTCTTGGCATATTTAAAGCTCAAGGAAATGAAGTTCAAATTAATGGAAAATAGAATTAGCCATGATGATGTAGTTTTTTAATACCGTTGGAGTGTTGGTGGCATACATTTGATGCCTTACTTTAGTTTTGTTGCATGTATTTGTTGACACAATTTTTATGTTATAAATGGTGTTCGTCTTATTTTAGCTTCTTTTTGTCCATATTAGTTAGACGTGTTTATAGCGATATACTTTTCGCGGAATCCCGCAAATTTTCTTATTTATGTAATCGATAAGCCCCAAAATTTGATAAATTGAAATCGAAAAAATTGAAACCTTATTAAAACTATAACGATAAGCATATGTACAAATCGATAATCCATAAGTAATTATCGATAAGGGTCAAAATTGAATCGATAAATCGAATGCACACCCCTACTCAGTACCCACAAACCACTTACCATACTCCTTAGAATACCCCACAACCTATCCATGATCCACAAAATTCAACTAATGATCACCACTACACTCCAACCCCCGACACCCACCAAAACAATCCCTATACGTGGAAACTTTACTCCACTCTACTCAACCAATCTCATACACTCTAGAATCCATCGAGAAGGATCTGCTCATTAATAATATGGCGGAGGAGCTCAAGAAGCTCACAAGCCGTGTCCAGGGTGTTGAAAGAGGCAAAGGAATTGAGGGTCTAAATTATGAGGATCTATGCATTCAGCCAGACGTAGAACTACCGGAGGGTTACAAACCTCCTAAGTTCGAAATGTTTGATGGAACGGGTGACCCGAAGGTACATTTGAGGACATACTGTGATAAGCTCGTGGGAGTTGGGAAAGATGAAAGAATTCGCATGAAGCTGTTCATGAGGAGTCTCTTTGGAGACGCCCTATCTTGGTACATCAGTCAAAATCCCAAGAAGTGGGTTAACTGGGTAAGCATGGCATTGGACTTCATGGACCAATTCAGGTTTAATAAAGAGAATACATCGGACTTCTTGTACATACAGAACCTTAATAATAAACCAATGAAAACTTTCCGCGAGTATGCTACTCGATAGAGGTCAAAAGCTGTAAAGGTCAGGCCGACACTAGAAGAAGAGCAGATGAACAAATTCTTCATTAGGGCCTAGGACCCACAATACTATGAAAGGTTAATGGTCATCGAAAATCACAAATTCTCTGACATCATCAAACTAGGGGAATGGATTGAAGAAGGGATCAAAAGCGGGATGGTAACCAATTTTGAGGCATTGCAGGCTACGAACAAAACATTACAATCAGGGGGTATATCAAAGAAAAAAGAAGTAGGGGCAGTGATGGTAGCCCAAGGTCCAAAATCTCCACTCATATACCAAACACCTCCACCCACATACCAACCTTCACCTCCTAGATATCCTCAACCCGCTACCGTCTATCACACTTATAACACCTAGCCAGCCTATTACCATTCACCTCCAACCCATCAAAACTATCAAAAACCCAGACCCAATTTCGATTGCAGGCCGCCCAGAAAATACACCCCTATTACTGAGCCCATCGACCAACTATATGAAAGACTAAAGGCTACCGGATATGTCATCCCTATTCTCGCTGTCGCCATGGAAAACTCCTCCCAATGGGTCAATCCGAACAAAACATGTGAGTACCATTCTGGCATGAACGACATACTATTGACGAGTGCCGCACTCTGAAAGACAAGATTCAGACCCTGACTGATACCAAAGTCATACAAGCAAAGGAAGCCGCACCCAATGTCCGCAATAATCCCCTCCCAGATCATAGGGTTGAAGGAGTAAATGTGATAGAAACTGATGAAGAATGGGATCCTTAAGGGTCAATTGAGCTTATTCGGGAAGGTGACGACCCTAAGAAACTTGCAGTCACACTCACTCCTATTGTGGTATAGATATACATCCACTGGTCGAAGTTGAAATAGCTGCATCAGTTCCATTTGAAATCGAAGTGACAGCACCTGCGACTACGCCTACTCCATTTGAAGTATAAGTAGCCACACCCTTCACTATGACGGTATCATCCACACCACCATTCAATTCCAATGCCATACCTTGGGATTATGTTGCCGAAGCTAGGAGAAAAGGAAAAGAAAAAATGGAAGAGTATGGTGCTGCAAAGGGGATGACCAGAATTGGAAGAATCTATACACCTGAAAATTTTGGAGGAACAAGCAAGGAAGTTGATGCCAAATACACCCATCATTAAAACTGGTCCAGATGATCTCTGGAGGAAAGTACATGCAAGAGAATACTCTGTTGTTGATCATCTGAACAAAACACCTGCTCAGATTTCCATTCCGTCGCTGCTATAAAATTCTGAGATGCATAGGAATACGTTAATGAAAGTGTTGAATGAAGCTTATGTGCCCAACAACATAACTAGTGGAGAAATGTCCAACATGGTAGGGAAAGTACTGGAAAGCCACAAGATCACCTTTCACAAAGATGAACTAACATCTGAAGGACTAAGTCACAGCAGGGCACTGCATATCAGAGTATAGTTTGAGGACAAATTCATTGCCAGAGTCTTAATAGATGGGGGTTCAAGCCTCAACATTTGTCCATTGATTATTCTGAAAAGGTTGGGTAAAGATTTCCATGAGATACGAACAGGGAGTATGAATGTGAAAGCATTTGACGGGTCTCAAAGGGCCACAATTGGGGAAATTAACCTTTGTTTGCAGATGGTCCCGACTTGATTTGATGTTGAGTTTCAGGTATTGGGCATATTTACTACGTATAATCTTTTACCGGGACAACCTTGGATACATGCTGCTGGAGCTGTGGCTTGTACGCTACACCAGGCCGTGAAGTTCGAATGGAATCATCAGGAGGTAATCATTCATGGAGACAGAAGTAATCCCATTTACACCAGTCATGTCACGACCCAAACCGATGGGCCGCGACGAGTGCCCGAGTCCTACCTGTCGAACACCCTTAAGCAAGCGACTAAGATATAAACATGAATAATATCTGCTGAATTACGAGAATAACATGCATGAGGAAAAGCTGTCCAAAAGACATATATACATATACGTGCGGATTATAGTGGGCAAGCTGGCAAGGCCGCTATAGACAACTATATATCCAAAACTAAAAACTGACGAGGCCACATACTATTTAACTATAAATAACTGTCTACAGACCTCTAATGGAAACACAACTGTACAAAGACAGGACTGAGCCATGTCATACCCATGTATATATATACAAGCATATCATACCAAAACCTAAAGCAACTCTAGATCAAGTAGAGCACGCCAACTCTCACTGATCAAGGATCCTAAGAAGGGGGACCGTCAGCTTGCCTACCTGCATCTGCGGGCATGAAAATCAGGCCCCGTGAAATAGGGCGTTAGTACGAAAAATGTACTGAGTATGTAAGGCATGAAAATCGGTACGTAAAATACATAGATGAAACATGGAATAAAGAAATCCATCTGTAAATACGAATAACTTTGTAAATTCTGAAACATTTATAATGTCATGCACGTGCATATAAATGTCGTGTCATGCATCAGTATAGGTGTACATAACATCATCAAGCCACTCTCGGCCACTGTGGGCAACTTTATCAACATATACCAACTAATCATGTGGTGATGCGTATATAACGCCGTAACCTTTTTCCATATTCCATATAAATATAATATACATATATACACGTATATAATGCCATCTGGTCATGAGCCAATATACATGTATTACAATAACAATAACAATAACAACAACCCAGTAAAATTTCACTAATGGGGTCTGGATCAATATGCCTTTCGGATAAACATTATCAAAGACGTATTTTTTTGGGACCCATAAACAGAAGATAATAATAATTCACATGGGGAATCAAGAATATAGACACCCCTAGTATTTCTATGAATAGAGTCATTTATGAAAGTTGCGTATTTTGCTCATTTCATTTGTACCGTAGGGATCATGCCAAAAGAAAGAAGGGATAGCCTTAACATACTTGGAGTTGGGAAAAATCCGTATAATGTTCTTGGAAAAGATTGCACCGTACTCCTTTAGACCCGCAAAATTTTATGTTGCTACGATTCTTAAAAATTCTTGTTGGAACCTTGTAGGAAATTTGATTGCTAGAATTCTCGTTGTTTATTGAAGTATTTAGAATCAGAACTTTGTTTGAAATTGATAATGGCAATGTTCTATTCTCTTAATGGAACTTTGTTTGAAATTGGGAATGGCAGCGTTTGTTCTCTTAATGGACTTTGTTTGAAAACCATTTCCTAAGTTCTAATTGTAGTAAAATGACTACTATTCTGATGATATACCAATATAAGAATGAAGTGTCCTTTATTTTGCTACTTGGTTGCCACCTATTAAATGACTAAGGAGTCATTTGCTTTAGATTGTGGCCAACTGCCACGTTTTGGAGGGTAGAATTTATTAATTTTTATCCACTTATTAGTTAATTGAATATTGTTCCATTATCCAATAATTAATCAATTATCCGCATAATATAAAATTATCTCAAATTACTTAAAATTCTACTTATTTTTAATATACTTTATATATCATATACAGTGGTTATATGGTACCTTGCATGGTACTAGTCCATAGATATCATATATTATCGCTCAACCCATATTTTATCCCAAATCGGCCACCTTCAACGAAACCCGTTTTCTTTAATTCGTGTACCCTTTATCCTTCATGACACTTACTTATCGCTTGTTATAAATAGCATAAATACGTTAATCTCAAAATAATCTCATCCCCGAGTCTACGTCAATTAACTGAAGACAAAACTTTAACATACAAAAACGCGAGATGTAACATCCTTCCCCCCCTTAGAAACATTCGTCCTTGAATGTTTAACTCTCCAGCATCTATATAACCTTGGAATAGTCGCCTTTGTAACAATACTATTACCAACTCTTCCTGTAGAAACTTAATAGTTCAACTCCATATAGGACCATGATCACGCCCAACTATGCCTTATAAAAAGGACACGCGGACATTGCAAATATAATATGAGTATTTAGCCCAGAGTCGAACCCACAAGGAATTAACCTATCAATTACTCTCGTTATACTTACTAAATTCTATGGAATCAACTTCCCAAACGTTCTGAATAACAATTGAAGATGTTTCTACTAACTAAGAATGAATGTAGATAAGCAACTGAAAACTAACTATGATTAAGTTGTAAACAATTAAGAGAAAGTTCTAAGGTTATGATTTACCCTATTGATGGAATCCCTTTCGGTTATGGTTCACATAGATTTGCCTAATTGTCTCTACCAATCATGAACACTCTTATTACCGTAATTCTCTCCCGAGTAATCATAATAATTTATTAGACGCACTCTCCCGAGATACGCTAGCTGGCTTTGTTTGTTACAGCTCACTTTAGACTGCACCCAAGGCTTCGTTATCCCTAATCCCGCCTTTAAACCCTCAGTTACTGATCCCTCATATCTTTGGGAGTGATGTTGTTCAACAATTACCTAAATATGCACTCTTTCCCGAGTTATGCACACTAAATAGGCACAGCTAATTGAGGATCCTATCAATTAACTACAACAAGAACGTAGTTAAATAAATAGAGATTAAACCAAACAAACTATATTAGCATAACAAGAAGTTCATTCTTCAATAGGTTCCATCAAAACCTTAGACTAAATATTTAGCTACTCATACTAGGGTTCATCATAACAACGTTGAAATTCATCACAAATCGTAAAAATAAAAGGAAGAAAGGAAGAACTCGATGTTGAATTATCCTCATTGCCTCTCCTTGCCTTGAACTAAGCTATGAAAACCTTGATAATTATCTCTTGGGCGAGCTAGACCTTCTATAGGTTAAGTGGATTTGCCCCCAAACTTCCAATTTTACCCCTAAAATTTATTTTTCTGGAACTGGGCTAGCGCGGTCGCGCTAATGGATGTGCTAGTGACCACGCATATGCCCTATCATTCTGCCTCGACCATCTGGGCTAGCGCGGTCGCGCTAGTGGCTGCGCTAGTCCAGGTCTTCATTTCCTCTCTTCTTTTTCTCGTCTTCCCACGTACTCAGCTCCTAAGGGCTTTTCTTGCTTCAATTTAGCTCCAATCACCGTTTTAAGTCCTCATACATGCTACTCACTCCTGCAACGTGTGAAATTCACAATTAGAGCCAATTTATCATCATTTAACTATATTATCACAGTGAAACATAATCTAGCTGGGGCATAAACAATCGCCAAATTACATACATCTAGCCTATTATCAACACCCCACACGTCCTCCTACCCAGCCTCCTCATCCTCCGAGTCATTAGAGCCACTACTATCGTCCCCACCTACTGCCGCCGGCTACTTACCCGTGATTACCTTGTCTGCCTGGAACTTGTGGTCTTTTAGCACCAACCCATCCACCACCGGATTCTCCGGCACCCGAGCTTGCCTGCAAAGGTTAGTGACCAAAGAAGGGAAAAAGAATCCATAACTTTTGACTGGACAACGGATGAACATCTCCTGATGGATCACTTTGGCCACGTTGAAGTTGTGACCATTGATGAAGCACCAAATCGAGGCTAGACGGGGGCCATTCACTTCCATTGTGTTGAGGGACGGGATCAGACTATTGTTGATAATATACAACCAGCACTTCCCTTCAAAGGTTAGTGCCGAGGAGTGAAATTTCTCACCATACTTCATCCAAATCACCTCCTTCCCGGGTACACAGATCGTTTCAAAGAACCTCTCCCACTGTGTGTGTCCTCGGCCATACCCCTCATAATAGTCATCATAATGGTCCACAAGAGGGGGCATCTAGTAGGTCGTCCGTATATCCTCAACATAGGCATTCACCGCCTTTCGGCGCACTGTGACTATGCCAATGTCATGCTGCTTCACATTGGTGTAAAACTTTCTAACAACCATTACATTGCCCTCGCTCGGCTCGTTAATGAAAGTTTGCAACCCCCGCCTCACCAGCTCAGTGTACATGTGAGGGTAGTGTAGCTGGACCGATCCTATATCAATACCCTTTTCTGGAATCAGCTTTTTAGAGGCCTTATCCGCAAAGCGGTCCTGAGCCTTGGCGAAGTAAATATGTTATTATCAAAGGGGCATGCAGTGGCTGCCCCGCGCGTCTTGGACGAGCCAGCTTGGCTGCTAGAAGAAGCATCTGTGGCGCGGTGTTTCCGAGATGGAGCCATGGTACCTGAAAAATGGGAGCACATTAATACAG
This sequence comes from Nicotiana tabacum, assembly GCF_000715075.1. Lineage (NCBI taxonomy): Eukaryota > Viridiplantae > Streptophyta > Magnoliopsida > Solanales > Solanaceae > Nicotiana > Nicotiana tabacum. The sequence goes on along the minus strand of NC_134090.1, from coordinate 50,084,520 downwards.
CCCAACACAAAATTGTGACGCAATGCGGTTACTCAGACTTCACACGCATAAGTGGTCACAACTACATAATTACGTTCACTGAGGCCTTTCCACAAACACCTTGTGGTCATTAGGCACTCACAACCCATTTCAAGCATTTTACAACATCAACCCACCACAATGTCTTCCAAAATCACAAACCAAGTGAAATGACACCCCACCAATCTCACCACCCACAAACACTACAACATATTTTACCAATTCTACTACTCAAAAACAAAGAAAAACAACTACCTAAATGCACACTAAAAACAAACGAAATTTTGAAAAAAATAGAAAAAGAATAGGGCAAAATAGAACAAGGGATTCATACTTGTAGTGATAATGGGTGGGGAGCAGAGAAGAAAGGTAAAGGGGAATGTGGCTTGAGACTTGGGGAAAATTGAAAAAAAATGGAAATTTGTTGAAGAGGGGAGTTGAAGGAGAAAAAAAGCGCTGAGGAGAAGGGGTTGGGGAGGGTTTTCTGATTTTGTTTGATTTGGGCGGTGGGTTTGGGATTAAAGAGGGGGGGGGGGGGTTATTAGACCGGGGGGGGGGGGGGGGGGTAATTTAGGCTACTAAAAAAAATTAACATACAAAAAATTAAATAAAAAAAGACACAAAGAGTAAATAAACAGGCAGAACTAGCGCGGTCGTAGCGCGGCCGCGCTAACCCAGGCATAACACAATGCAATATGCGTGGCCACTAGCGTGATCGCTGTAGTAGTGCGTCTAGTAGCGCGGGCGCACTAATGTTTTTGAACCCAGGCAGAATACTTGCCCGTATGCGTGGCCACTAGCGCGGGCGCGCTCCTCGGCGATTTTTTTATTTATTTATGTTTTTCACCCGTTCTTACCACTTCCGATGGCCTTATCACCCGCCCATTGTCACCTGCATTGGTTAGCACTCACAATTAACAACTACTACTATCGTTGGGTTGCCTCTCAACCAACGCCTTAGTTAATGTCATGGCACGACGACTACAACAATTCAATGGGTTGCCTCCCATGCAGTGCCTGATTTAACGTCGCAACACGACACAGACAAGCGCATTTAAGTCTGGCTCGACCTCTGAGGTTCCGTTAGGTGGGTCTCTGACACTTCCTTTGGTTCATTTATGCCTATGTATAGCTTCAATCTCTACCCATTGACTCTAAACCTATGAGAGTCTTTCTTTGAGGCAATCTCTACAACCCCTGAAGGGAATACTTCAACCACTCGAAATGGACCAGACTATCGTGACTTAAGCTTACCAGGGAACATCCGTAATCTTGAGTTATAGAGCAATACCATGTCCCCGGGTTTGAAATCTCGCTCAACAATGTTCTGGTCATGCAACTTCTTCATTCTTTCCTTGTACAACCTTGTGCTCTCAAAAGCAAGATGTCAGAACTCGTCAGGCTCATGCAATTCAGTGATTCTCATTGTTCCCGCAACCTCAATGTCTAGGTTCAGCTACTTTAGTGCCCACCAAGCTTTATGTTCAAGTTCCACTGGCAAGTGGCAGGCCTTCCCGAACACCAATTTATATGGTGACATACCAATTGGTGTTTTAAAAGTAGTTTTATAAGCCCAGAGTGCATCATCTAACTTTTTCACCCAATCAGTTCTTGTGGCGTTCACTGTCTTGGTCAATACACTCTTTATCTCTCTATTAAACACTTCCACCTGTCCACTTGTCTGCGGATGATATGGTGTTGCCACCTTGTGACGCACATCATACTTTGCTAGCAACTTCTCAAAGGCTCTATTATAGAAGTGGGTGCCTCCGTCACTGATAATCGCTCTCGGGGTCTGGTGAATATATTCTTCTTCAAAAACTCCACCACTACTCTTGCATCATTAGTGGGAAATACTGCAGCTTCTACCCATTTGGACACATAATCTACAGCAACAAGTATGTACTTATTGCCAAAGGAGCTGACGAAGGGTCCCATGAAGTCGATCCCCCATACATCAAACACTTCCACCTCTTGAATCGGGTTCATGGGCATCTCATGGCGACGGGAAATGTTCCCGGTTCGCTGACATTCATTACAGCCCTTCACCTATTGGTGCACATCTTTGAACACTATTGTCCAAAAGAAACCGGCCTCTAGCACTTTTGCCGCTGTCCTGACTCTTCCAAAATGCCCTCCATACGCCGATGCATGACATGCCTGCAAAACAGAAGATTGTTCTATCGCGGGGATGCACCTCCGGATCATATTGTCAACACAAATTCGAAACAAGTAAGGCTCATCCCAATAATACATGCGGCAGTCACGATAAAACGTTTTCTTTTGTACAAAGGAAAGGTCATAGGGAACTATACTGCTGGCCAGGTAATTTGCAAAGTCTGCAAACCATGGCACTTACTCAAGACTAGTAGCGAGCAACTGCTCGTCTGGAAAGGTTTCCAGAATATCCCCAACCTCAACTGAGTTTTCAGCTCCCTCAAGTCGTGATAGATGGTCAGCGACTTGGTTTTCTGTGCCCTTACGGTTACGAATTTAGAGGTCGAATTCTTGCACTAGCAACACCCAACGAATCAGGTGCGACTTAGATTCCTTCTTCTCAATAAAGTACCTGAGAGCGTCATGATCAATGTATACAATTACCTTAGAGCCAATCAGGTACGATCTGAATTTGTCGAAATCAAACACCACCGCCAACATCTCCTTCTCCGTCATAATGTAGTTCAACTGGGCTCCACTCAGAATTCTAATGGCATAGTATATTGGATGCATTATCTTGTCTTTTCGCTGTCCCAGCACTACCCCCACTGCGTAGTCACTAGCATCACATATGAGTTTGAATGGTTGCTCCCAGTCGGGGGCAACAATGATGGGTGCTATGACTAGCCTCTTTTTCAGCTCCTCGAATGCTACCTTGCAATCATCAGAAAACAATAAGGGGTGATCTTTTTCTAACAACTTATATAGAGGGTTAGCAATTTTTGAGAAGTCTCTTATGAATCGCCGGTAGAAACCGGCATGCCCGAGGAAGCTCCTGATTGCTTTGACTGAAGTTGGAGGGGGCAACTTTGCTATCACATCCACTTTAGCACGACCCACCTCAATTCCTTTGATTGACAACCGATGCTCCAAGACTATGCCCTCTTGTACCATGAAATGACACTTTTCCCAATTAAGAACCAGGTTATTCTCAATACACCGTTTTAGCACACGAGTCAGATTGATAAGGCACTCATCAAATGAGTTCCCCACCACCGAGAAATCATCCATGAATACCTCCATTATGTCCTCCACCATGTCAGTGAATATGGCCATCATGCACCTTTGGAATGTGGCGGGTGCATTGCATAGGCCAAAGGGCATCCTCCGAAAGGCATAAATGCCATATGGGCAAGTGAAGGAGGTATTCTCTCTGTCCTCTAGTGCAATGGAGATTTGATTGTACCCTGAGTACCCATCTAGAAAATAGAAGTGTGACCTCCCTGCCAATCTGTCTAACATCTGATCAATGAAGGGAAGTGGGAAGTGGTCTTTCCGGGTGGCTAGATTTAACTTTCTGTAGTCCATGCAAATTCTCCAGCCCGTGACAGTTCTTGTTGAAATCAATTCATTGTTATCATTTTTGATCACCGTTATGCCACCCTTCTTAGTCACACATTGCACCGGGCTAACCCAGCTGCTGTCAGAGATTGGGAAAATGATTCCCACATCTAACCACTTTATCACTTCTTTCTTCACCACTTCCTTCATGTTTAAGTTCAGCCTTCTTTGGTGTTCCCTGGAAAGTTTATGGCCCTCTTCCAGCAGAATTTTATGCATACAGTAGGCGGGGCTAATCCCCTTTATGTCTGCCATGGTCCACCCAATGACAGTCTTACACTCCTTGAGTACCTGTAAGAGTTGTTGTGCCTGCACATCTAACAAACTAGATGAGATAATAACAGGTAATGTGGAGTCAGGTCCAAGGAACTCATACTTGAGATGGGCGGGCAGTGGCTTCAACTCCAGCTTTGGGGGGTTCTTCGATGGATGGCTTGGCTGAAGGAGTTTCTCTTTTTTCTAAGTGCAAAGGCTCAAATTCAAGAGTTCTGTCCCAGAACCCTCTTCCCTCTAGTGCCAACACCCATTCTGCCAGTTCTTCTCCATTCATCTCATCTAAATTCATCAGACATGCAGCAAGAGGGTCCTCAATAGTCAGCATCTCATCATAAGTTTCGACAATCACATCCACGACATCAATAAGAGAGCAGTTGGCAAATTCACTTGGTCGCCTCATAGATTTCTGCACATTGAATGTTATCTATTCGTCGTTCAATCTCATCTTGAGCTCCCCAGTCTCACAATCAATGAGAGCTCTCCCAGTGGCCAAGAACGGCCTTCCCAAAATTATGGGAATTTCTTCATCCACCTTGCAGTCTAAGATCACAAAATCTGCAGGAAACACAAATTTCCCCACCTGAATCAACACATCATCCAGGATACCAGAGGGTCTTTTTATAGTCCTATCAGCCAACTGCAACAACATAGAAATGGGTCTAGCTCTTCCAATCCCCAACCTGTTAGAAATCGCCAGAGGCATAAGATTTATGCTGGCCCCTAGATCTCAAAGTGCCTTAGCGAAAGCAAAATTACCAATAGTGCAGGGAATTGTAAAGCTCCCTAGGTCAGATAGCTTCTCCGCAATTGGTCTAGTCACCACTGCACTACATGTCTGAGTAAGAGTCACCGTGGCCAAGTCATGGAAATCAAATTTTCGGGACATTAAGTACTTCATCATTTTTGCATACCCGGGCATCTCTTTCAAAGCATCTATCAATGGAATGTTTACCTAGATTTGTTTCAGCATCTCCAAGAATTTCTTGTATTGCTCCTCTTTTTGGTACTTAGCCAGCCTCTGAGGGAATGGTGCGGGAGGTCTCTTCTTCCCAACGATTTGGGACTGCTCTTTATCAGCTTTCACCTTAACTACCTGTTCCTGGGCTGTCTTAGCTTCTTTATCAGTCTCAATTTGAATGTTATGTACTTCCTGGGCAGGCTGGACTGTCACCTCTGTCAGTTTCGTTGACTCATCTAGCTCAATGGGCACTAGTATGAGTGTCTTAGCCTTTCTGCTTTCTCGAGCCCTCTCTTGCTCCACCTCTAAATCTCTGCCATTCCGTAGACTCACTGCCATCAACTGCTTCGGGCCTTGATCTTTTGGGTTTATTTGAGTGTCTGCAGGTAATGTCCCATGAGGACGATTGTTTAGAGACATCGAAATTTGGCCCATCTGCACTTCAATATTCTTGATAGCTGAATCATGTGCATCTACTCTTTCACTAATTTTTGCATTAGACCCAATAACCTACTGCATCATTGCCTCAAGTCTAGCAAACCCATTTTCCTGTCGTCCACCATGCTGCTGCTGAGGACGGTGATACCCCTACTGCTGATTTTGATTGTTATATCCTTGTGACCTTGGGTAAGGTTCCATATTGTTAGGAGGTCTCATACCTCCCATGTTCCCATTATTGAACTGTGGCTGGACTGGCCTGTACGACTGATTTTGCTGGCCCCAATTCTGACCACCCTGTCTCTAGCCTCCATAATTAGAAACATAGTTCATGTCTTCAGGGTAATGATGATGATCATATTCTGCATTCCACTGGCTACCAATTGGCTGAATAATGCAAGATTGCACAAGCCCCCATTGGTAGTATCTACGATGTGTACCTGCTGCTTCTGCCCTGACTCTTCCACCTTTTTAGTGAGTATACTCATCTGTGTCAATAAGGTGGCCATATTTTCAGCCATAGAGTTGGATGGATCTAAGGGCACTGAGTGAACCACTGGAGTGATAGGTGCATTCCTGGTTGTCCATCCCGAATTTTGTGCCATCTTGTCAAGCAGACTCTGGCCTTCTCTCCATGGTTTGCTCAAAAATGCTCCACCAGCTGAAGCATCAACAATGTTTTTCATTCTATCTGACAATCCCATGTAAAACCGCTACCCCAACATCAGATTTGGAATACCGTGGTGCGGACATATAACCAACATCCCTTTGAATCATTCCCATGTTTCATTTAGTGTCTCCATTGGTCTCTGTTTGAAACTCAAAATTTCATCAATTTGTTGAGCAATATTGTTGGGTGGGTGGAACTTATTCACGAATTGCTTGACAAACACCTCCCAAGTTATTATGGAATTAATGGGGAGTGAGTTTAGCCAGGTCTGGGCAGCTCCTGTCACTGAGAATGGAAACAATAACAACTTGATTGCTTCCGGAGTTACGTTGGGCTGCCTTTGGGTTTTGCAGATTGATAGAAAATTCTTCAACTGCTGTTGAGGATCTTCGATTTGTGACCCCGAATATAGTCCCTTGTTTTGCAACAACTGCAACATGTTATTCATGATTTGGAATGATTCAGCCTGTATCTGTGGGACTACAATCGTTGTGGCCAGATTTTCAGTTGTGGGTTGTGTCCAGTCATAGAGAGAAGCCTCTGGCACAAGAGGTGCCACTGGCGCTATTGGTACAACTGGGTCTACTTCATGATCCCCCATGTCTGGTTCGAATTGTTCAGTTGTTTGTTTTTTCGGTTGGCCCGATTCAAGGCTTTGAAAACTCTCTCGAGATCTGATAATGCTTCAAATACTTCACCAGTTCTTGATGAGTTTCTAGGCATGCACCTGTACAACCAAGTCAACAAATGTTAAAATTTCAGTGTATAGATTGGGTGTAGAGAAAACTGACTACACTAAGAATTTTTGTATTTCTTTCAATTGTAATTGATAACACCGTTAATTCCCTGGCAACGATGCCAAAATTTGATTACTCCCAACTATGCCTTATAAAAAGGACACGGAGACGTTGCAAATATAATCTGAGTATTTAGCCCAGAGTCGAACCTACAAGGAATTAACCTATCAATTACTCTCGTTAGACTTACAAAATTCAACTGAATCAACTTCCCAAACGTTCTGAATAACAATTGAAGATGTTTCTACTAACTAAGAATGAATGTAAATAAGTAACTGAAAATTAACTATGATTAAGTTGTAAACAATTAAGAGAAGGTTCTAAGATTATGATTTCCCCTAATGATGGAATCCCTTTCGGTTATGGTTCGCATAGATTTGCCTAATTGCCTCTATCAATCATGAACACTCTTATTACCGTAAATCTCTCCCGAGTAATCACAATAATTTACTAGACGCACTCTACCGAGATACGCTAGCTAGCTTTGTTTGTTACAACTCACTTTAAACTGCACCCAAGGCTTCGTTATCCCTAATCCCCCTATTAAACACTCAGTTATTGATCCCTCATATACTTTGGGAGTGATTTTGTTCAACAATTACCTAAATATACACTCTCTCCCGAGTTATGCACACTAAATAAGCACATCTAATTGAGGATCCTATCAATTAACTACAACAAGAACGTAGTTGAACAAATAGAGATTAAACTAGGCAAACTATATTAACATAACAAGAAGTTCATCCTTCAATAGGTTCCATCAAAACATTAGACTAAATATTTAGCTACTCATACTAGGGTTCATCATAACAACATTCAAATTTATCACAAATCGTAAAAACAAAAGGAAGAAAGGAAGAAGTCGATGTTGAATTGTCCTCCTTGCCTTGAACTAAGCTATGAAAACCTTGATAATCATCTCTTGGGCGAGCTAAACCTTTTATAGGTTAAGTGGATTTGCCCCCGAACTTCCAATTTACCCATAAAATTTACTTTTCCGGAACTGGGCTAGCGTGGTCGCGCTAATGGATGCGCTAGTGACCGCGCATATGCCCTATCATTCTGCCTCGACCATTTGGGCTAGCGCGGTCGTGCTAGTGGACGCGCTAGTCCAGGTCTTCATTTCCTCTCTTCTTTTTCTTATCTTCCCACGTACTCAACTCCTAGGAGCTTTTCTTGCTTCAATTTACCTCCAATCACCATTTTAAGTCCTCATACGTGCTACTCACTCCTGCAACGTGTGAAATTCACAATTAGAGCCAATTTATCATCATTTAACTATATTATCACAGTGAACCATAATCATGCTGGTGCATAAACAATTGCCAAATTATATACATCTAGCCTATTATCAGACCGCAATCTTCAATAATGACAATGGCCTCACACGACCAATGACCATAACTGATACAAGAATCCATACACGTACCTTAAGGTTATGACATCTCAGTTGGACCCTTCTCTGGAGGAGAAAATAAGTAGGGATATCTAGACTTCATGTCTTCCTCAGCCTCACAAGTCATTTCTTCCACATTGTTGTTTCTCTAAAGTACTTTCACCGAAGCTACATCTTTAGTTCTCAATCTCCGAACCTGTTTGTCTAATATAGCAATGGTAGTTTCTTTATATGATAGCTGCTCTATAACCTCAACGTCATCAACTAACACAATTCTGGAAGGATCTCCGATACATTTACGGAGCATAGACACATGAAAGACTGGATGTACAGGCTCCAAGTCCGAAGGTAAGTCTAACTCATATGCTACATGGCCTACCTTGCGTATGATCCTATATGGTCCAATGTACCGAGGGCTAAGTTTTCCCCGTTTTCTAGATATCATAACGCCTTCCATCAGTGATACCTTTAGGAATACCCAATTGTCAACATGAAATTCTAAGTCTCGCCGTCGATTATCCGCATAAGACTTCTGACGGCTTTGAGCTGCTAATAGCCTTTCCTTTATAAGCTTAATTTTCTTGATTGCCTGGTATACCAACTATGGTCCTACTAACGTGGCTTCCCCAACGTTGAACCACCCTACAGGCGATCTACACTTTCGTCTGTAAAGAGCTTCATATGGATCCATCTGAATACTGGAATGATAGCTATTATTATATATGAACTCGATAAGCAGCAGATGATCATCCCAGCTACCCTTGAAGTCTATTACATAAGCCCTTAACATATCTGCAAGTGTCTGAATAGTGCGCTCAGCCTGTCCGTCTGTCTGGGGATAAAATGTTGTACTAAGACTTACCTGAGTCCCTAATCCTTTTTGGAAGGACCTCCAAATATTAGTTGTAAATTGAGTTCCTCTATCCGATATAATAGATACAGGGACACCATGCAGTCGTACTATCTCCTTGATATAAATCCTTGCATAATCCTCCACGAAATATGTAGTCCTAACAGGCAAAAAATGGGTTGACTTTGTAAGCCTATCAACAATCACTGATATCGAATCAATCTTACGCTGGGTACGAGGTAAGCCTACGATGAAATCCATATTGATTACTTCCTATTTCCAAGTCGAAATTTCCATAGCCTATAATAATCCACCAGGTTTTTGATGCTCAATCTTCACCTGCTGACAGTTAGGACACTGAACAACAAACTCCACTATATCCTTTTTCATTCTGTCCCACCAATATACTTCCCTGATGTCGTGATACATCTTTGTCGTTTTGGGATGGATAGAATAATGAGAATAGTGAGTTTCTCCCATACTCTGCCGATGCAGCCCTGCAACATTATTAGGGACACATAATCGTCCTTGATATCTGAGGGTCCCCATTTCCTATAATTTCAGACGGTGTCTTCTCCTTCTGAGGGGTGGTATCCCTATAATGAACTATACAGGATCTTTGTACTGGTGTTTTTTCACTTCAGTTACTAACGAGGATGTTGCCGTATCCTGAATAGTAATTCCAATATCACTTGAGTCCAGTAACCGAACTCCAAGACTAGCTAGCTGATGAATCTCATGGGTTATTCCCCTGTTTTCTGGCTGTGAATATGACAAACTACCCATAGACCTACGGCTGAGGGCATCGGCCACTACGTTCGCCTTCCCTGGATGGTATAAAATATCAACGTTATAGTCCTTAAGTAGATTCAACCATATCCTTTGACGTAAATTCAATTCCTTTTGCTTGAAGATATACTGGAGGCTCTTATGATCCATATAGATTTCAACATGAATTCCATACAAGTGGTGCCTCCATATCTTTAGTGCATGAATCACCGCAGCTAACTCTAAATCGTGGGTCGAGTAGTTATTCTCGTGCTTTCTTAGTTGTCTAGAAGCATAAGTTACAACCTTGCCATGCTGCATCAGCATACAACCCAATCCAACGCCTGAAGCTTCACAATAGATAACATAACCATCGGTCCCTTCTGGGAGCTTTAGAATCGGTGTTGAAGTTAATCTATCCTTTAATGCCTGGAAACTCCGTTCGCAAGCATCAGTCCATTGAAACTTTGCTCCCTTCTGAGTCAACTTTGTCAAAGGTGCTCAAAGGGAAGAAAATCCCTCTACAAATCTTCTATAATAGCCTGCCAAACTGAGAAAGCTACGAACCTCCGTCGGTGTTGTGGGTCTAGGCCAAGTCTTTACTGCCTCAATCTTTTGTGTATCCACCTGGATGCTTTCACCCGAAATGATATGCCCAAGGAAATCTACAGAGTTCATCCAGAATTTGCATTTAGAGAATTTTGCATACAACTTCCCTTTTCGTAGAACTTTGAGCACAGTATGCAAATGATCTGTATGCTCAGCCTCTGAACGCGAATATACCAATATATCATTGATAAATACAATTACGAACAGATCTAAAAAGGTACTAAACACACGGTTCATCAAATACCTGAATACTGCTGGGGCATTGGTCAAACCGAATGACATAACACAAAATTCAAAGTGCCCGTATCTGGTCCTAAATGCTGTCTTCAGAATATCTTCCTTCTTAACCCTTACCTGATGGTACCCAGACCTCAAGTATATCTTTGAAAAACACTTGGCACCTTGCGAATGATCAAATAAATCATCAATCCTCGAGAGCGGGTACTTATTCTTGATCGCCACCTTATTTAACTATCTATAATCAATACACATCCGTAAGGAACCATCTTTCTTCCTTACAAATAACATAGGTGCTCCCCATGGTGATGTACTATGTCTGATAAATCCCTTTTCAAGCAAATCATTTAGTTGTTCCCTCAACTCTTTCAGCTCTGCGGGGGCCATTCTATAAAGAGGAATAGATATTGGATGAGTATCTGGCAGTAGGTCAATATCAAACTCAATTTCTCGCACTGGCGGGAGATGCGGAAGTTCATCAAGAAAAACATCGGGAAACTCATTAACCACAAGGATGGACTGAATGGTTGGTGACTCTACTTCCATATCTTGAGCCCGGACTAAGTAATTCATACAACCTTTTCTGATCATCTTCCTTGTCTTGGGATAGGAAATAAATCTACCTCTTGGCAACGCCGTATTACCTTTCCACTCCAAAACAGGCTCCTCTGGAAATTGAAATCAGACTATCTTTGATCTACAATCAATGTTAGCATGACAAGAAGCCAACCAATCCATATCCATTATAACATTAAATTCTACCATATCTAACTCAATTAGGTTGCTATGGTAGATCAACCATAAACTATTATTATAAAACCCCTATATACTCTCTTAGCTATCATTGAGTCCCCAACAGGTGTAGACACCTCAAAAGGTTGAACCAATTCAGGTTTTATTCCAAATTTACTAGGAACCAACAGAGTAACATATGATAAGGTGGAACCTGGGTCAATCAGTGCATACACATCATATGAGAATACTGATAATATACCTATAACAACATCAGGTGATGACTCCTGATCTTGTCGTCCCGCCAATGCATAAATTTGGTTCTGAGGACCGCCCGAGCTAGATGCTCCACCTTTGACTTTACCATGACTCATTGGTACTTGTGAACCTTGCCTATGGGGCGTACTAATGATGACAAACTAGCTACAGATCCCGCTGGCTGAGATATGCTTGCATCACCTCTCGTCGAACAATTCCTCATAACGTGGCCCGAATAACCACAAGTATAACAAACACCCAATCGTATATGGCACTGCCCGACATGCTACTTACCACACTGAGCACATCGTGGAAAAGGTGGGCTCATCTAACTTGATTCACCCCTATGCTGAGAACTTGAGGCCCTGGAATGCTGACCAGGCCCTGAATATGTGGAATGATCGAATATCTTACCGCCAAACTGAGGGGGTGCGCTAGCCGATGGCTGGGATGGATATCAGTACTATTGCCTTTGACCACCTCAAAACTCACCAGAAGGACTCGAAGACCTCAGCTCTTTTATTCTGGGCCCTATCATGCTCACGATCCATCCTCTGCTTTTGCTTACGCTCCTCTACACCTTGAGCGTATGCCTGAATACCAGAAATATCCATATCCGATTGAAGTGAGACCAACATACAATCGTTAAGCAAGTGCGGCTCTAATCCCATCACAAACCAGTGAATCCGATCCTTTATCTTAGATACAATAGTGGGAGCATACCTAGACAACGAATCAAACTGAAGACTACTCCTGAACACTCATGTTACCCTGCCGAAGGGTCAAGAACTGATCAAATCTGGTCCATCTAAGCTCTGGTGGCAGATAATTGTGAAGAAAAGCTTTTGTAAACTCCTGCCATACTGCTGGAGGGGCATCCTCACCTCTGGACAATTCCCAAGACTCGTACCAATTAACTGCAACATCTCGGAGTCTATAAGAAGCTAGCTCAACTGACTCAGTCGTGGTGGCCTTCATTTCCCTTAACATCCTCTGCATTCTATGAATAAATACCCGAGGGTCTTCATTTGGATCTGCCCCTGTGAATACTGGAGGGTCTAAATTAATGAAGTTACGAACCCTCGCACTGACAGACCTATCTGCATGACCAACACCTACTTCCTGACGCCGAGCCTGTGCAACTACTAATCGAGTTAATAGCTGAATAACATCTCTCGTCTCCTGACATAGTGCATCTGGTTGAGGGGATGAACGTACATGGGCGGGTGCTGGAGATGGTGCCCCTCGAAACTCTTCTAGAAAGGGCGGGGTATGTGAAGTTTGAGATGGAATCTCACTATGAGACTCTCCTTGAGCCCTGGTAAATCGTGGCGCTCGACTAGTAGTCTCACTAGCCACGAACTTTCCCTTCTAGGTGGCTGTAGTCTTTGGAGGAATCGCTGAAAATATAACATATCGTTAGGAATATGAATTCTTATATCGCACGATCTAAGATAAAAAGAGAGGATAACATCCTATATGTCATGTAGACTCCTGTCTATAAGTGTGGTGCACAACACACCCATACACAAGACTCTACTAGATACGGTCTATAGACAACCCTAAGATAAAACTGCTTTGATATCACTTTTGTCACGACCCAAACCGATGGGCCGCAACGAGTGCCCGAGTCCTACCTATCGAACACCCTTAAGCAAGTGACTAAGATATAAGCATGAATAATATCTGCTAAATTATGAGAATAACATGTGCGAAGAAAACCTGTCCAAAAGATATATATACATATACGTGCGGATTACAGTGGATGAGCTGGCAAGGCCGCTATAGACAACTATATATCCAAAATTGAAAGTCGACGAGGTCACATACTATCCAACTATACATAACTGTCTACAGACCTCTAATAAAAATGCAACTGTACAAAGACGGTACTGTGCCACATCATACCCATGTATATATATACAAGCATATCGTACCAAAATCAAAAGCAACTCCGGATCAAGTGAAGCATGCCAACTCTCGCTGATCAAAGATCCAAAGAAGAGGGACCGTTAGCTTGCCTACCTGAACCTGCGGGCATGAAATGCAGGCCCCGTGAAATAGGGCATCAGTACGAAAAATGTACTAAGTATGTAAGGCATGAAAATCAGTAGGTAAAAGACATAGATGAAACATGGAATAAAGAAATCCATCTGTAAATCTGAATAACTTTGTAAATTTGGAAACATTTATAATGTCATGCACGTGCATATAAATGCCGTGTCATGCATTGGTATAGGTGTACATAACATCATCAAGCCACTAAGGACATCCCATCATATCATCTCGGCCATTGTGGGCAACATCATCAACATATACCAACTGATCAGGTGGTGGTGCGTATATAACGCCGTAACCTTTTCCCATATCCCATATAAATATAATATACATATATATGCGTATATAATGCCATCTGGTCATGGGTCAATGTATATGTATAAATGCATAAAATGTATAAGAAATACATTAATAAGATTTTCTCGGAATGCTATAAAAATAAATATACATTTTGGATAAACTTTATCAAATACGTATTTTTCTGTGACCCATGAACAGAAGATAATAATAATTCACATGGGGAATCAAGAATATAGACACCCCTAGTATTTCTATGAATAGAGTCATTTATGAAAGTTGCGTATTTTGCTCATTTCATTTGTACCGTACGACTCATGCCAAAAGAAAGAAGGGATAGCCTTAACATATATGGAGTAGGGAAAAATTCGTATAATGTTCTTGGAAAAGATTGCACCGTACTCCTTTAGACCCGCAAAATTTTACGTTGCTACGATTCTTCAAAATTCTCGTTGGAACCTTGTAGGAAATTTGATTGCAAGAATTCTCGTTGTTTAGTGAAGTATTTAGAATCAGAACTTTGTTTGAAATTGATAATGGCAATGTTCTGTTCTCTTAATGGAACTTTGTTTGAAATTGAGAATGGCAACGTTTGTTCTCTTAATGGACTTTGTTTGAAAATCATTTCCTAAGTTCTAATTGTAGTAAAATGACTACGATTCTGATGATATACCAAAATAAGAATGAACTGTCCTTTACTTTGCTACTTGGTTGCCATCTATTAAATGACTAAGGAGTCATTTGCTTTAGATTGTGCCCAGCTGCAATGTTTTGGAGGGAAGAATTTATTAATTTTTATCCACTTATTAGTTAATTAGGTACTGTCCCGTTATCTGATAATTAACCAATTACCCACAAATTTTAAAATTATCTCAAATTACTTAAAATTCTACTTATTTTCAATATACTTTATACATATCATACTACCGTGGTCATATGATACCTTGTATGGTACTAGTCCATAAATATCGAGTATTATCGTTCAACCCGTATTTTATCCCAATTCAACCACCTTCAACGAAACTCGTTTTCTTTAATTCGTGTGCCCTTTATCCTTCATGAAACTTACTTATCACTTGTTATAAATAGCATAAATACGTTAATCTCAAAATAATCTCATCTCCGAGTCTACGTCGATTAACTGAAGAAAAAACTTTAATGTACGAAAATGCGAGATGTATTAAGTCAAACCTTCCCGGTTGTCGAGAATAGAAGAAAGTTGGGTGGAGAAAATTATCATCGCATCGAGCGTGTCAATGCAATTAAGAAAGATAAATGGTGGAGCAGCAAAATAGAAAGCATATTGGCATAGTCAGGGTATGAACCCGGCAAAGGGATTGGGAAGAAATTCCTTGACATTACCAAATCAATATAGTTGAAACGTCATGGTACAACTTTTCGTCTCGGATATCCGTACACATGGCAAGAATATAATGATTGGTCGCCACCATAGCATGGTCCCTATTACCCTCTTGATCAGCCAATGCCGCATCTGAGTCAGACCTTTCATCAGGCCGATACAGTATGGGGATCTGAAGAAGAGGAAGTTTTAGCTGGGCTTAGGAACCTGTTTCTAGAAGACAAAGACATGGATTGCAATGTGATAGTTGAGGAGGAGGAGGAAGAAGGCCTTACCATTCAGACTGTGGAGAGGGGAGCATTTCTCAGGAACTAGACCACCACACTATCAAGGGCCAGACGAGTGTCGGGGTAGCATGGCTACTAATGTTATTCGAAAAACAAGTCTTTTGAGCATTTAGTTTTGAAAACACCTTTCTTTCAGTATTTTGTTTTGGAAAACATTGTTTGAAGGCATCTAGATGATATTTTGTTTAACGTTTCAGCATTTATCAAATAATTTGATGTTTTATTATCATTATCTTTCATATTTTTCTTCTACAACATTACTATTGCTTACCTTGATGAACCAACAACTATGACATGTAATGAGACAATGCAACATAAGGATAGTGACTCGGAAGAAGAAGATGAGATACCTGAGGAAGTTATAAGAGAAGTTGAGAATTTTAAGAATAAGCCTAAGTCCAACCTAGACGAAACCGAGATGGTCAATTTGGGAGATTCTGAAACCATCAAAGAAACTTGCATAAGTATTCACCTGTCACCGTCAGAGAAGAAAGAATACACTCTTTTCCTGAAAGAATATGAGGATATTTTTGCATGGTCATATGATGACATAACCGGTCTGAGCACATCCATAGTGGCTCATAAGTTGCCTACCTATCCAATGTGTCCGCCAGCGAAGCAGAAACTCAGAAAGTTCAAACCAAACATGAGCCTAAAAATCAAGGAGAAAGTCACTAAGCAGATCAAAGCCAAAGTCCTCAGGGTAGTTAAGTACCTAACCTGATTAGCCAATATTGTACCGGTTCCAAAAAAAGATAGGAAAGTCAGGGTGTGTGTTGACTATCAGGATTTAAACAGAGGAAGTCCCAAGAACAATTTCCCACTACCGAACATACACATTCTGATCGATAATTGCGCCAAGCATGAAATCCAATCCTTTATAGATTGCTTCGCATGTTATCGTCAGATTTGGATGGACGAAGAAGACGCAGAGAAAACAGCTTTCATTACACCATGGGGGATGTATTGCTACAAAAGGATGCCATTCGATCTGAAGAATGCTGGGGCTACCTATATGAGGGCCATGGCGACCATCTTCCATGATATGATACACAAGTAAATAGAGGTATATGTTGACGATGTCATCATCAAATCCAAGAAAGCCAGAGATCACATAGCAGACTTGAGGAAGTTCTTTGACCATGCATTCGGGGTTCCTGCCGAAAAATTGTTAGGATTTATCGTCAGCCGCCGAGGAATCGAGTTAGACCCGTCAAAGGTTAAAGCCATCCAATAATTACCACCACCGAAGAGCAAGAAGGACGTGATGAGTGTTACATCCCATGTTTCCGTACGTGAAAGTGCGACATAAATAAATTAATGGAAGCTCGAAAATGAGATGTTACATCCCGCATTTTTACGATAAAGTTTCATCTTAAGTTAATCGACGTAAGTTCGGAAATGAGATTATTGTGAATTTAGAAGTATTATGCTAGTAAATTCGTGAAGGTAAGAGGGTAAACAAATCGAAGTAAATGAATTTCGTCGAAATTTGGCATTTGGGATAAAATACGGTCTGAGATATAATACCCGATATTTATGGACTAGTGTCATATAAGGTACCACATGACCATAATAGTATGGTGTATTAAGTGTGTTAAAAGTGAGTAGTATTTAAAGTAATTTGAGATAATTCTTAATTAAGTGGATAAGAATATTTTTGGGGCTGCCACATGGCATTAAGCCAAGCCATGTGGCATAAATGTGTGTGATGAGTCAAAAGACCCAAGTTGCCACGTAATCTTTTGGATAACCCTTGATTGGAGTCTTACTTGGAGTGTAATTAAAGATTAGCGATAAAGAGTTAAAGCCACATGCTACACTATACAAAATTGTTCTAAAGTTCTTGGAAAGTCTCTTTTTATGTTCGGTGGAATTGGAGGAAATGATTATTACCATGCATTTTCACAAGGGAAATCCATTGAAGAAGCTAAAACCTTTGTCCCACATATAGTCAACGCCATTGTAAAAGGCGTTAAACAAGTGATGAAATACGGGGCAAAGCGTATAGTGGTTCCTGGGATTTATCCTAATGGTTGGTTCCTTTATTACCTTACTAAGTTCTCAAGCTTGGATTATAAAGATTACGATGAGTTTGGATGTTCGAAATCCTACAATGAGTTCGCCATGTATCATAATGATTACTTGAACTTCTGTCAACATCACATAAGAAACGTTATTTTGGGGATGGAAAAGTTTCGGCCGAGGCTTTCTTTGCATAAGCAACATGATTACGTTGAGTTTTCATATGACTTGTTCCATGTTTTGTCGCAATTAACGGGTGTTAGAGGGATTGTTAAGAGAATCGACTCAAGTATGTTAAGGCTATACCTTCTTTCCTTTTGGCATGATCCACACGATACAAACGAAATGAGAAAATGCACAACTTTCATAAATAACTCTATTCATAGAAGTATTAGACGTGCCCATGTTCTTGAAATTCCACGTGTCCTATTATTTTATCATCTGTTCATGGGTTTCATAAAAATACGTAAGTTGAAAAAGTTTACTTTATGATATTATTCAAAGGCATAATGGTCTTATGACATTCTGACAGATTTTATTGACGTACTTCTCAAGCATTGCATTCATGTACATTGATCCATGACCAGGTGGTATTATATAAGCGTATATATATATATATATATATATATATATATATATATATATATATATATATATATATATATATATATATATATATATGTATGTATGTATGTGTGTATATATATATATGTATGTATGTATGTATGTATGTATGTATGTATGTATGTATGTATAAGAAAAGGTTACGGCGTTATATACGCACCACCACCTGATTAGCTGGTATACGTTGATGATTTGCCCACACTGGCCGAGATGATATGATGGGATGTCCTCAGAGGCTTGATGATGTTATGAACACATATATCCATGAATGATATGACATTTATATGCATATGCATGATATTATAAAAATGAAATGATTCACAGAGCTATGCAAACGTACATGTCGAGTCTTTTACTCCATGTTTCTCTCATCTCTATTATTTATTGATTTTCATTCCTTACATCATTAGTACATTATTTGTATTGACGTCCCTTTTACTTGGGGATGCTGTGTTTCATGACCGCAAGTCCCGATAGACAGGTCGAGAGTCCTCCAAGTAGGCTATCATCTCAGCGGAAAATGTTGGTGCGCTCCATTTGCTCCGGAGTTGCTTGTTTGGTTAGTATGATTTAGAAGTACATTGTTTGGTATGGCGGGACTCTGTGCCGAACTTTGTAAAAATTATGTATTCTTAGAGTCTTGTAGACAGATGTCATGTATGCAAATGTTTGTATGGTCTTGTCGGCCTATGTTTCAGGGTACGAGTGGCTATTTTGGTCTTATGGACTCGTATGTCATGTGTATAAGTTGGTATTACATGTTGTATTCTAATTATCTCTCGGCAGCCTTCCGGCTCAGTTATCTATGATAGTATGACATGAAAAGATACGTTATATAGGTACTCGATTGAGTAAGGTACCGGGTTCCCGTCGCGGCCCACCGGTTTGGGTCATGACAATGAGTATCCTGGGATGCCTCAATTATATCAGCCGCTTAATAGCATAGTCCACAGTAATATGTGAACCAATCTTCAAAATGTTGAATAAGGGTGCTGCAACCAGTTGGACCGAGGATTATTAGAAGGCTTTTGACAAAATCAAGGAATACCTGTCCACACCGCCAGTCCTAATCCCGCTGGAACCTGGGAGACCTTTGCTACTCTATTTGTCCGTACTAGATGGGGCTTTTGGTTGTATTTTGGAACAACATGACGAGACGAGAAGAAAGGAGCAAGCCATATATTACTTGAGTAAGAAGTTTCCACCTTATGAAGCACGATACTCTCTGCTAGAATGCACTTGCTGTGCTTTGATATGGACAGCTCAGAAATTGAGGCATTACTTCTGTGCCTATACCACATACCTCATATCAAGGATGGATCCTCTAAAGCACAACTTTCAGAAGCCTATGCTTATCGGGAAGTTGTCCAAGTGGCAAATATTGCTGAGTGAGTTCGATATCATCTATATAACTTAGAAGGCAGTCAAAGGATAAGCATTGGTAGACCATCTTGCTAACGAACCACTAAAAACATATTTTCCTGACGAAGAAGTGTATTCGTAGGAGAGGACATTGCTGAAGCCTACGACTGTTGGAGAATGTTTTTCAACGGAGCTGCAAACTTCAAAGGAGTATGTATTGGAGCAGTTTTGGTATCAGAGACGAGTCAACATTATCCGGTATCTGCAAAGCTTAGGTTTTCATGCACCAACAATATGGCAGAATATGAGGCTTGCATACTCAATTTGTCCATCGACATAAATATACAAGAGTTGTTGGTAATTGGTGATTCGGATCTTCTGTTACATCAGGTTCAAGGAGAATGGGCTACGAAAAATACCAAGATACTACCATACCTGTATCATGTGCAAGAACTTATAAATAGGTTCAAGAAAAAAAATTCAAACATGTTCCAAGAATCCAGAATGAGTTCGCAGATGCACTGGCCACTTTGTCTTCCATGATACAACATCCGGATAAGAATTTCATCGATCCCATTCCAGTAAGGATCCATAGTTAGCCAGCTTATTATGCTCATGTTGAAGAAGAAATGGATGGAAATCCATGGTTCCACGACATCAAGGAATATTTGGCGAAAGAAGAATACCCTTAGCAGACGAACCATACTAAAAAGCGCACAATGCGTAGGCTGTCCAATTATTTCTTCCAAAGCGGAGGAATTTTGTATAAGAGAACACCTGATCTAGGACTATTAAGTTGTGTTGAGGCCAAAGAAGCTTCCAAATTGCTCGAGGAAATACATGCCGGAACCTACGGTCCACATATGAACGGTTTTGTTCTAGCCAAGAAGATACTCAGAGCTGGATACTTTTGGATGACTATGGAAAGAGATTGCATCTGGTACATCCAGAAATGCCACCAATGCCAGATATATGCAGATATGATACGAGTGCCGCCAAATAAACTCAACGCAACGAGTGTACCTTGGCCTTTTGCTGCCTGGGGAATGGATGTCATTGGTCCGATCGAACCCACTACCTAAAACGGGCACAAGTTCATTTTAGAGGCCATCGATTACTTCACAAAATAGGTAGAGGCTACATCTTACAAAGTTATAACCAAGAAAGTCGTTGTAGATTTTATCAGGGATCGTATTGTTTGTCGATTCGGGGTTCCCGAGTCCATCATCACTGATAATGCTTCCAATCTTAACAGTGATCTGATCAAAGCCATGTGTGAAACTTTCAAAATCAAGCACAAAAACTCCACAGCATACAGGCCTCAAATGAACGGAGTCGTGGAAGCTGCCAACAAGAACATCAAGAAGATACTAAGGAAAATGGTAGAGAATCACAAGCAATGGCACGAGAAAGTACCATTTGATTAGTGGGATACCTTACCACAGTCCGCACATCAACCAGGGCAACTCCCTATTTGTTGGTTTATGGTATCGAAGCTGTCATTCCCGCCGAGGTAGAAATTCTTTCTTTAAGGATCATACAAGAAGCCAAACTCAGTGATGCAGAATGGATGAAGAGCCGCTATGAGCAATTAGCCCTCATAGATGGAAAATGGATGAATGCAGTGTGTCATGGTCAGCTTTATCAGAATAAAATGTCCAGAGCTTTCAACAAAAAGGGTCAAACCAAGACAGTTCACACCGGGGTAGCTGGTGTTGAAGCGGATCTTTCCATATCAAGACGAAGCCAAAGGGAATTTTTCACCAAACTGCGAAGGTCCTTACATGGTTCACAAGGTGCTAACATGAGGAGATCTCATACTTGCAAAAATGGACAGAGAAGTTTGGCCAAAGCCTATCAATTCATATGCAATCAAGAGATATTATATTTCAATTGTTTACATTTTTTCATCTGATGTAACTGAACTATGATTAACCTGATTCCCATTTAAGAGGGGATACGTGGGTAGCCTTGTGGGTTCGGTCACATCTCAATAAAATTTTCATTTTCCCACAATCAGAAACTGGGGTAGAATTTTGAGGAGGACCCTTAAAATTCTGGAGCAAGTCTAGGCGACGTCGTCATATGTAAGACAGTCAGAGAATTGGTTAAGTAACTGGGGCAGAATTTTGAGAAGGATTCTCAAAATTTGGAGCAGGTCCAACAAACTTCGTCACATGCAAAACGGCCGAAGGATTGCTTACTAAATTGGGGTGGAATTTTGAGAAGGACCCATAAAATTCTGATGCAAAGAAGCCGCAACGTCTCTAAAAGTGTCGCAGTCATTAGTTCATCTAATTTATCTGAAATTATATACTGCCATGTTTTAAAATAACTAATCAAATGCATGCATACTTTTCGAAAACTTTTTTTCTATGGCAGCCAGATGTTACCCAGGGTAACTTGAACATGATCTCCAGAGCAAAGCAAAGCAAAACAAGCAGGCGAAGGCATGAACCAACCTTCCCC
Source organism: Nicotiana tabacum (assembly GCF_000715075.1). Taxonomy (NCBI): domain Eukaryota; kingdom Viridiplantae; phylum Streptophyta; class Magnoliopsida; order Solanales; family Solanaceae; genus Nicotiana; species Nicotiana tabacum. The sequence goes on along the minus strand of NC_134090.1, from coordinate 50,062,473 downwards.
GAAAAACTCACATTTTTTTGGATGCATGAACAAGGAATAACCACAAGTACGTGCGACTTAAAATCATTACCTTCATGACAACCGGACAGCCAAGCGCAAATATATCTCCAACTAAGAAATATTCTGCTCCTATTTGCTATTTGTCCATCGCATGAGACTAAGCATTGTCTCAAATCTTGTATGAGGATAAGCCCTGCCTCCTCACATGCATAAGGCTAAGCATTGCCTTCCCTTTGAATGAGACTAAGCTCTGTCTCAATTCTTGCTTGAGGCTAAGCCCTACCTCCTTATTTACATAAGTCTAAGCATTGCCTTCATTTTGCATGAGACTAAGTGCTGTCTCAATTCTTGCATGAAGCTAAGCCTTGCCTACCTATTTGCATAAGGCTAAGCATTGCCTTCTCTTTGTATGATACTAACCCCTGTCTCAATTCTTGCACGAGGCTAAACCCTGCCTCCCTATTTGCATAAGGCTAAGCATTTCCTTCTCTTTGCATGAGACTAAGCTCTATCTCAAATTAGAGACTAAGCCTTGTCTCCCTTTTCTTGCATGAGGCTAAGCCTCGTCTCTCTTTTCTTGGATGAGGCTAAGCCCTGCCTCCCTATTTGCATAAGGCTAAGCATTGTCTTCTCTTTGCATGAGACTAAGCTCTGTCTCAATTCTTGCATGAGGCTAAGCCCTGCCTCCCTATTTGCATAAGGCTAAGCATTGCCTTCTCTTTGCATGAGACTAAGCTCTGTCTCAATTATTGCATAAGGCTAAGCCCTGCCTCCCTATTTGCATAAGTCTAAGAATTGACTTCTCTTTGCATGAGACTAAGCTCTGTCTCAATTCTTGTATGAGGCTAAGCCCTGCCTCCGTATTTGCATAAGACTAAGAATTGCCTTCTCTTTTCATGAGACTAAGTTCTGTCTCAATTCTTGAATGAGGCTAAGCCCAGCCTCCCTATTTGTATAAGGCTAAGCATTGCCTTTTCTTTGCATGAGACTAAGCTATGTCTCAATTCTTACATGAGGCTAAGCCTTACCTTCCTATTTGCATAAGGCTAAGCATTTCCTTCTCTTTGCATGAGACTAAGCTCTGTCTCAATTCTTGCATGAGTCTAAGCCTTGCCTCCGTATTTGCATAAGGCTAAGAATTGCCTTCTCTTTACATGAGACTAAGCTCTGTCTTAATTCTTGCATGAGGCTAAGCCCTGCCTCCCTATTTGCATAAGGCTAAGCATTGCCTTCTCTTTGTATGAGACTAAGACTTGTCTTAATTCTTGCATGAGGCTAAGCCCTGCTTCCCTATTTGCATAAGGCTAAGCATTGCCTTCTCTTTGCACGAGACTAAGCTCTTTCTCAATTCTTGCATGAAAGCAAAGCCCTGCCTCCCTATTTGCATAAGCTAAGCATTGCCTTTTCTTTTTCATGAGACTAAGCTCTGTCTCAATTCTTGCTTGAGGCTAAGCCCTACCTTCCTATTTGCATAAGGCTAAGCATTTCCTTCTCTTTGCATGAGACTAAGCTCCGTCTCAATTCTTGCATGAGGCTAAGCCCTGCCTCCGTATTTGCATAAGGCTAAGTATTGACTTCTCTTTGCATGAGACTAAGCTCTGTCTCAATTCTTACATGAGGCTAAGCCCTGCTTCCCTAGTTGCATAAGGCTAAGCATTGCCTTCTCTTTGCATGGGACTAAGCTCTATCTCAATTCTTTCATTAGGCTAAGCCTTGCCTCCCTATTTTCATAAGGCTAAGCATTGCCTTCTCTTTGTATGAGACTAAGCCCTGTCTCAATTCTTGCATGAGGCTATGCCCAGCCACCCTGTTTGCATAAGGCTAAGCATTGCCTGCCCTCTCTTTGTATGAGACTAAGCTCTGTCTCAATTCTTGCATAAGGCTAAGAATTTCCTTCTCTTTGCATGAGACTAAGCTCTGTCTCAATTCTTGCATGAGTCTAAGCCCTACCTCCGTATTTGCATAAGGCTAATAATTGCCTTCCCTTTGCATGAGACTAAGCTCTGTCTCAATTCTTGCTTGAGGCTAAGCCCTGCCTCCTTATTTACATAAGGCTAAGCATTGCCTTCATTTTCCATGAGACTAAGTGCTGTCTCAATTCTTGCATGAAGCTAAGCCTTGCCTACCTATTTGCATAAGGCTAAGCATTGCCTTCTCTTTGTATGATACTAACCCCTGTCTCAATTCTTGCACGAGGCTAAACCCTGCCTCCCTATTTGCATAAGGCTAAGCATTTCCTTCTCTTTGCATGAGACTAAGCTCTGTCTCAAATTCTGCTAGAGACTAAGCCTTGTCTCCCTTTTCTTGCATGAGGCTAAGCCCCGTCTCTCTTTTCTTGGATGAGGCTAAGCCCTGCCTCCCTATTTGCATAAGGCTAAGCATTGCCTTCTCTTTGCATGCGACTAAGACTTGTCTTAATTCTTGCATGAGGCTAAGCCCTGCTTCCCTGTTTGCATAAGGCTAAGCATTGCCTTCTCTTTGCATGAGACTAAGCTCTGCCTCAAATCCTGCAAGAGACTAAGCCTTGTCTCCCTTTTTTTGCATGAGGCTAAGCCTTGTCTCCCTTTTCTTGCACAAGGCTAAGTCCTGCCTCCCTTTTTGCATAAGGCTAAGCATTGACTTCTCTTTGCATGAGACTAAGCTCTGTCTCAATTCTTACATAAGTCTAAGTCTTGCCTCGCTATTTGCACAAGGCTAAGCATTGCCGTCTCTTTTCATGAGACTAAGCTCTGTCTCAATTCTTGCATAAGGCTAAACCCTGCCTCCCTTTTTGCATAAGGCTAAGCATTGCCTTCTCTTTGCATGAGACTAATCTCTGTCTCAATTCTTGCATGAGGCTAAGCCCTGCCTCCGTATTTCCATAAGGCTAAGTATTGTCTTCTTTTTGCACGAGACTAAGCTCTGTCTCAATTCTTGCATGAAAGCAAAGCCCTGCCTCCCTATTTGCATAAGCTAAGCATTTCCTTTTCTTTTCATGAGACTAAGCTCTGTCTCAATTCTTGCTTGAGGCTAAGCCCTACCTTCCTATTTGCATAAGGCTAAGCATTTCCTTCTCTTTGCATGAGACTAAGCTCCGTCTCAATTCTTGCATGAGGCTAAGCCCTACCTCCGTATTTGCATAAGGCTAAGTATTGCCTTCTCTTTGCATGAGACTAATCTTTGTCTCAATTCTTGCATGAGGCTAAGCCCTGCTTCCCTAGTTGCATAAGGCTAAGCATTGCCTTCTCTTTGCATGAGACTAAGCTCTATCTCAATTCTTGCATAAGGCTAAGCCTTGCCTCCCTATGTTCATAAGGCTAAGAATTGCCTTCTCTTTGTATGAGACTAAGCCCTGTCTCAATTCTTGCATGAGGATATGCCCAGCCTCCCTGTTTGCATAAGGCTAAGCATTGCCTGCCTTCTCTTTGTATGAGACTAAGCTCTGTCTCAAATCCTGTAAGAGACTAAGCCTTGTCTCCCTTTTCTTGCATGAGGCTAAGCCCTGTATCCCTTTTCTTGCATGAGGCTAAGCCCTGCATCCTTATTTTCATAAGGCTAAGCATTGCCTTCTCTTTACATGAGACTAAGCTCTGTCTCAATTCTTGCATGAGTCTAAGCCCCGCCTCCCTATTTGCATAAGGCAAAGCATTGCCTTCTCTTTGCATGAGACTAAGCTTTGTCTCAATTCTTGCATGAGGCTAATCTATGCCTTTGTATTTGCATAAGGCTAAGCATTGCCTTCTCTTTGCATGAGACTAAGCTCTGTCTCAATTCTTGCATAAGGCAAAGCCCTGCCTCCCTATTTGCATAAGGCTATGTGTTGCCTTTTCTTTGCATGAGACTAAGCTCTGTATCAATTCTTGCATGAGGCTAAGCCCTACCTTCCTATTTGCATAAGGCTAAGCATTTCCTTCTCTTTGCATGAGACTAAGCTCTGTCTCAATTCTTGTATGAGGCTAAGCCCGAACTTCCTATTTGCATAAGGCTAAGCATTTCCTTCTCTTTGCATGAGACTAAGCTCTGTCTCAATTCTTGCATGAGGCTAATCCCTGCCTCCGTATTTGCATAAGGCTAATAATTGCCTTCTCTTTGTATGAGACTAAGCTCGGTCTCAATTGTTGCATGAGGCTAAGCCCTGCCTCCGTATTTACATATGGCTAAGCATTGCCTTCTCTTTGCATGAGACTAAGCTCTGTCTCAATTCTTGCATGAGGCTAGGCCCTGCCTCCCTATTTGCATAAGGCTAAGCATTTCCTTCTCTTTGCATGAGACTAAGCTCTGTCTCACGTATATTTGCAATATATATATTTGCACGTATCGTGTAATAATCCATATATATTTGCACGTATCGTGTTTTAAGTTTTGCAGTTAATTCAGGAGTTAACCGTTCTTCAAATAAGAGCAAGCTTTGCTCTGGTTTCCACTCATACCATTCACACCTGACCATTATCCCGGACATAACCAACTCCCATCAATTACTCGCCTTTACTCCATGACCTTTCAGATATATGCCCTATGATACATCCATTACGTTTCAGATTCACATTCATAACTCCGTATAAATCCATCCGATACTATCCTTCCCAAGAGAACCCTTTCCGAAACACACGACTATTCCTATAACAATTCCATCGGTTTCATTTGTCGTTTGGTCTAGAACTACACACGACCTGATTCCTGTAAAACCAGGGATATATAGGCAACTCAGTGACAAGGGTGCAACCTATATTTTTCAAAACACCCCATTCGGTCAAAATCGGTCATCAGTACTTTACCCGACAACTCTTTCATCCTTTCCGGGTAAAGAGGGGTAGCTGTTGATCCCTAATTTTTCCCTTATACTTTCCATATATATATATATATACTTTCAAACAGTGCACATGCATCATCATCTGATTTACAAGAATGCACAAGTATTTTTCATAATTTTCCATATTTTTAAAGGCTTTAAATCAATTTATTTATGTATTTTATTACATAAATATCCAATAATTATCCTTCATATTATTTTTATGATGATTTAACCATCTAAAATCATCATTATGCCAACAACAACAACGACCCAGTATAATCCCACAAGTGGGGAAAATCATCATTATGCCAACCATCATTATGCCAACATAATGATTAAATATTTTCAGTGTATTTTTTATAGTTACATTTGCATTTTTAAGGCCAAATTGCACATCTTTGCAATAAATAGCCCATATTAATGTATAATTACACTATTTGTGTAGAAAATAATTTTTTATATTTTTAAAATACTAAATAACTATTTTAAATTATTTTAGTGCACAAATAATATTTTTTTATTTATCTATTTACAAATTATTTATTGGTTAAATTTGGCTATTTAAAATCTGGCCCAATTTTTAATATATTTCGGACCTAAGCTACCCAAGCATAACCCAACACATTAGCCCATTTACACCTACCCAAATCCTTAGCCCAACACTTATGCCCAATCCATAACCCCCTAACCCAGTCTGGAACCGACCCAACCTTGCCTAAATCCCAGCCGTTGATCACCGGCTCACAAACAACCCCACCTTTTCCTTATATCCCCACCTCCAAATCTTAGAGACCATTATCCCAGCCCCGCCGCCCTTGAGCTCTCTCGAACCTTCTCCCCTCCTCTATAAACCCTAGCGCCGCCACCCCCCAAATCCCTCCGATTCCGACTCAAAATGGGATCAATCCACGATTCCCTTACCTTATTGACCCCTCCTCCCTACTGGTTACCATTTATGGTATTACATAATTTCTTGCGTAATATGGAAATCGGATCTTGTATGAATCGAACCTAAAATTGGTTCAAATCCTTAATTTGCTGTTTATTCCGTCCGTGTTCATCACTTGCTCTTCGTAAGTACGATTATTTTCCGTATCGCTCACTGATTCGTACTTAACCCTAAGGTTAGGGTTTTCATATCCTCTTTTAGTTCGAACCAAAACTGGTCCAGGCTTTAATTTTAAATACTATCCCGTCTATATTCGTCCTATTATGCATAAATCTGCCTATTTTTGTCGATTTCTTTTACTTACCCTAAATTAGGGTTTTAGACCCTTTTCATTTGGACCAGATCTGGTTCGATTTTGTGTCTCTTTTGAATAATTTCTTGTCTATGTTCATCGCATGAAATATGTAATTGATAGTCTTTAGGACCCCCCATCCTTATTAAATAACTCTCGCGCTTGTTTATTAGATTAATTCATAATTGAGTTCGGTTGGGACCTACAGTTATGGATCTCAAAGAGTACCTAACACCTTCTCTTCGAGGCAATTTCGAGCCCTTACCCGATCTCTGGTGATGCAAACTGGTATAATATGAGTTATCTGCTCTAGGTGCCCTAACACAACTTAATTCGTTAGGTGGCGACTCTAACCAATTCCTTTTCCCTACCCTCTCAAAGGAGTTATCAAATGTCGAAGCCGGATTTCGCAAGAAAAAGGGGGCGCGACAGTGAGGATGAGAGTTAATGCACTAAGGGTGATTCCATGCCGTTTTTGTTAATTATTATGGTGAGGTTGAGAGTAAAAGCACGAAGAGTGATGCCGTGCACTTGTCTTTACTGTGTTTAATACTTTTATTGGCGCAAAGCATATTGTTTGCTGTGGTTTCTTTACTGTTACAGTTTTCTTTATCTTGTACTCCCCTCAGCATGTTTCCTCTCCCGTTATTATCTGTTCAGCTTCTATTAGTTGTCATTATGCTCGTATATTGTTTAACTGCACAGATTTATGAATGTGTATTGTCTTAGCCTCGTCACCACTCCGCCAAGGTTAGACTCGACACTTACTAGTACATGGGGTCGATTGTGCTGATATTGCACTCTGCACTTTTTATGCAAAATTTGGTACCGGACCGAGTTGACCCTGAGTCTAGCTGCTAGCTTGATCTGTTTGGAGACCCAAGGTAGTCTTATTGACATCTGCAGGACCTAGCGTCCTCTTCTACGCATTTCCTTTACTGTTTCATTTATATGGAAAATAGTTGTATTTCCTTCAGACACCTTACTTGTAGCTAAATCTTAGTAGTTTGTGGATTGTGACACCAGATTCTGGGTAGTTGTGTATAAGTATTAATGTTATTATTGAATTCCGCGCTTTTCTTTTTACCTTGTTATGGCTTATTTAATGTTTATCACTAAAAAAGTTAAGAATTTGGCTTGATGATCTCAATCATTGGATTTCCTAGCAAGTGAAATGTTAGGCGCCATCACAGTCCCGACAATGGGAATTCCAGGTCGTGACAAGTTGGTATCAAAGCACTAGGTTGCCTAGGTCTCACAATTCACGAACAGGCTTAGTAGAGTCTGGGGGATCAGTACGGAGACATCTGTATTTATCACCTAGAGGCTACAGAGTTTAGGAACAATTTCACTTCTATTCTTCTCTGTCATACGATTTTGTTCTCTCCGTACTAATCGAACTCTTCTACTCTTGTCCTTCGCATATGATGAGAACACGTACCACATCTTCAGTAGAGTAGCAGCCAGAGCCCCCAGTGACAGCTCCTACAAGGGGCATAGGTTGAGGCCGAGGTCGTGCCAGAGGCCGAGGCAGGGGTAGAGCTCAGCCCCGAGCTCGAGTACCAGCACCAGCAGTGAAGCCTCAGGTTGAGTTTGACGAGGAGGTTCCATCCTAGTCTGTTCCAGCTAGACCAGCTCAGGTTCCGGAGGGGTTCATTGCCACACCAGCGCTTCAGGACGCCTTGTTCCATTTAGTGGGCCTTATGGAGAGTGTAGCCCAGACTGGCATATTCCCTATGGCACCAACCGTCTCCCAGGCTGGGGGAGGAGTATAGACTCCCGCTACTCACACTCCAGATCACATGGCTCCCCAGTTTTAGATTCTAGTAGCCTAGCCAGTTGGGGTAGTTCAGCCGGGTGTTGCGGCACCGACTGGTGATGGATCAACTATGTTTGCTGATGCTTTATGGAGGTTGGATAGGTTTACCAAGTTCTTTACAGTTTACTTCAGTGGTGCATCTTCAGAGTACCCTCAGGATTATCTTGACAACTATCATGAGGTGTTACGAAACATGGGCATAATGAAGACCAATGGGGTCGATTTTACTGCATTCCATTTGACGGGTTCCGCCAAGAGATTGTGGAAGGATTATATGTTGACCAGACTAGCTGGGTCACCTACTCTTACTTGGGACCAGTTCTCTCAACTATTCCTTGTGAAGTTCCTTCCTATCACTCAGAGATAAGACTATCGAAGGCAGCTCGAGCGTCTTCAGCATGGCTCTATGTCTGTTACACAGTATGAGACTCAATTTGTGGATCTTGACCATCATGCTATTCTTCTTCTACTACCGAGAGATAGAGAGTTAGGAGGTTTATTGAGGAACTTTCTCCGGGTCAACAGTCTCAGCAGTCGAGGTCTTGTTATACTTGTGGCAATCCGAGGCACATTGCTAGATTTTGCCCTTGGAGCATCGAGCTGTTCCCAGCATCAGGGTTTTCGTGCTATGGTTCCGGCACCAGGTGCTTCACCGCCCGCCCAACCAGCTAGAGGTAGGGGTCAGATAGCTAGAGGTGAATGTCAAGGCATTAGAGGTGGAGGTCAGGCTGCTAGAGGTAGAGGCCAGCCAGCCAGGGCATGTCCTCGAGATGTAGTTGAGAGTGGTAGGGCCCAGCACCGATGCTCTGCTTTTCTAGTAAGGCAGGATGCTGAGTCATCTGACGCAGTTATCATAGGTATGGTTTTATTTTGTAGTAGAGATGCCTCAGTTCTATTTGATCCGGGTTCTACTTATTCATACGTGTCATCCTATTTTGCTTCATATTTGGTTCTGCCTCGTGATTCTTTGAGTGCTTCTGTATATGTGTCCACACCCGTGGGTGATGCTATTGTCGTAGATCATGTTTATCATTCGTGTATGGTTACCATTGGGAGTTTTGAGACTCGTGTAGATCTCCTACTTCCCGATATGGTCGACTTTGATATCATTTTGGGTATGGATTGGCTCTCACCTTATCATGCTATATTGGATTGTCATGCTAAGTCGGTGACCCTAGCCTTTCTAGGGTTTCCTCTGTCAGAGTGGGAGGGACTCCTGGCCATTCTACCAGCAGGGTTATCACTTATGTGAAGGCTTGACATATTGTCGAGAAGGGGTGTTTAGCTTATTTGGCTTATGTCCGCAATTCTGGTGCGGAGGTGTTCCTTCTATGGATTCTATGCCCATTGTTTGTGAGTTTCCTAAGGTGTTTCTTGCATATCTGCTAGGGATGCCCTCCGACAGAGATATTGACTTCTGTTTCGATTTGGCTCCGGGCACTCAGCCTATTTTTTTTCTGCCATACCGTATGTCCTCACTAGAGTTGAAAGAATTGAAGGAGCAGTTGCAAGATTTGCTTGATAAGGGCTTCATTAGACCGAGTATCTCGCCCTGGGGTGCGCCAATATTGTTTGTGAAGACGAAGGATGGATTAATGAGGATGTTCATAGATTATCGGCAATTGAACAAGGTCAACATCAAGAACAAGTATCCATTGTCAAGGATTGATAACTTATTTGATCAGCTTCAGGGTGCCAAGGTGTTTTCAAAGATCGATTTGAGGTCTGGCTGCCATCAGCTGAGGATAGGGCATCCGATGTCCCTAAAATGGGTTTTCGGACTCGATATGGGCATTATGAGTTTCTAGTGATGTCATTTGGGCTGACAAATGCCCCAGCGGTATTTATGGATTTGGCAAACCGGGTGTTCAAACACTACTTAGATTCTTTTGTTATTGTTTTTATTGATGATATCTTGATCTACTCCCGCAACTGAGAGGAACATGAGCAACATCTTTGGATCGTTCTTCGGACTCTAAGAGACGGCCAGTTATATGTTAAGTTATCAAAATACGAGTTTTGGTTGAGCTCAGTTTCTTTCTTGGGGTACATTGTGTCGGTAGAGGGTATTCAGGTGGATCCTAAGAAGATTGAGGCAGTCAAGAACTGGCCTAGACCCATATCAGGTATAGAGATCCAAAGTTTCTTGGGATTAGCGGGTTATTGTCGTCGGTTTGTGGAGGGGTTTTCATCTATAGCAGCCCCGTTGACAAGTTGACCCAGAAGGGTGTCCTGTTCAGATGGTCAGGCGAGTGTGAGGCGAGCTTTCAGAAGCTCAAGACTGCTTTGACTACGGTGCCGGTATTGGTGTTACCCACAGCTTTAGGGACTTATATAGTATATTGTGATGCATCTCGTATTGGACTTGGTGCGGTATTGATGTAGGGTGGCAAGGTAATTGCATATGCTTCACGGCAACTGAAAATCCACGAGAAGAATTACCCTGTTCATGATCTAGAGCTGGCAACCATTGTTCATGCACCAAAGATATGGAGGCACTATCTTTACGACATGTCATGTGAAGTGTTCATGGATCATCGGAGCTTGCAGTATTTGTTCAAGCAAAATTAGCCCAATTTGAGGCATAAGAGGTGGTTAGAGCTACTGAAGACTATGATATCACCATTTTGTATCATCTCGGGAAGGCCAATGTGGTGACTTATGCTTTGAGTAGAAAGTCAACTAGTATGGGCAGCCTTGTGTATATCCAGTTAGTGAGAGACCGTTTGCATTGGATGTTCAGACCTTGGCCAATCAGTTTGTGAGGTTGGATGTTTCTGAGCCCAATCGTGTTCTAGCTTTTACAGTTGCTCGGTCTTCCTTGTTTGAGCGCATCAGAGATCGACAATATGACGACCCTTATTTGCTTGTCCTTAGAGACATAGTGCGACACAGTGGTTCCAAGTAGGTTACTATTGGAAATGATGGAGTTTTGAGAATGCAGGGTCGTCTTAGCATGCCTAATGTTGATGGACTTCGTTAGTTGATTCTAGAGGAGGCCCACAGTTCTCAGTATTCTATTCATCTAGGCACTGCCAAGATGTATCAGGATTTGCAGCAACATTATTGGTGGAGGATGATGAAGAAGGATATAGTTGCATACGTAGCTCGGTGTCTCAATTTCCAGCAAGTAAAGTACGAGCATCAGAGACCCGGTGATTTGCTTCAAAATATAGAGATTCCTGAGTGGAACTGGGAGCGTATCACTATGGATTTCGTTGTTGGATTCCCACAGACTCTGAGGAAGTTTGACATAGTTTGGGTCATTGTGAACAGACTGACCAAGTCAGCGCATTTCATTCATGTGGCAGTTTCATATTCTTCAGAGCGATTGGCAGAGATTTATATCCGCAAGATCGCTCGTCTTCACGGTGTGCCCGTGTCTATTATTTCTGATCGAGGTATTCATTTCACCTCACATTTCGAGAGGGCAGTACAACGAGAGTTGGGCATGCAGGTTGAGTTGAGCACAACATTTCATCCTCAGACGGACGGACAGTCCGAGCGCACTATTCATGTTACACCCCATGTTTTCGTACGTAGAAGTATGCCATAAGTAAATTGATATAAGATGTTACGTCCCGCAATTTCGCACGTTGAAGTTTCATCGTAAGTTAATCGACGTAAGTTCGACAATGAGATTTATTTTGGGATTATAAGTATTATGCTATTTCAAACAAGTGATAAGTTAGTTCGTGAAGGTGAAGGGGTGAGCGAATCGAAGAAAATAATTTTTGTCGAAAATTGACATTTTGGGATAAAATACGGCCCGAGCTAAAATACCCGATATTTATGGACTAGTACCATACAAGGTACCATATGGCCATGATAGTAAGGTGTATAAGGTGTGTTAAAAGTGAGTAGAATTTTAAATAATTTGAGATAATTCTAAATTATGTGGGTAATTGAGTAATTATTGGTTAATGAAAGATTAATATATTAATTAAAGAATTGAGTAGATAATTACTAGATAAGATTTGTCCCCCACTTATGTGGCAGCTATATAAGAGCCACTGAGTGACTCTTAATTAAATGTGCAAGATGGCCTAAGCCAAGCCAAAGGGGCAAATCAAACACAATGAGTCATAGGACAAGGTAATACCTTATTTACACGTAAGAATTTTCTCCCTCCACCATATATTAAGTCCAAAGAGAAAACCATTCCTCCCCCTATGTAAAACCAAGTGACAGCAAAGGATCAGATCTTCCTAATCATATTGCTCAAACTATTAAAGAGTCTGAAACCAAAATGTGGTTCTTTTTGACTCAAAATACGGAAATAAGTGTTAAAAAAAGTTACCAAACTATATATAACGCCACAAAAAGTGGCGCTATACTGTAATGGTAACTGCACCGTTACTGTATAGCGCCACTTTTTGTGGCGTTATATTAATTAAAGCTGACACATCTTACATAGCGCCACTATTAATGGCGATGTACCCCTTATTACCTGACCCCACCAATAATTTCTGGGTTCAATAATTCAAAAGCGTATAAAGCCACTTTTTGTGGCGCTATATACAAAAAAAAAATCACTCCGGCTAGCCATTTCCTATATAAACATCGTAGAATCGCATATCTTCATTCATTTTTTTTAAAAATATACCGATAATTATATTAAATTATTAATTAAATAGGTAAAATGGGAAAGTTCAAATCATAATTAACAAACAAGGAAATTTTATTTCATAAATCTTTCAAACATATACATAAAAACTAATTATTACAACATGAACTCATGGGTAGTTGGGTACAATAGAAGAACACCAGCCCTGAGCTTGATTACTGTTACCACCCAAAGGACATTTTCTACGGTCGTGTCCTGTTTGCGAGCATATACCACATTTGCGCGCATATACGGTATCACTAACATCCATTTGGTTCCGTATACGCGTTCTCTTCTGCACTTGTCTTTTACGCAAATAGGACTTGTTACACACCATTTTAAATGGTTCTGGGGGCTAGTAATGCTCAGCACCCACTGGCTGCAACTGACTACTATATGTGTTTAGGTATTTGGAAACACTATATTGTTGATCAATATAGTTGGTCTCCGCATAACCAACACGTTGAAAACACTTGATGGCATGTGAGCAAGGCATGTGGTAGATTGACCATTTCCCACATGAGCACAACCTTGTAGATTCATTTACAGTATGTACATTATTACCCCGATTATTATGGATAGCGGTGCGAACTTCAAAAATACCTCGTTCGTTATCATATTGCAAAAAGGAATGCCAATGTGCTCGCCATCTGTATTTCTCTAATCTCTTCATAGGCGCTGGCATAAATTCAACACCCCTTTCCATCAATTCCGTTGCAGCTGCAGACCGTTGCACAAACCTCTCCGCCATCTGCTTGAACGACATACGCACCATGACTGTGACGGGCAATCCTCTTGCCGACTTTAATAACCTGTTGAAGGACTCTAACACGTTTGTAGTAAGAATTCCCCAGCGTCTGCCACCATCTGCATGGAACGTCCACTTTTCAGGGTCATGTCACATTAACCAACGATATGCTGCTTCGTCTTCTTGCCTGATAGAATCTATATGCCTCCGAAATTTATGCTGTTGGTGGTCTGTTGCTGCCATCCACATCAAATCATGTAGATCCTTTTTGGGATGTGCCTTCTGGAAATTGGCCTTCAAGTGCCTCACATAGTAACGATGGTATGCATAAGGTTCTTGCCATGCAGGAAGGTTCTCCACAGAACTTAATATACCCCCGTGCCAATCAGATATTAGACAAATACCTGAACGCTGTTTGACAACGTGCTCTTTTAGGTGGTTCAAAAACATTGTCCACGTCTCTGTGCTTTCATTGGCACAAATAGCAAAGGCTAGAGGAAATATCTGTCCATTAGCATCCACTGCCACGACTGTCAATAGCTTGATATCGTACTTTCCATAGACATGAGTTCCGTCTATGGATATTACGGGCCGACAATACGGAAAACCATCAATTGATGGCTTAAACGCCCAGAACATGTAATTGAATATATATTCTGGTTTACCCGGACTCCGCTCAAGCTTCCATTCAACAACTGTTCCGGGGTTAAAGTGCTGCAGTGCAGCCATGTACCTAGGCAGATCCGCAAATGACTTATCCCAATTACCATAGACTATTTCAAATGCTCTTTTGCGCCCAAGATATGCCTTTCTTTTAGTAATTGTGTGGCCATGTTCCTGGTGAACTGCTATAATGCACTCTTTGATTTTATACCTTATAGATGCTTCGATGTGCGGAATAAGTACAAGAGATATCAAGTCAATATCCAAGTTGAAGTGATTCCCGTTGAAAGTGTCCATTTCGCATGTGTGTGTGGGAATGTATTTACCCACTTTCCACATACCTGTCTTCTTCTTCGACGCACGCAACATCCAATTACATAGCCAAAACCACCTGCGGCAAATAGCCTTGTATACCGTCGGACTTGACTCCGATACCTGCATCTCACGACACTCTTTAACATTGTGCATTTTACAAGCCCTGTTTACGCGTGCTTTATCAGGAAAAAGCATCCCCTTTGCAAGCACCGTTGGTCTAGACTCATCCCACATTGCTGTCCGGATTTCATCAAAATCCCTTGTGAGAGCTTCCACATCCGGCACGGCTGGCAAGTTATCAATATAAGGAATCTCCCTTGAATGAAACGACACTTCAAACTCGTACACTTTTCGTCTATGGGGGGCTCTCTTCAAATCGGGTCCTTCCTCCTGGTCCTCTTCATCACCATCCTCAGGAGCAAATGGTGTCTCGTCTCCCGATTCATCGACATTGTTATCGTAATCGTTGTTCTCTTCCTCACTCTGTGCATCTGCCAGATCCTGATGTAATATGTCATTTTCGGGCAATTGAGTGAGTACGGGTAGTTCAACTTGTTCGTTGTCACTGCACATTTCAACAAAAATATAAGCCACTAAATTAATAAATGCTTTACATATGGCTATATCATTTCACTTACAAGTCGTAATGTGATGACATTCCATGATGGACGTTTTCAGTTAGGTGATGACTACCGGATGGGCCACTTGTAAAATTCATATACGGACGGTACCCCCTATTAAATAAATGAGCGTTAAAATTAATTCAATACACCAAAAATATACATAATTAACACAAATGAAAATTGAAGTTTACCACTCTTCTTGTGAATTATGGAAAGCAGGGTATAAATTATTTTCTCGCTGCTCATTCGCCGACGGTTATAAATTTAAATCAAGAAAAAATCTTTCATCCGGAACATGTCCGGCAAAAACTGATCCAGAATAACCACCCGATGACTGGGGGTTATCTCTACTACGCACAACCTCATTTTTTGGAACGTCTTCGACCTTCACGTACATCTCCAACATTGTGATTACAAGAAATTCCCGGCATTCGTCCGGAGTCCTCAGGAAATCACTCAAAGTGTCATCATCGTCGATGTTAAACTATGAGTAAAAAAGCAACCCCTTGCGGCGTAACGGAATACGGATATCTTCCGGTTACTTTGAGTATCATTGAACGTTTTCTCACACTCAGTTTTTTGCATAACAACGATATCAATGTTTTGTACTCCATTGAAAGTGGCAATTTAACATTACACTTAGCAGGTAAACTGTAGCCCACAGAGTTATTCTCCATCACAACCTCACCTCCCCAATATAATGATACTCATATTCTACGTTCTTCAGATATAATGAAAAAATGCTGGAGAATTTAACAACAATACAAACCAATCGGTATATTTAAAAAAAAAATTTGAATGAAGATATGCGATTCTACGGTGTTTATATAGGAAATGGCTAGCCGGAAAGGTTTTTTTTTTGTATATAGCGCCACAAAAAGTGGCTTTATAAGCTTTTGAATTATTGAACCCAAAAATTATTGGTAGGGTCAGGTAATAAGGGGTATAGCGCCATTAATAGTGGCGCTATGTAAGATGTGTCAGCTTTAATTAATATAATGCCACAAAAAGTGGCGCTATACAGTAACGGTGCAGTTACCGTTACTGTATAGGGCCACTTTTTGTGGCGTTATATATAGTTTGGTAACTTTTTTTAACACTTATTTCCATATTTTGAGTCAAAAAGAACCACATTTTGGTTCCGGACTCTCTATTAAACCCTTGTACTAAATAGTCACGGTCATGAGAAAGGATTCTCTCATAAGGATGGTTTGACCTTGCCAAAACCAAGATATGTAAGGAGAAAGCACCATAAATCCGTGTCAAATCGCCGCGAAGAGGTGGAACAGACAAGGATGAAAAACAAAGCAGTTCTAGAGAAAGATACTAATTCAAAGAAATCCCGGTACAATCTTTCTCAAGAATATCATACGAATTTTTCCCTACTTCGATCCGCCGTTACGTATTTTTGCAAAAGAGAATCGGTTCAGGTATGTTAAGACTATTCCGTCTTTTCTTTTGGCATGATCTATACGACACGAATAAAACGAGCAAATGCACAACTTCCATAAATGACTCTATTCATAGAAGTATTAGAGATCCCTATGTTCTTGAATTCCCATGTGTCCTATTATTTTGTCATATGTTCATGGCTCTCAGAAGAATACGTAAGTTGATAAAGTTTATTTCATGATATTAATCAGAAGCATAATGGTCTTATAACGTATCAAGAGATTTTATTAACGTATTTCATATGCATTTCATGCATTTATACATGCACATTGACCCATGATCAGATGGCGTTATATACGCATATATTATATGTATATGGGATATGGAAAAAGGTTATGACGTTATAGTTATATGCGCACCACCACCTGATCAGCTAGTATACGTTAATGATTTTGCCCACAGTGACCGAAATGATATGATGGGATGCCGTGAGAGGCCTGATGATGTTATGAAACATGTACCTATGCACGACATGACATTGATACGCATATGCATGACACTATAATTATTTCATGATTTATAAAGTTATCCAGACTTGCAGGCTTAGTCATTTACTCTATATTTCTTCCATGTATGTTATGTACTTATTTATGTGCCTTACATACTCAGTAAATTATTCATACTGACGTCCTTTTTGCTTGGGGACACTACGTTTCATGCCTGCAGGTCTCGATAGACAGGTCGAGAGTCCTCCAAGTAGGCTATCAACACAGTAAAAGATGTTGGTGTGCTTTATTTGCTCCGAAGTTGCTTGTTTGGTCGGTACGATTTAGACACGTATTGTTTGGTATGGCGGGGCCCTATCCCGACCTTTATAATAAGTATGTACTCTTAGAGGCTTGTAGATAGATGTCATATATTCGGATGCTTGTATGACCTTGCCGGCCTATGTTTTGAGTTTACAAATGATCAAGTTGGCCTTATAGGCCCGTATTTCACATATATAAGTTTTTATAGCAGGTTGGGTTGTCCTAAATTGAGTATTACCATATGTTTATGTTGGTTAGCCAATGACGGCCCGTTTGGCCCATTTGCCAATGGAAGTACAAAAATAAAGATATATTATGCTGGTACTCGGTTAAGTAAGGTACCGGGTGCCCGTTACGACCCATAGGTTTGGATCGTGACAAAAGTGGTATCAGAGCAGTTCTTTCCTAGGGAGTCTACAAGCCGTATCTAGTAGAGTCTTATTTATGGGTGTGTCGTGCATCATACTTATAAGTAGAAGGCTACAGGGCATTTAAGTCTGTCACTCTTTCTTCTTACTCTAGATCGTGTGGTAGAGCTCATTTATAATATTTCAAACTCCTAGCTTCTATTTAATCCGTAATATGGTGATACCTCTAGTTGGTAAGAGATTGAATATAGATATGGAAGAGTTAAGTCAAAGGAACTCGATTTTTCATGATGCTTATGATGAGAAAATGTAACGTCTTCGCCTCTTGATAAGGAGCCTTAAGGCAAGGATATCTATCCACCCCTATGGTGAAAGGCAATGAGAGATTCAGAATATAGTACAAGTCTCAACAAGTAAAAGAAGCCATGTGAAGAAGGGTACGAGGTGCCCAGCTAATGAAGAGTATCATTATTTACCATTCAGGATGGGAGATATAAGAATTTTGAGTTACCTTCAATGGTAGCAGAGGTATGTACAATCGGCCAAATTGCTCTCAGTTATGCCCTATGGGATCTAACATATATAGTTTAAGAGAAGGACGGGTTATCAGGATCCGCCTGGGGTTAGAGTAACCCAAAATAGGGGATAGATTGGTATAATTAGTTGACATTTCCAAAGGACAGTGCAAACGTGGTAATGGATCTCCTTGTGAGACACCTAGATGGTGCACTCTAAAAATAGTACAACTAGATATGAGTGCTACAAAGATAGGCACTGGAAGCCTGGAAAGGATAAATATTATCTTAGTATGACTCCCGTCCTTAGTAGAGAGATAATACTAGGCAACCCGAAGAGCCAGTGGATAGAGAAAAGGGAGCTAAAAGCAAAAGAATATCTTGTTGAAGTTTTCAGAATAAAGTGATAGATAGGAATGGTAGCGAGAAATAAGAAGAGAGTTAATGAAGCATTATGAGTAAGATGTGATACATGAATGATAACGGTAGATCAAAAAGATGACAGTATTATAGAGTCTATAGTCAAGTGAAGGAAAATATGAGAGGTGACGGGCCTTGAGGCAACAAAAGAGTATAGGTCCTAAAGTCATATCCTCATTTGGAGAAATAAGTTCGTGACTCTAACGTGAGTACCAGAAGGAGGTTAGACCCCAGAGTAATAGAAATCGGTATGGACTGGTGAACAAGAACTAAACATGAATTAGGGACTATGTGATTTGATAATAGTCGGAATCGTGAGATATTCAGAGATTGCGTTCCGACGATAATAGAATGGACAACAACAGAACATTCATGAGGATTTCAGAGAAAGGACATTCTGGAAGACGCTTCCTTAAAGCAAGCAATGTGCGCATAGTTAAGCTTAAGGGACTATATGTGCCAGTTATACTAAGTGTCACCCTCACGAATAAGGAAAAGTTGTTATCGTTGGTACAAAAGGATTACCGTAAGGCGAGTAAGAGTCATCAATGATGTGAGAAGACACCAAAGATGAAGAGGTAAAACATCTATAAGTAAATCATCGCAGCGCTAAATCTTAGTATTCCCCTAAAGGGGGGAGTGGTTCTAGTAATTATGGAATGATGAAGGTAGAATGCAATTAAAAAATGAAAAAGGAACGAGATTGCACGTATTCAAAGCCTACAGATATGCTACATTACCAGAACATTATGCAAACACAACGTCAAGGAAAGGAAGTAAGGGTTCCTACCCGAGATGTTATTGATATATAAAGAGATAGTAGGAGAAGTAAGTTAAGACAAAGGAAATAACCCAAGGAAGATTACGCGGAATATTGATATGAGAATGGGCCAATGAGTAGTTAGTAGTTGATTCAAGAAGAGATTAGTTAATGGCTAGACAAGAGAAGATAGACAAATCAGTAGATCGTGCAAGATGAGCATAGTAAAACCCAATATAGTGAATTCAGCCTCACAGTAATGTCATTATAATACTTGAGATATATTCAAATAGGAGTTGGGGTAGTTAAAGGTACCATAAGAGTGTTACTGAAATAAAAAAGAAATCCACTAGGAAGACAGTCAAAATATCAGTTCAGAAGCAACCATATAAGCACAAAGGCATGGAGGTAAGCAACTACAGATAATTATAGGCAAGGAAGGACATCAAAAGGTCCGTAATAAGCTCACAGCTTTACAAGAATCAAGGGTTCTCCCTAAGTACTAAAATCAAAGACTAGCTGAGGAAATAAGGAATAAGGCTTTAACCTAAGCCGGGAGACCTATGGAGGGAATGGTCTTATAACAACAGTCTCACAACAACATTGTATGCACTTTGTAAGAAAATGACACCTACTGTGGCTAATGAACGGGAAGTAAAATTAGAAGTGATATTCAAGATCATATGAGTTGTATAGAATTCCAATAGGCATGGGCACCAAGATAAGGTAAGTATGCACGTAAGAAGGGGGCAACATGACCAGGAAAAGTGATTGCTTACATTTGAAGAAAGTTGAGATAGAGGCAAAAGAATTATTTGATTCATGATCCAGAGTTAGTTACGTTATGAACGTACTTAAGGATTGGGAGTTTTATACATGCAACATATACAACCGTAGAAGATTCCAGTATAAGTTAAAAAAAAGAATTGAGCCTAGGTCATAGACAAATGATTGAATTATTAAAGGATTATATCATGGATATTACTCAATGCCTATGAAATGCTAAAAGTAATAACTAAATATCAGGAGCCACAAATTGAAAGATAGCTTAAGCCTACATGAAGGCTGATCAAAATGAAGAAGAAACTTAAGAGTTATATCGACCAAGTAAATCCGGAGTCTGATTATTGGACTCAGAAAATTATAGAAATCGTGATTGAGAACATTGCAGAATCACTGTTAATATCAAATGTACAAGAGAGATAGTACATTAGCCATATTCTGTAATGACCATACGATAAAGCCAATTAGAAAAGTACCGGCCTCATAAGAAGCTAGTACGAAGCTCCCACCGGATTGTGTATGTACTAGAGGTGCATGTATTATAATTGAACTTCAAGTTATTATTCCTTTGTGGAAAAGAGGTCATGAAAGAGATAGAATATATGATTCGAGATTTTAAGGCAAAGGTAAACAACGTACGAGATACTCAGATGCAGAAAGTCGGGAATAGTCCATACTTCGGATAGAAGGCTAGAAGAGTGGGGGTTTAGTATCCAGGAATAATAGCGGCATCGTCAGTGGCGTATATCCCAGCCTATGGTTTCTAGGTATCAAGAGGTCCAATTAAGAAAGTAAAGAATAGTTAGAGATGATGTGATGTCTCGCTTCTTGATGTTCTAAATAACATAAGGAAATCTATATGGCAAGCAAGTTGAAGGAAGGTTGCAAATAATATAAATAGATATATATAGGTCGCAAGCTAAAGTATGGTAGAGTGACAAGGTTTTAGGAAAACAGGAGTAAGAAAAAGAAAATGTGAGTGAAAAGGTGACAAGAATGGGTAAGTCCTTAGGATTAAGCTCATGAAAATAAGAGAGCTGATGGGTTCTCTAAGTTATAGAAGGCTCAGTATAGCCAGAATGAACTCAAAGGAGTCTAAGACTAGTAGCATATAGAAGAGATAGAATGTTGCCCTGGTAGTGGAATAAGGGAGTAATTGTAATACATAAAGGATGATGTTTGAGACTTCGATTGAGTAATGAATTGAAGAGGATTTCACGAATTGTACGGAATTAAAAGACCCACGTAAAGTGAATCACATTGGATGCTATAAAATACGATTATTAAATTACAGTATCGCCCCCAAGTGGATCAGGAATATCACTTCAAATGTTCCTTAACGATGCAACATAAGCCCTAGTGGAAATATATATTACGTAAGAAATTTTAAGTTATCAATAGATGATTGTAGATCAACATTGAAGTTAATCAAAAATGGATGGGTAAAAGTTGCAAAGTACGAGATGAGATTGGGCCATCAATCTTAAGATGGATAGTAATGATGAAGCGTTAAAGGACTTAGCTTTATACATATGGGATAAGCAACAAGAGTAACCTGGAGTTCGGTAGCGGACCTTAGTAACGATAAATCGAAGTAAGAATTATGGTATAGTATGACCTACGTAGATGTAGTAAAGCTAATGATGCCTAGAGAGACAACTTGACATAATTTTGTATATGTTCACAAAGTGAAGCCTAGAGATTAACGAAAAGCTGGAGGAAAGAGAAGAGTCGCATAGGCACACATACAAAGTTAGAGTCGTAAAGGCTGCATGATAGAAGATAGTAACAGTTACGAGATTAGAAGGATTCCGATTATTAGTCGTGGTGTGAGAAATAGGCTTAAAGGGGGGAAATGCCCTGGCCTTGGGATTCATTCACAGAATAGTCGCCTAGATGACAAGAGGAGTATTAAAGTATTCATAATAGCTATGGGTTATAAGAATGATAAGTGCATGAGTCAACATTCGAGGACGAATGTTCCAAAGGGAAGAATGATGTTACACCCCATGTTTTCGTACGTGGAAGTACGTCATAAGTAAATTGATATAAGATCAGAAATGAGATGTTACGTCCCACAATTTCGCACGTTGAAGTTTCATCGTAAGTTAATCGACGTAAGTTCGGCAATGAGATTTATTTTGGGATTATAAGTATTACGCTATTTCAAACAAGTGATAAGTTAGTTCGTGAAGGTGAAAGGGTATGCGAATCAAAGAAAATAAATTTCGTCGAAAATTGATATTTTGGGATAAAATACGGCCCAAGCTAAAATACCCGATATTTATGGACTAGTACCATATAAGGTACCACATGACCATGATAGTAAGGTGTATAAGGTGAGTTAAAAGTGAGTAGAATTTTAAATAATTTGAGATAATTCTAAATTATGTGGGTAATTAGATAATTATTGGTTAATGGGGGATTGACAAATTAATTAAAGGGTTGAGTGGATAATTACTAGATAAGATTTGACCCCCACTTATGTGGCAGCCATATAAGAGCCACTAAGTGACTCTTAATTAAATGTCCAAGATGGCATAAGCCAAGCCAAAGTGGAAAATTAAACAAAATGAGTCATAGGACAAGGTAATACCTTGTTTACACGTAAAATTTCTCTCCCTCCACCGTATATTAAGTCCAAAGAGAAAACCATTCCTCCTCCCTATGTAAAACTAAGTGATAGCAAAGGATCCGATCTTCCTAATCATATTGCTCAAACAATTAAACCCCTTGTACTAAATAGTCAGGGTCATGAGAAAGGATTCTCTCATAAGGATGGTTTGACCTTGCCAAAACCAAGATATGTAAGGAGAAAGCACCATAAATCCGTGTCAAATCCGGCGAAGACGTGGAACAGACAAGGACGAGGAACAAAGCAGTCCTTTAGAAAGATGCTAATTCAAAGAAAGCCCGATACAATATTTCTCAAGAATATCATATGAATTTTTCCCTATTTCGATCCTCCATTAAGTGTTTTCGCAAAAGAGAATCGGTTCAGGTTAGGCTATCCCTTCTTTTCTTTTGGCATGATCTATACGACTCGAATGAAACAAGCAATTGCGCAACTTCCATAAATGACTCTATTAATAGAAGTATTAGAGATGCCTATGTTCTTGAATTCCCATGTGTCCTATTATTTTGTCATTTGTTCATGGCTCTCAGAAAAATACGTAAGTTGGTAAAATTTATTTCATAATATTAATTAGAGACATAATGGTCTAATGACGTACCAAGAGATTTTATTAACGTATTTCATATGCATTTCATGCATTTTTACATTCACATTGACCCATGACCAGATGACGTTATATACACGTATATATATATGTATATATATATATTCAAACGGCGTTATATACGCGTATATATGTATGTATATGGGATATGAGAAAGGTTATGGCGTTATATATGCACCACCACCTGATCAGCTGGTATACGTTGATGATTTTGCCCACAGTGGCCAAGATGATATGATGGGATATCCTCAGAGGCCTGATGATGTTATGAAACATGTACCTATGCACGATATAACATTCATACGCATATGCATGATACTATAATTATTTCATTATTTACAAAGTTATCCAGACTTATAGGTTGAGTCATTTACTCAATATTTCTTCCATGTATGTTATGTACTTATTTGTGTGCCTTACATACTCGGTACATTATTCGTACTAACGTCCCTTTTACTTGGGGATGCTACATTTCATGCCCGCAGGTCCCGATAGACAGGTAGAGAGTCTTCCAAGTAGGCTATCAGCTCAGCAGAAGATATTGGTGCGCTCCATTTGCTCCGAAGTTGCTTGTTTGGTTGGTACGATTTAGACACGTGTTGTTTGGTAAGGTGGGGCTCTGTCCTGACCTTTATGATAAGTATGTACTCTTAGAGGGTTGTAGACATATGTCATGTATTCAGATGCTTGTATGGCCTTGCCGGTCTATGTTTTGAGTTTACAAATGATCATGTTGGCATTATAGGCCTGTAAGTCATATATATAAGTTTTTATAGAAGGTTGGGTTATCCTAAATTAAGTATTACCCTATGTTTATTTTGGTTAGCCCATGACGGCCCGTTTGGCCCATTTGCCAATGAAAGTACAAAAAGAAAGATATGTTATGTTGGTACTCGGTTAAGTAAGGTACCCAGTGCCCGTTACGACCCATAGGTTTGGATCGTGACAATTTAGATATTGGAGGATTTACTCCGCGCCTGTGTTATTGACTTCAGAGGCTCTTGGGATCAGTTATTGCCACTTGCGGAGTTTGCCTGTAGCAACAGCTACTAGTCGAGCATTCACAAGCCCCCCTATGAGGCATTATATGGTAGACTCTGTCGATCGCCTGTTGGATGATTTGAGCTGGGGGAGGCTCGGGTATTGGGTACAGATGTAGTACAGGATTTCTTGGATAAGGTTAAGATCATTCAGGATAAACTTCGCTCAACTCAGTCCAGGAAGAAAAGTTATGCCGATCGTAAGGTTTGTAATGTTGCATCCATGGTCGGAGAGAGTGTGTTACTCCATGTGTCACCAATAAAGGGTGTAATGAGATTTGGGAAGTGGTGCAAGTTGAGCCCTTGGTATATCGAGCCTTTTGAGATTCTCCATATAGTGGATGTGGTGGCTTACAAGCTCGGATTGCCACCCAGTTTATCTGCAGTTCATCGGTATTCCATGTGTCCATGCTCCGAAAATATCACGGAGATCCGTCTCATGTGTTAGACTTTAGCACGACCCAACATGACAAGGATTTGACCTACGAGGAGGAGCCGATAGCTATTCTAGACTGGCAGGTTTGTCAGTTGAGATCGAAGAGTTATCCTTCAGTTCAAGTGCAGTGGAGAGGTCAGCCTATTGAGGCAACTACCTGGGAGTCTGAGTCCGATAAGAGGAGAAGATATCCCCACCTTTTCACCAGTCCAGATATTTTTCTATGTCCGTTCGAGGACGAACAATTATTTTAGAGGTGGAGAATGTGATGACCCGATAGATAATCTTAGGAATTAAAACCAAATTCTGTGTTTTGAGGCCTTAAAACCCTCATTTTATCCCTCCTCAATTTGTATGCACAGTCCGAACATGTTTCTGAAATGCTTTATGTTGAAAGTTGATAAAAATAAGGAATTTTGCTTTGAAACCTCATTTGAGTTGACTTCGGTTAATATTTTTGAAAAATGGATCCGAATTCGTATTTTGACAGTCTTGATGGGTCTGTATCGAAATTATGGAAACTAGGCATTTGTCCGAAATCAGATTCGGAGGTCCCTAGCCCGAGTTATGAATTTTTGTTGAAAAATTAAAAGTTTAAAAATTTATTTGTTTTTAAGAAATTATTGATGTTTGATCTCGTTGGTATCAGGTTTGTATTTTGGTTCCGAAGCCCAGTATAGGTCCAATATAATAATTTTGACTTATCTGTGAAATTTGATGGGAAACGGAGTCGGTTTGACGTGATTCGGACGTCCAGTGATAAAAATAGAGATTTCAAAGCTTTCTTGAAAATTTCATTTGATTTGGTGTTCAATTCGTAGTTCTCGGTGTTATTTTGATGATTTGATTGCGCGAGCAAGTTTGTATGATATTTTTAGACTGGTTTGTACTTTTGGTTTGGAGTCCCGATGGGCTTAAGTGTATTTTTGAATCTTTGGTTGAGAGACTAGTAAAGTTATGAAATTTGGGAATTTTACCATGGTCAATATCGGGTTAAGACAACATCTTTTTAGTGTTTTAAGTGTGCGAGCAGGTCAGTAGCGTATTTTATGATTTAAATTCATATATGGTTTGTGTCCAGGAGGTTCCGAATGAGTTTCAGAGTGGTTTCAGATCATTTCGGAGAAGTTTAGGTTTTGCTGTTTTTTGGTGCGACTCTATTCATTCGCAATTGCGAACCTTTTATGGAAACTACGAAAATATTGTTCATTCGCAATTGCAAAAAACTCTATTCATTCGCAAATGCGATATCTGCAGCTGAACAAAAGATGACCTATATTGAATTCTTTGCAATCGTGGGTAGATCCTAAGGCTTTATTTGAATCCCTTGGTTGGTAAATTGCTAGATTCTATTGTTCCGGAGGCTTGTGTGAAGGAAACGGCTGTGATTGAGCTGTGAGTTTGGCCGTTGGTGCGAGGTAAGTGTCGTGGTTAACCTTGGCTTGAGGGATTAAGTATTATTTGCCTATTTGCTACGTGCTTGGATGTTGAGTACAACGTATATGTGAAGTGACGAGCACCTATGCGTTGTTGTCAAGGTATTTCATGCGAGTGAGTCTTATTCTTGTAGCTGTTGTATTCTTTGATCATATTGTTCATGCTTAGACTAGCTATTCGTTATGTTGAGCAACTCTTATCATGTTTTACGAAATTTGGTATTGATTGAGTATTGACTCAAAGTTGAGGTTGGAATTGTGTAACTAAATATTGAAGTAAGACTTGTTCTTGATATTTCTATCTCTCTGTTGTTATTGTTCATTGTTTTGGTAAGGGAGAGTGTTAAAGCACGAAGGATGATGCCTTGCAATATTTTGTGAGTGAGAGTTAATGCACGAAGGGTGATGCCGTGCCGTTTCTGTTAATTATTATGGTGAGGATGAGAGTAAAAGCACGAAGGGTGATGTCGTGCACTTGTCTTTTACTGTGTTTAATAATTTCATTGCAAAGCATATTGTATGTTGTGGTTTTTTTACTATTACAGTTGTCTTTATCTTGTACTCCCCTCATCATGTTTCCCCTCCCGTTATTATCTGTTCAGCTTCTATTATTTTTCATTGTGCTTGTATATTATTTAACTGTACAAGTTTATTGATATGTCTTGTGTTAGCCTCGTCACTACTTCGCCGAGGTTAGACTCGACACTTACTAGTACATGGGGTCGGTTGTACTGATACTGCACTCTGCACTTTCGGTGCAAATTTTGGTACCGGACCGAGTTGACCTTGAGTCTATCTACTGGTTTGATCTGTTTGGAGACCCAAGGTAGTCCTGTTGGCGTCCGCAGGCCCTGGCGTCCCCTTATATGCATTTCCTTTACTGTTTCATTTGTATCGAAAATGGTTGTATTTCCTTTAGACACCTTACTTGTAGCTAAACCTTAGTAATTCGTGAATTATGACACCAGATTCTGGGTAGTTGTGTATAAGTATTAAAGTTGTTATAGATTTTCGCGCTTTTCTTTTTACCTTGTTATGGCTTATTTGATGTTTATCACTGAAAACTTAAGAATTTGGCTTAATGATCTCTATCGTTGACTTGCCTAGCAAATGAAATGTTAGGCGTCCTCACAGACCTGACGGTGGGAATTTCGGGTCGTGACAATTGCCAACTCCCCTTTCTTCTCCAATCTTCATGAAATTGAATCAGAGGAGGAGATAATCAATTTTTTTCTCATACCCATTTAATTTCATTTGATGAATTCCTTCCTAAGTCAGGATCCCAATTTTATTTTCATACCTATTTCATTTCATTCTCAAACTCAACATTTTCTTGTTTTAATTATTACTTTTCTTGTTGTTATGGTGGCGCAAATTCTTTTATTTGCAGAATCTAAACGATGAAGAAGAAGTTGCATTGTCTTTTAAAATCGAGTTTGGATTAATAGGGTTTAAAATTGGGACGGGTAAATCAAAACCCAAGTTATGGTAGTTTTTACTTTTTAATTTAGAAAGAGTTTATACTTAGGCCAATGAGACGGTAACACATGGATATTCATTAAAATTTTCTATTTCTTTTAGATAAGTCCTTAGTAATAAGGGGATAATTGAGCCATTAATATAATGGTGAAGGTATTTTTTGGCTCAATAGGTGGATGAATGTTATTTTTATACCAAATCAAATAGTCTAGGAATAGTTTTAGCCCATTTCCGATTGTATTATAACGTTTTGAGTGACAATTCTTTTAGTTATATATATTAGGTATAAAATTTGGCGAAGTAGTCCATACTCTGTAATTACTTAACTCCTATCTAAAGGCTCCTGCTAGTGCTGGAATAATGAATAATATCGGCGTGGTCCTATTTTTTTATTTAATGAGAATTGTCTCTTCGTTTTTTTTTTTTTGAGAAGGAAAGAATAAATTTAATAAGAATTTACACTATATTAAAAGCATGAAGGTTCTTAGCAAAATATTATTCGTCTTTTTTACACTTTTAAAATAAAGTTTACAATAGACAAAATAATCATTTAATTATTTCCCTAATATTTAGCACTTTAAAATCAACTAAAACTTACTTATTAAAATTTTCCTTATTTGAACGATTAGACAAAAAATCCTAATATATAAGGCATCAAAATCAATTAAATTTACCCTATACCATTCAAACAATTTGTTTATAATCTTTTCCCCTTATTCTACGTATATAGACATTAGGAATGTGCATTTGATAAGAATTTTCAACGATAGTTTAACATTTATTTATCTCCTTCATCTTATTATTTTATAATTTTTGCTACAAATTAATTTTGCTCACTTATATTTAATTATTTGTTTAATATTAAAACCTTTAAATCAACTAAAATTTTAGTTGTTAAATAATTCTTTATTTGAATTAGGTAGAAATTCTAATATTTATAATTTTAAATCAATTAAGATTTTACTTTAAATAATTTATTGTCACGACCCGGATTTTCCACACTCAGGAGTCGTGATGACGCCTACTTGTGAAAGCTAGGCAAGCCAATGATTTCAATTACTTTATCCTTTTCATTTTTAATCCCTTAACAGTTATAGATAAACATTTTATAAACAACGGAAATATTAAAGCGGAAGAATGAAATATAACATTTTAAGCTAATACCGATAAAAATCTAAACATAAACCACCCAGAACTAGAGTCACAATCTCACGGACTATCTAAGAAAACTACAAATAAAGTCTGAACAAGAAAGTACATGTCTATCTTTGGAATATAAAAGAACAGAAAGAAACTAGATAGGGAGGGGACACCAAAGCCTGCGGACGCTTACAAGTCTACCTCGGGTTTCCTGATAGACTGAAGGTAGCAACCCCTAGCTAAGGTCTGTATGCTGCAGTACCAAGATCTGCACACAGTGCCGAGTGTAGTATCAGCACAACCGACCCCATGTGCTGGTAAGTGTCGAGCTTAACCTCAGCGAAGTAGTAACGAGGCTAGGACGAGACTACTAAATAAACCTATGCAGTTAAAGCATATACGACAAGCAGTAATAACAAAAACTAGCAGTTAAAGGTGGGAAGAGAAACATGCTGCGGGGAAATATCAAGTAACAACACTAACTTAGGAGAAAAACATGAAGAACATTTTAAGGTTTGCATCAGTAAGAGTAAGGAAACAATAACAAATCAATATCCACTTTTATTATCTATTGTTGCAGCGCGCAACCCGATCCAAATCATATAACACTGTTGTGACGTACAACCTGATCCAATCATATATCATTGTTGCGGCGTGCAACCCGATCCAATCATATCTCACTGTTGCGGCGTGCAACTCGACCCCTCCTGTCCTCCCTTATTACTCCATGTTGCGGCATGCAACCCGATCCCATATAATATTGTTGCGGCTGCAACCCAATCCCAATATATAATTCAACACCAATCACAAAAGAATCTCAACAAGGGAATAATAAGGAAACAACAATATCCCGACAAGGGAATCAACAACGAGGATAAACACATCCCGGCAAGGGAACCAACAGTAAGAAGTAAATACGTCCCGGCAAGGGAACCGGCTATAACCAAACTTGTTCCAACATTTAACTTCACAAAAGAAACCACAACTAGAACCAATACTCAACCATAAACAATTGCCACAAGAATAATCATAATTCTTACCCAACACCGAGAATCAACAACTTAGGCATTTGTAGTACTTATTAAGAACACAATGATTTTAATTTAAGACTCACGGGCATGCTTGACAACGACGTATAGATACTCGTCACCACACCTATACATCGTACACTACACTAGCACATAGCAAATATAGCATAATACCTATTCCCTCAAGCTAAGGTTAGACCAAACACATACCTCGAATTTTCACGGCCAACTCAAGCCTCAAACACTGCATTTCCTTTAGAATTCGCCTCCAAATTACTTGTATCTAGTCAAATTTAATTAACAACATCAATAAATGTTAAGGAATTCATACCCAATGCTAAATTATATATTTTCTACCATTTTTCCCAAAAAGTCAAAAATCGATCCCGGGCTCGCTTGATCAAAACTCGAGGTTCGGACCAAAATCCGATCACCCATTCACCTACGAGCCCAAATATGCAATTAATTTCTAAATCCAACCCCAAAACAAGGTCTAAATCCTAATTATTCAAAAAGCCCGAACTCTACCCAAATTCCTAATTTCTACCATGAAAACTCTTCATTTTTGATTAAAAAGTAATGAAAAACATTGGGTAATTGAAAGAGTAAAGTTTAGAATTGATTACCAACACTTTGGGGATGAATTTGTGTGAACAAAATCGCCTCTAGGCCTTGGGAGTTCGAAAATATGAAGAAAAATAAGTTTTGTCCACGTTGGAGTCTGTTTTAAAATGACTGGGCAGGCCTTCATCGCGTTCTCGATGGGCCTGTCGCGTTTGCGATGGGTTAGGCCCAAATTTCCTTCGCGTTCGCGGTCGAGTGGATGCATTCGCGTAGAACAAAATCCCTTTCGCCCAGTCCCTGGCCAAAAAGGCCTTCGCGTTCGCGACAGCAGGTCCGCGTTTGCGAAGGGTAACCCCTCCAAACTTCGCATTCGCGTCCTGAGCTCCGCGTTCGCGATGAACAAATCTGACACCTGGGGAACTTTACTTACATGTTTATGAGAGAAGCCACGCGAACACGAAGAACAAAATCACTGAGCACCTGAGACAACAAAATCTGCAACTTCTCTAAGTGTAAAAACATCCCGAAACCTATCCGAAACTCACCTGAGCCCTCGGGACTCCTAACCAAACATGCATACTAACTCAAAAACATTATATGGACTTACTCGTGCAATCAAATCGCCAAATTAACACCTTTAACAATGAATTTAGCATTAAAATCAAAGAAGAATATCAAGAACTCTTAAATTTAAATTTTAACAACTGAGGGTCCGATTCACGTCATTTCAAGTCCGTTTCTTACAAAATTTTACAGGCTCAACCTAAATATCATATAAGACCTGTACCGAGATCCGAAACCAAAATATGGGCCCGATACCATCAATTTCAAATACATTTAAATTTCCAAAAACTCTTAAAATTTCAGTTAAACAATTTTCTTCAAAAATTCATTTCTCGGGCTTGGGACCTCGTAATTCAGTTCCGGGCATACGCCCAAGTCCCATATTTTCCTATGGACCCTTCGGGACCATCAAATCACGGGTCCGGTTCCGTTTACCCAAAATGTTGACCGAAGTCAACTTAAATTTAGTTTTAAATACCAAATTAGCATTTTTATCAAATTTCCACATAAAAGCATTTCAGATATATGCCCGGACAGTGCATGCAAATTGAGGTGAGATAAAAGGAGGCTTTTAAGGCCTCGAAACACAGAATTTACTTGTAAATCCTCCACCTCTAAAACAATCGTTCCTCCTCGAATGGACATAAAAAAGAAGTAGCTGAGTCGGGAAAAAAATGGGGATAACGGCTCCGTATATCGGACTTGGACTCCCAGGTAGCT
Organism: Nicotiana tabacum; assembly: GCF_000715075.1. Taxonomy (NCBI): domain Eukaryota; kingdom Viridiplantae; phylum Streptophyta; class Magnoliopsida; order Solanales; family Solanaceae; genus Nicotiana; species Nicotiana tabacum. The sequence goes on along the minus strand of NC_134090.1, from coordinate 50,030,994 downwards.
GCCTCGGCAGGCTGACTTCTCTACTGAAAATGAACATAAGGGAACTTCTTCGATCTCAACTAACAAACCTGCTGGTCTAGAATAGCTACCGGCTCCTCCTCATAGGTCAAGTCCTTGTCCAACTAGACAGTGCTGAAGTCTAACATGTGGGATGGATCGCCGTGATACTTCTGAAGCATGGACACGTGAAACACTGGGTGCACAGCTAATAAACTCGGCGTCAACGCAAGTCTCTAAGCAACCTCTCCCACTCGATCAAGAATTTCAAAAGGACCAATGAACCCAGGGCTTAGCTTGCCCTTCTTCCCAAATCTCATCACGCCCTTCATGGGAAACACCCGGAGCAACACTCGCTCTCTGACCATAAATGCCACATCACAAACCTAGCGGTCAACATAGCTCTTCTACCTGGACTGAGCTGTACGAAGCCTATCCTGAATAATCTTTACCTTATTCAAGGCTTCCTGGACTAAATCTATACCCAACAACCAAGCCTCTCCCGACTCAAACCATCCAACTGGCGACTAACACTGCCTACCATATAGTGCCTCATAGGGAGCCATCTGAATGCTTGAGTGGTAGCTGTTATTATAGGAAAAGTCTACTAAAGGCAAGAACTGATCCCACGAACCTCCAAAGTCCATAACACAAGTTCAGAGCATATCCTCTATCTGAATAGTATGCTAGGACTGTTCGTCCGTTTGGCGATGAAATGCTGTGCTCAACTCGACCCGTGTGCCCAACTCACGCTGAACTACCCTCTAGAAATGCAAGGTAAATTGCGTACCTCGATCGAAAATGATAGACACGGGCACACCATGAAGACGAAAATCTCCCGGATATAGATCTCAGCTAACCTCTCGGAAGAATAGGAGACTGCTACAGGAATGAAATGCGCTGACTTAGTCAGCCTATCAACAATAGCCCACACTGCATCAAATTTCCTCTGAGTCCGTGGGAGTCCAACAACAAAGTTCATAGTGATACGCTCCCACTTCCACTCAGGAAGCTCAATCCTCTGAAACAAACTACCAGGTCTCTGATGCTCATACTTTACCTGCTGACAGTTCAAACACCGAGCCACATACGCAACAATGTCCCTCTTTATCCTCCTCTACCAATAATGTTGCCGTAATTCCTGATACATCTTAGCGGCGCTCGGATGAATAGAATATCGGGAACTATGGGCCTCCTCTAGAATCAACTCACGGAGTCCATCTACATTAGGCACACAATTACGACCCTACATCCTTAGAACTCCATCATATCCAACTATAACCTGCTTGGCACCTCCGTGCCGCATTGTATCTCTAAGGACAAGCAAATGAGGATCATCATACTGCCGATCTCGGATACGCTAGAATAATGAAGAACGAGTGATTGTGCAAGATAGAACACGGTTAGGCTCAGAAACATCCAGCCTCACGAACTGATTGGCCAAAGCCTCAACATCCAAAGCAAGCAGCCTCTCACCAACTGGAATATACGCAAGGCTGCTCATACTAGCTGACTTCCTACTCAATGTATCGGCCACTACATTGACCTTTCTCGGATGATACAAGATGGTGATATCATAACCTTTCAATAGCTCCAACCACCTCCTCTGCCTCAAATTTAGATCCTTTTGCTTAAACAAGTATTGCAAACTCTTGTGATCCGTGAACACCTCACATGACACACCATACAAATAATGCCTCCAAATCTTCAGCGCGGGAGCAATGGCTGCTAACTCCAAATCATGAACTGGATAATTCTTCTCGTGGATCTTCAAATGTCGCGAAGCATATGCAATAACCTTGCCATTCTACATCAACACCGCGCCAAGTCCAATACGTAATCCATCACAATACACTGTATATGACCCTGAACCTGTGGGCAAAACCAACATTGGCGCCGTAGTCAAAGCTCTCTTGAGATTCTGAAAGCTCGCCTGACACTCATCCAACCACCTGAACTGGGCACCCTTCTGGGTCAACCTAGTCATCGGGGCTGCAATAGATAAAAACCCCTCCATAAACCGACGATAATAACCCGCCAAACCTAAGAAATTCTGGATCTCTGTAGCTGATGTGGGTCTAGGCCAGTCCTTGACTGCCGCAATCTTCTTACAATCTACCTGAATACCCTCCGCCGATACAACATGGCCCAAGAATGCTACCGAACTCAACCAAAACTCACACTTTGAAAACTTTGCATACAACTAACTATCATTTAGAGTCTGAAGAACGAATCGAAGATGCTGCCTGTGCTCCTCCCAACTGCGGGAATAGATCAAAATATCATCAATAAATACTATCACGAATGAATCCAAGTAAGGCTTGAACACTCGGTTCATCAAAACCATAAAAGCTGCTGGGGCATTTGTCAATCCAAATGACATCACCAAGAACTCATAATGCCCGTACCGAGTGCGGAAAGCTGTCTTAGGGACATCAGATGCCCTAATCCTCAACTGATGGTAGCCATATCTCAAGTCAATCTTCGAAAATACCTTGACACCCTAAAGCTGATCAAACAAATCATTAATCCTCGGCAATGGATACTTATTCTTGATTGTGACCTTGTTGAACTGCCAATGATCTATACACATCCTCATCGATCAATCCTTCTTCTTAACAAACAACACCAGCACACCCCAAGGCGAGACACTATGCCTAATAAAGCCCTTATCAACAAGTCTTGCAACTGTTTTTTCAATTCTTTCAATTTTGGCGAGGCCATACGATACGACAGGATATAAATGGGCTGAGTGCCCGGAGCCAAATCAATGCAGAAGTCAATATCCCTGTCGGGTGGCATACCCAACCGGTCTAAAGGAAATACCTCAGGAAACTCACGAACAATAGGCACAGAATCCATAGAAGGAACCTCGACGCTAGAATCACGAACATATGCTAAATAGGCCAAACACCCCTTCTCGACCATACGCCGAGCCTTCATATATGAAATAACCCTATGAGTAGAATGACCAGGATTCCCTCTCTACTCTAAACGAGGTAAACCAAGCAAGGCTAAGGTCACAGTCTTGGCATGACATCCCCAATATGACATCAAAATCAACCAAATCCACAATAAAATCACCCACTAGTGTAGACACATATACATGAGCACTCAAAAAATCACTAGGCATGACTAGATACGGGGCAAAGTAAGATGACACATAGGAGTATGTAGACCCTAGATCAAATAGAACTGAATCATCTCTACTATAGACCAGAACAGTACCTGTGATAACTGCATCGGAGGCCTCATCCTCGGGCCTGGCTGGAAGAGCATAACATCGGGGCTGGGCCCCACCACTTTTAGCTACGTCCCTGGGACGACCTCCTACTAGCTAGCCTCCACCTCTAGCGGCCTAACCTCCACCTCTAATACCTCTACCTCCACCTCTAGAACGTCTACCCCCACCCCTAGCTAGCTGAGCAGGCAGTGGAACACCTGGTGCCTGAACCATAGCACGGGAACCGTACTGCTGCGACTGAACATTCATTAATCTCGAACAAGCCCTCCGGATATAACCATACTCACCACACTCAAAGCATCCACCTGAGTGTTGCGGCTGAGGGAACTAAGACTGACCCTAGCGGGCCGACTTCCAATGAGAATAGCTTTAAATAAGAGGTGCTCTGATAGGAGCTGATGGTGTATGGTAGGACTACTAATCAGAATACTACATATGAGAACCACGGCCACCTGAAGCACCATGAGAAGTTTGAAGTGCTGAATGAAACGGCTTGGGAGGATGGCCCCTACGAAAAGAATCCCTACCTACAGATGAGGCACCACTGAACCTGCCTGAATGACAGGGCCTCTTGTCAAACCCCTAACCACTACCCTGTGATAAAACCATCTCGACTCTCCTGGTCACATTGGCCACATCCTGAAAAGAAATCTCATTCCTAGTCTCCTTAGCCATCTGCAATCGAATTGGCTGAGCGAGTCCCTCAATGAACCTCCTCACCCTCTCTCTCTCGGTGGGAAGTATGATAAGAGCATGACGGGCTAAAGCAATGAATCTGGTCTCGTACTGAGGGACGGTCATAGAACCTTGCTGGAGACGCTCAAATTGCCTCCGATAGTCCTCCCTCTGAGTGATAGGAAGAAAATTCTCCAGAAATAGCTAAGAGAACTGATCCCAAGTCAAGGAAGGCGACCCAGCTGGCCTAGCCAAACAATAATCCCTCTACCAAGTCTTGGTGGAACCTAACAGACAAAAAGCAGCAAAGATGACCCTATTATTCTCCACTATCCCCATGTTCCGAAGAACCTCATGACAATTGTCTAAGTAATCATGGGGATCCTCTAAAGATGTACCACCATAAGTAGTAGTAAACAGCTTGGTGAACCTGTCCAATCTCCATAAAGCATCAGCAGACATAGCTGCACCATCACCGGTCTGAGCTGCCACACCTGGCTGAACTGCTCCAACTGACTGAGTTGCTGGAGTCTGAAACTGGGGAGCCATCTGCTCCGAAGTGCGGGTAGCGGGAGTCTGTGCTTCCTCCCCATCTTGAGAGATGGCCGATGATACAAGAAGTAAGCCAACCCGGGTGACACTCTCCATAAGGCCCACTAGACGGACCAGAGCATCCTGGAGTACTAGGGTAGCAATGAACCCCTCTGGGACATGAGCTGGCCCCACCGGAACTGTCTCGGCTAGAACATTATCATCAAACTCTACTTGAGGCTCCGCCACTAGTGCTGTTGCTCTAGGCTGAGCTTTGCCCCTGCCTCGGGATCTAGCATGGCCTTGGCCTCACCTTTTGCCCCTCGTAGGAGCTACTGCTGGGGGCTCTAACTGCTGGTCAATGGACGAAGAAGCGCGTGTTCTCGCCATCTGCAAAAGAACAAAGTAGAAATCCAATTAGCATTGAGAAACCAAACTGCACGACAGATATGAATAGAAGTTAAATTGTTCCTAACTCTGAAGCCTCTGGGGGATAAGCACAGACGTCTCCGTACCAATTCCTCAGACTCTAACAAGCTTGTCCGTGAATTGTGAGACTTAAGCAACCTAGAGCTCTGATACCAACTTGTGACCCGAATTTCCCACCCTTAGGAGTCATGATGGCGCCTACTTGTAAAAGATAGGCAAGCCAATGACTTCAATTACTTTAACCTTTTCATTTTTAATCTCTTAACAATTGTAAATAAATATTTTATAAAAGAAAACTAAGAACTGGTGTCACAATCTCACGGACTATCTAAGAAAACTACAAATAAAGTCTGAATAAGAAAGTACATATCTGCCTTTGGAATATAAAAGAACAGAAAGAAACTAGATAGGGAGGGGATGCAAAGGCCTGCGGACACCTGCAAGTCTATCTCAGATCTCCTGATGGACTGAAGGCAGCAACCCATAGCTAAGGTCTGTATGCTCCAGTACTGAGATCAGCACATAGTGTAGAATGTAGTATCAGCACAACCGACCCCATGTGCTGGTAAGTGTCCAGCCTAACCTTGGCGAAGTAGTGACGAGGCTAGGGCGAGACTACCAAATAAACATGTACAGTTAAAGCATATATGACAAGCAGTAATAACGGAAACTAGTAGTTAAAGGTGGGAAGGGGAACATGTTGCGGGGAATATCAAGTAACAACAGTAACTCAGGAGAAAAACATAAAGAACATTTTAAGGTTTGCATCAGTAAGAGTAGGGAAAAAATAACAAATTTTCACGACCCCGGTTTGTCCTCCGTAAACCATCATGATGGCACCTAGTCTCTACGACTAGGTAAACCTAAATTGCGGAAGAAAAACCAAGTTTTTTGCGGAAGTAAACAATTTAAAACAGGAATAAAATAGCAATAGTGTTTAAATGTGTCGTTCGGCTTACACCATGTTTAACTCTCAATACCAAACATAAATCCAAGACCCGGAAACCCATGAATCACAAGCTAAGATCAATACTATATAGCTCTAACTCCAGAATGTCTAATAAGAACAGGAAGGTACAAAAGGGCTAAATACTAAAAGCAGGAATAGAAAGGAGCTTCGCTATCTGCGGACGCGGTAGATGTACCTTGAAGTCTCTAAAGCAGTTGCCTCCCTCAAGGATAGTAGACCTGATCAGTGGTACCTGGATCTGCACATGAAAAACATGCACAGAAGAGGCATGAGTACACCACAGCAGTACTTAGTAAGTTCTAAGCCTAACCTTGGTTGGGTAGTGACGAGAACAGTCAGGGCCCTACTGAGGTTAAATAAAATATAAAGATCAATAGTATAGAACGGAACAGTATAAATAAGTACCGCAGTAAAATAACACAGGATGAACAGAACAACAACAACTATACAGAACAATGTAAACATGGGAAGGAAATATTGCTCAGCACCAATAGTAACAATTGGGGATCTCCCAGGATACCGTCCTGTAGTCCTAATCTTTACATATCCAGTGAATCTCCCGGGATACCGTCCTGTAGTCCATTATATATATATATATATATATATATATATATATATATATATATATATATATATAAATATATATATATATATATATATATATATATATATATACCGTAGTCCAACTTATAGTGCGCGGGGATCTACCAGAATCCCTTCCGTAGTCCCAAATGTAAATACCCAATACTTGGGGAATCTACCGGGTGCATTCCCGTAGTCCCAAAGTAAATGTGCAGGGGGATCTACCAGGAATCTAACTCGTAGTCCCAAAGTAAACAGACAAGGGGGATCTATCGGAATCCCACATCCGTAGTCCCAAAATAAATACACAGCAACAGTAGGAAGATATACAGAAATGGCAAAATTTCATATTAAGGTAATAAGTGATTCTATCCTAGTATGCTGCACAGAATTCAAGTAAGGCAGGTTGAATCAAATAAAGCAAATTAAGTCACTCAGACATGCTTTCCTAAGCTAACAACAGGCTTAATAGTGCAAAAAATAGAAACATGAAAGGAAACATACTAGTAATTACTTAAGAAAACCATATTTCAAACAATTAGCACAAGTACACACTCGTCACCTCACGTACAAGGCATTTCAATTACCAAATATACCAATCCAAAGGGGAAGATCCCCCACACAAGGTTAGACAAGCCACTTACCTCGAACCGGCTCAAAATCAACCCGACACCACGTCTTTGCCACGAGTACTCGACTCCAAATGACCCAAATCTATTCTATTCATCTGCATAATGTAAATAACACTTCAAGTAACTGATTCTACAATTAAATGCTAAGATAATACGCAAAATTATGTAAAATAACCAAAATGCCCCTCGGGCCCACATCTCGGAATCAGGTAAAATTTATATTTTCATAAACCTCGTACTCTCATGATTCTATACATAATAAGAACACTGAAATCGGAGTCCAAATGACCGCTCAAATCCTCATTTAAAGGCCTCTTAAACTCAAGCCCTAATTACCCATTTTCTCCAAATTTCTCACCACTAATTAGGTCTTTAATCAAATAAAAACGAGTTATGAAGTCAAGGATGTTACCTCCAAGTGATTCCACTTTATTTTCCTCAAAAATCTCTCTTAAAAGCTTCAAACACCGATGAAAATGGTGAAAGGATCCCTCAAATTCGCGAAGGCAACCATTTATATGTTCTGCCCAGCGATTTCCGCATTTGCGGCCCTGGGACCGCATCTGCGGTCCGGCTTCTTCGGAACAAGTGTCACATCTGCGACTTTCACTTAAGGACCCAGCTTCCGCATCTACGGAACTCTAACCGTAGGAGTGGTTCCGTTTCTGCGGACATTTCATCGCATCCGCGGTTGCTGAGGAAAAATGCCAAATTCGCTTCTGCAGTCTTCTACACTGCTTCTACGGCTCCGCATCTGCGGACCCCAAACCGCAGATGCAAAAATACCAGAAGAACAGCTGCTGCAACAACTTCACTCCAAAAATTTCCTCCGTCAACTATCTGAATTCATCCCGAGGCCCCCGGGACCTCGACCAAAAGCACCAACATCACCTAATACCTCATTCAAACTTGTACCAATCCTTAAAACACCTAAAAAACATCGAAATCTCGAATTAATCAAGGATTTGAGCCTAAGAACTTCAATTTTCCTCAAAATACACTTTCGATCAAAAAAGTCTATCAAACCTTGTCCGAATGACCTGAAATTTTGCACACCATCCCAAATGACACAACGGAACTGCTGCAACTCTCGGAATTCCATTCCGACCCTCGAATCAAAATCTCGCTATCAAACCGGAAACATAAAAAATTCAACCTTCGACGTTCAAGCCTAAATTAGCTACGGACCTCCAAAACACAATCCGAACATGTTCTTAACCCCAAAATCACCCAACGGACCTAACGGAATCATCGAATTTTTATTCCGAAGCCGTCTTCACACTATTCTGACTACAGTCAACTTTTCAACACTTAAGCTTTCATTTAGGGACTAAGTGTCCCAAAACTCCCCGAAACTCAAAACCGAACATCCCGGCAAATCACATTAACAGAAATAAACTTGGGAAAAACAGTTAATAGGGGATCAGGGCATTAATTCTTAAGACGAACAGCTGGGTCGTCACACAAATTAATATCCACTTTTATTATCTATTGTTGCGGCGCGCAACCTGATCCAAATCATATAACACTATTGCGACATGCAACCCGATCCAATCATATATCATTGTTGCGGCGTGCAACCCGATCCAGTCATATATCACTGTTGCAATGTGCAACCCGACCCCTCTTGTCCTTCTTTATTACTCCATGTTGCGCATGCAACCCGATCTCATATAACGTTGTTACGACGTGCAACCCGATCCCAATATGCAATTCAATACCAATCACAAAAGAATCCCAACAAAGGTCAATAAGGAAACAACAATATCCCGGCAAAGGAATCAACAATAAGGATAAACACATCCCGGCAAGGGAACCAACAGTAAGAAGTAAATACGTCCTGGCAAGGGAATCAACTATAACCAAACTTGTTCCAACATTTAACTTCACAAAAGAAACCTCAACTAGAACCAATACTCAATCATAAACAATTGCCACAAGAATAATCATAATTCTTACCCAACACCGAGAATCAATAACTTAGACATTTGTAATACTTATTAAGAACATAACGATTTCAATTTAAGACTCATTGGCATGCTTGACAATGATGTATAGATATTCGTCACCACACCCATACATCGTACACTACACTAGCACATAACAAAAATAGCACGATACCTATTCCCTCAAGCTAAGGTTAGACCAAACACTTACCTCGAATTTCCACGGCCAACTCAAGCCTCAAACACCGCTTTTCCTTTAGAATTCACCTCCAAATTACTTATATCTAGTCAAAATTAATTTAACAACATCAATAAATGCTAAGGAATTCATATTCAATGCTAAATTATAGATTTTCTACTATTTTTTCCAAAGAGTCAAAAATCGACCCCGGACCCGCTTGGTCAAAACTCGAGGTTCGGACCAAACTCGATCACCCATTCACCCACGAATCCAAATATGCAATTAGTTTCGAAATTCGACCCCAAAATGAGGTCTAAATTCTAATTATTCAAAAAGCCCCAACTCTACCCAAATTCCTAATTTCTACCATGAAAAATCTTGATTTTTGATTAAAAAAGTGATGAAAAACATTGGGTAATTGAAAGATTAAAGTTTAAAATTGATTATCAACACTTTGGGGATGAATCTGTGTGAAGAAAATCGCCTCTAGGCCTTGAGAGTTCGAAAATATGAAGAAAAATGAGTTCTGTCTGCGTTGGAGTCTGTTTTAAAATGACTGGACAAGCCTTAATCGCGTTCGCGATGGGCCTGTCGCGTTCGTGATGGGTCAGGCCCAAATGGCCTTCGCGTTCGCGGTCGAGTGGCCGCGTTCACATAGAACAAAATCCCTTTCCCCCAGTCCCCGGCCAAAAAGGCCTTTGCGTTCGCGACAGCAGGTCCGCGTTCGCAAAGGGTAACCCCCCAAGCTTCGCGTTCGCGTCCTTAGCTCCACGTTCGCGATGAACTAATCTGACACCTGAGGAACTTGCCTTACGCGTTCGCGAGAGAAGCCACGCGAACGCGAAGAACAAAATTACTAAGCACCTGAGACAGCAAAACCTACAACTTCTCTAAGTATAAAAACATCCCGAAACCTATCCGAAACTCACCCGAGCCCGCGGGGCTCCAAACCAAACATGCATACTAACTCAAAAACATCATATGGACTTACTCGTGCGATCAAATTGCCAAATTAACGCCTTTAACAACGAATTTAGCATTAAAATCAAAGAAGAATTTCAAGAATTCTTAAGTTCAAATTTTAACAACCGAGGGTCCGATTGACGTTATTCAAGACGGTTCCTTACCAAATTTTACAAGCTCAACCTAAATACCATATAAGACCTGTACGAGGCTCCGGAACCAAAATACGGGCCTGATACCATCAATTTCAAGTACATTTAAATTTTCAAAAACTCTTAAAATTTCAATTAAATAATTTTCTTCAAAAATTTATTTCTCGGGCTTCGAACCTCGGAATTCAATTTCGAGCATACGCCCAAGTCCCATATTTTCCTACGAACCTTCCGGGACCGTCAAATTACGGGTTTGGGTCTATTTACCCAAAATGTTGACCGGAGTCAACTTAAATTTAGTTTTAAAGACCAAATTTGCTTTTTATCAAATTTCCACATAAAAGTGTTCCGGATATACGCCTTAACCGCGCACACAAATCGAGGTGAGATAAAAGGAGGCTTTTAAGGCCTCAGAACACAGAATTTACTTGTAAATCAAGTGATGACCCAAAAGATCATCACATTTATTTACATATTTGAAGTTTGTACCATAATGATAATACCTTCCATGTTATTTTTTTTAAAAATATTTTGAACTCTAAATCAACTAGAATTTTATTTATTAGACATTTATATAATATTTAAAGTTACACTCAATAATTTGACTTTGCAAACATCGCCTTTTATAAATTTATAGAATTGACTCAATAATTGTAAAACAATATAAAATCAACAACCCTTTTTTAATTAACGTATGCAGACTTGAAATAATAAGGATGAAACAACAGAAGATAAAATGTGTTATAAATGTTTTATTGTTACTTATTATTTTTCTTGTTACAAAATATTCTAATAAATGACAGTTTCCTGTATTTTTTATATACTAGTTTACCATTGTAAATTATTGACTCACCATTAGTTATTTTAGAACTTATATTTCGACTTATTAATTTTTTCATAGGAGTTACAAGCCAACCTCATTGTGATAAAATTAATTCTTTTACTTGTTTGTTTGATATTAAGATGTAAAAATAACAATAATTTTTATAAAATATTCTTACAAAACTCTAATGACTTTCATAGGGTTGGATTTGGGATCAACACACACATATGTGTGTGTTAGAAAGTTATATATTTTATTTTTATTATAACTCAAAGGCATGGTTTAATAATACTTGTGCATTTTTTAATAATTATTTACTTATTAACACGGGGAACACGCGCTTTTGCGCACTCTAAAACTAGTTATCTTAAAACTATAAACAGTGTCTTAATTTATTTTAAATTAAGTGAGGTGTTCGGATTAGGTGACTATTTTGAACTGGACAGGGATGAAAATGGAGAACCAACAAAAATAGCGTTTGTCCTAATTGGTACTTTGTCCAAAGTTTATAAATGTTTTCAGAGTTATAAGAGGACCACTTCTACGAATTAAATAAGAGAATCATATCTTTGACGTGTGCTATGCTAGCTATGGCCTCCATAGCCGTTTTAGCTTAGAACCACAAGTAATCTTCCTTAGAGTAACAATAACATGGATAATGTTGCATGCAACCAAATATAGTACATAGAGACACACATAATGTCGTGGCGCTTAGTTGTTAGGAGACATCAATTATTGCTTTTAATGTGAAATTAAAATGGAATCTCTTCAACGTGAATTATTGTTCTAAAAATAAAATATTGCTCCTTAAATCATATTAAAGACCTTTGCTTGGTTTTTGTACACCCCATTCTCAGTAAAGCTGGATCAATTGGAAGTCAAAATTTCAAAGCACGCTACATAAAGAACGAGATTTTAATTGCTATACCCGGAGCGGATCTATATGGGAGGGATGAGTTCACGTGAACTCATACTCCCCTTGTACTTTGTTAATAAGTACGCGTAAACTCATGCTCAAGTGAGAACTTCGGCTCAATCATGAGTGTACCCAAAGGGGATCAATCCTTGCTTGCTCCTTGACTTTTTAATTACATATTGTGATGACCCAAAAGGTTATCACTTGCTTTAAATTAAATTCTGTGTTCTAAGGCCTTGAAAACCTCATTTAGGGTCACCTCGATTTGCATGCACAGTCCGGGCGCGTAGCCTAAAAGCTTAAATATGAAATTCTGTGAAAAATGATAAAATTTGGTTATAAAATGAGTTAATTTGACTTCGGTCAACGTTTTGGGTAAACGGACCCGGACCCATGATTTGACGGTCCCGGAGGGTTCGTAGGAAAATATGGGACTTGGGCGTATGCCCGGAATCGAATTCCGAGGTCCCAAGCCCGAGAAATAAATTTTTAAAAGAAATTATTTTCTGAAACTGTTTAAGGAAAATTGAAATGAAATTTGCTTAGAACATGATGGTATCGGGCCCGTATTTTGGTTCCGACGCCCGGTACAGGTCTTATATATGATTAAGACGTTTATGTGAAATTTGGTGAAAAACGGAGTTTATTTAACGTGAATTGGACTTCCGGTGAGGAGTTATGGACTTTGAGAGTTCTTGATGAAAATATTAAGTTTTGAGGTTTAATTCATGATTTTACATGTTATTTTGATGATGTGATCGCACGAGTAGGTCCATATGATGTTTTTGAGTTAGTATGCACGCTTGGTTTGGAGTTCCGAGAGCTCGGGTGAGTTTCGAGTAGGTTTCGGGATGTTTTAGGCTTAAAACCAGAAGTTACAGGTCTCTGAACCCACTAGTGCGGTCCGCGGTCGACCTTGTGCGGTGCGCGGTCGAGGCTGTGCGGTCGCAGTCGACTTTGTGCGGTCCGCATAGGGCGCTGTTGTGCAGCCACATTCGACTTTGTGCGGTCCGCACAGGGGGTCTGAGAGGGGTATAAATAGACGGGATTTTCAGTCATTTTTCATTTTTCAAAACCCCAAAAACATAAGAGGCGATTTTTCAAACAACCTTTATTCTCCAAATCAATTGTACGCCATTTTTAACTTGTTTTCTTTAATCATTAACATCTTTTAACATGATTTCAACTTCAAATCAATGATTTTTATGGGGGAAATTGGGTGTTTTGCGTAGAACCTTGGTATTTCAAATTAGGAATTTGGACCTCGATTTGAGGTCCGATTTCAAAACAAATTATATATTTGAGTTCGAGGGGGAATGGGTGATCGAGTTTTGGTTCGAACCTCGGATTTTGACCACGTGGGCCCGGGGGGCGATTTTGACTTTTGGTAAAACTTTGGAAAGTCCATTTTCATGCATTCAAATTGATTCATTTAGCATTTATTAATATAATTAAGTAACTTGTGGCTAGATACGAGCGAGTTGGTGGTGGAATCAAGGGGTAAAGCGATAGTTGAGTCTTGAATTGCATTCGTAACATCGAGGTAAGTGTTCGGTCTAACCTTCACTTGAGGGATTAGGAGTTGAGTCCTATTTGCTATTTGCTTCTTGTTGAGTACGACATATAGACATGGTGACAATTATCTATACGTTGGTGTCAAGCATGACCGTGAGTCTTAAATTGATACTTGTTGTATTCTTGAATGTTACTATGGTTGAAATAGTGAGTAAATCTTGATATTGAGCAAAGACTTAGTTTATTTATCGTGGAATCTATTATGATTAATAAATGGTGGTAATTGAGACGAGTAGGAGTTGAGTTAAGATTGGTTATAGCTGATTCTCCCTTTCCGGGACGTATATACTTGTACTGCTGAGTTCCATTACCGGGATAGTGTAGTCTATTGTTGATCCCTTGCCGGGATGGTTAATTATGATTATTGTTGACTGTATAGTTAGAACGGGTTGCACGCCGCAACAGATATTATATTGGATTGGGTTGCACGTCGCAACAGATATTATATTGGATCGGGTTGCACGCCGCAATAAATATTATATTGGATCGGGTTTCACATCGCAACAGCTATATATATGTGGATCGAGTTGCACGCCGCAACAATGTTAAATGATAAGGGATCGGATTGCGTGCCGCAACAGTATTATTTTTATATTGTTGTAGATATTGAACTATCCTTTCATATTTTATTAAGTTTCTGTTGGTCTTGATATGTTTCCCCGATGCATGTACCCCCTCCCATTTTAAATTGCTTATTTATGTTTATTTCCGCCATATATTATATAACTGCACAGGTTTATCTAGAGTCTGGTCCTAGCCTTGTCACTATCTCGCCGGGGTTAGGCCAGGTACTTACCAGCACATGGGGTCGGTTGTGCTGATACTACACTCTGCACTCTGTGCAGATACCGGAGTGGCACTTGATCAACAGCAGTAGGGGAGCCAGCCATCAGTCCACCGAGACACCAAGGTAGCCTTGCAGGCGTCCGCAGGCCCGACGTCTCTTCTATCTATTACTATATTTTGTTATCACTTGTATCCGAGACAGACTGTGTTTCTTTCCTTCAGACATTTGTATGTAGTAGTCATAGACGATCCGTGAATATTGTGACACCGGTTTCTGGGTAGAGACATATGTTGGCTTTTTGTATCGATTTTGGTATTATATTCATCTAAGCCTTCCGTTTAATTTCATCTTCCGCTATTATTTAAATCTTTATCACCTGTTAATGCAAGTTGTTAAAAGGCTTAAAATAAAGTAGTTAAAGATTTCCAAATTTTTCCTGGCTTGCCTAGCTTTTACGAGTAGGCGCATCACGACTCCCAAGGGTGGAAAATCCGGGTCGTGACAAGTTGTTATCAGAGCTCTAGGTTACATAGGTCTCACAATTTACGGACAAGCTTAGTAGAGTCTGAGGGATCGGTATGGAGACGTCTATATTTATCCCCTAGAGGCTACAGAGTTAGGAAAACTTCACATTTTTTCTTTTCTATCGTGCGGTTTTGTTTCTCAATGCTAATTGAATTTCTACTCTGTTCTTTCGCAGATGGCGAGAACACGCGCTTCCTTATCTACTGCTCAGCAGTCCGAACCCCCAGCAGCAGCTCCCACGAAGGGCAGAGGGCGAGGCCGAGATAGGGGCAGAGCTCAGCCCCGAGCCGCAGCACCAGTGACGGACCCTCATGTTGATTTTGATGAGGAGGTTCCGGCCCCAGCAGTTCTGGTGGGCCTAGCTTAGGTCCCAGAGGGGTTTATTGCTACCCTAGTTCTTCAGGATTCTCTGGTCCGATTAGTGGATCTCATGGAGAGTGTCACCTGAGCGGGCCTGCTTCCTGTAGTACTAGTCGTCTCTCAGGCTGGAGGAGGGGCTCAGACTCCTGCTACTCGCACTCCGGAGCAGGTAGCTCCTCAGATTCAGACTCCAGCGGTTTAGCCAGTTGGAGCAATTCAGCCAAGTATGGTAGCTTAGACTGGCGATGGAGCAGCTATGTCTGTCGATGCTTTGTGGAGGCTGGATAGGTTCACCAAGCTCTTCACTTCTACTTTCAGCGGTGCATCTACTGAGGATCCCCAGGATTATCTAGACAACTACCACGAGGTTCTGAGGAACATGGGTATTGTTGAGACCAGTGGGGTCGATTTTGCTACATTTCGCTTGTCTGGATCTACCAAGACTTGGTGGAGAGATTATTGCTTGGCCAGGCCAGCTGGATCGCCATCTTTGACTTGGGAGCAGTTTACAGTGTTGTTTCTGGAGAAGTTTCTCCCTATTACTTAGAGAGAGGCCTACCGGAGGCAGTTTGAGCGTCTCTAGTAGGGTTCCATGATGGTTACCCAGTATGAGACCAGATTCATCGACTTGGCTCGCCATGCCCTTATCATCCTTCCTACCGAGAGAGAGAGGGTGGGGAGGTTTACTGATGGTCTTATTCAGCCGATTCGTCTTCAGATGGCTAGGGAGGCTGGGAGTGAGATTACTTTTCAGGAGGCGGCCAATGTGGCCAGGAGAGTGGAGATGGTTCTGTCGCAGGGAGGTGGTCATGGGTCGGATAAGAGGCCTCGTCATTCGGGTAGATTCAGTGGTGCCTCGTCTGGAGGCAGAGATTCATATGGTAGAGGCCATCCTCCTAGGCTCTTTCAGTAAGCTCTTCAGGTTTCTCACGGTGCTTCAGGTAGTCGTGGTCTGCAAATACAGTATTCTGATCAGCAGTCCTACAGTGCACCACCTGCTCCTATCAGTGCACTGCCGCTCCAAAGTTTTCAAGGTGGTTATTCGGGTCGCTAGGGTCAGTCTCAGTTTCCTCAGCCACAACACTCAGGTGGATTTTTGCGTGTGGTGAGTATGGTCATATCAGGAGGAGTTGTCCGAGGTTGGTGGGTAATTAGTCGCAGCAGCAGGGTTACGGTGCTATGGTCCAGGCAACAGGTGTTCCACAGACCGCCCATCCAGCTAGAGGTGGGGGTAGATGTGCTAGAGGTGGAGGTAGAGGATTTAGAGGTGGATCTCAGGCCGCTAGAGGTGAAGGCTAGCCAACTGCAGGTCGTCCCAAAGATGGAGCCCAAGGTGGTGGGGGCCATCCCCGTTGTTATGCTCTTCCATCCAGGCCCGAGGCTGAGGCTTCAGATGCGATTATCACAGGTACTATTCTAGTTTGTGATAGAGATCCTTCAGTGTCATTTGATCCAGGGTCCACCTACTCGTATGTGTCATCTTATTTTGCACCGTATCTGGTTATGCCTAGTGATTCATTAAGTGTTCTCGTTTATGTGTCTACACTGGTGGGTGACTCTATTATAGTTGATCGAGTCCATCATTCTTGTATTATGGTGATTGGGGGTATTGAGACTCGTGTAGATTTGTTGCTTTTTGACATGGTCGATTTCGATGTTATATTGGGGATGGTCTGGTTATCACCTTACCATGCTATCTTGGACTGTCATGCCAAGACTGTGACCTTAGCTTTACTGGGTATGCCTCGTTTAGAGTAGAGAGGGACTCTTGGTAATTCTACCCGTAGCGTTATCTCTTATGTGAAGGCTCGGCGCATGGTCGAGAATGGGTGTTTGGCCTATTTGGCATATGTTCGTGATTCTAGTGCTGAGGTTCCCTCTATTGATTCTGTGCCCGTTGTTCGTGAGTTTCCTGAGGTATTCTCTTCAGACTTTCCGGGTATTCCACTCGAAAGGGATATTGATTTTAGCATTGATTTGGCTCTGGGCACTCAAGCCCATTTCTATCCCGCCGTATCGTATGGCCCCGCCTGAGTTGAAAGAGTTAAAGGAACAGTTGAAATACTTGCTTGAGAAGGGATTCATTAAACCCAGTGTTTCGCCTTGGGGTGCGCCGGTGTTGTTTGTTAAGAAGAAGGATGGGTCGATGAGAATGTGTATTGATTACCGGCAGTTGAATAAGGTTACGATCAAGAATAAGTATCCATTGCCGAGGATTGATTATTTGTTTGATCTGCTTCAGGGTGCCAAGGTATTTTCAAAGATTGACTTGAGATCTGGCTACCATCAGCTGAGGATTAGGGCATCCGAGGTCCCTAAGACATCTTTCCGCACTCGGTACGAGCATTATGAATTCTTGGTTATGTCATTCGGTTGACAAATGCCCCAACAGCTTTTATGGATTTGATGAACCGAGTGTTCCAGCCTTATTTGGATTCGTTTGTGATAGTCTTCATTGATGATATTTTGATATATTCCCACAGTTGGGAGGAGCACGAGCAACATCTCAAAGTGGTTCTTCAGACTCTGAGGGATAGTCAGCTATATGCTAAGTTCTCGAAGTGTGAGTTCTGGCTGAGTTCAGTTGCATTCCTGGGTCATATTATATCAGTAGAGGGTATTCAGGTAGATCCGAAGAAGATTGAGGTAGTCAAGAACTGGCCTAGGCCAGCATCAGCTACAGAGATTCGGAGTTTCTTAGTATTGGCAGGCTACTATCGTTGGTTCGTGGAGAGTTTTTCATCCATTGCAGCCCCGATGACCAGGTTGACCCAGAAGGGTGCCCAGTTCAGATGGTCGGACGAGTGTGAGGCGAGCTTTCAGAAGCCCAAGACAGCTCTGACTACGGCACCAGTGTTGGTTTTGCCCACAGGTTCAGGGCCTTATACAGCTTATTGTGATGCATCTCGTATTGGACTTGGTGCAGTGTTGATGCAGGATGACAAGGTCATTGCTTATGCTTCACGAAAGTTGAAGATTCATGAGAAAAACTACTCGGTTCATGATTTGGAGTTGGCAGCCATTGTTCACGCATTGAAGATTTGGAGACATTATCTGTATGGCGTGGCATGTGAGGTGTTCACGGATCACAAGAGTCTCCAGTATTTGTTCAAGCAAAAGAAGTTGAATTTGAGACAGAGGAGGTGGTTGGAGTTGTTGAAAGATTATGATATCACTATCTTATATCACCCGGGAAAGGCCAATGTGGTGGCCGATGCGTTGAGTAGGAAGTCAGCCAGTATGGGCAGTCTTGCTTATATTCCGGTCGGTGAGAGACCACTTGCTTTGGATGTTCAGGCTTTGGCCAATTAGTTCGTGAGGTTGGATGTATCTGAGCCCAGCCGTGTGCTAGCTTGTACAATCTTTCGTTCTTCGTTATTGGAGTGTATCCGTGATCGGCAGTATGATAATCCCCATTTGTTTGTCCTTAGAGATACGGTGCAGCACGGAGGTGCCAAGCAGGTTGCCTTAGATGATGATGGAGTTTTGAGATTGCAGGGTCGAGTTTGTGTGCCTAATGTGGATGGACTCCGAGAGTTGATCTTAGAGGAGGCCTATAGTTCCTGGTACTCTATTCATCCGGGCGCCGCGAAGATGTATCAGGATTTGCGGCAGTATTATTGGTGGCGTAGAATGAAGAAGGACATCGTTGCATATGTGGCTCGGTGTTTGAATTGTCAGCAGGTTAAGTATGAGCATCAGAGGCCTAGTGGTTTATTTCAGAGGATTGAGCTTCCCGAGTGGAAGTGGGAGCTGGTTATTATGGATTTCGTTGTTGGACTCCCGCAGACTCGGAAGAAGTTCGATGCAGTATGGGTCATTGTTGATAGGCTGACCAAGTCAGCGCATTTCATTCCTGTGGCAGTCTCCTATTCATCTGAGAGGTTAGCTGAGATCTATATCCGGGAGATTGTTCGTCTTCATGGTGTGCATGTTTCTATCATTTCGGATCGAGGTACGCAGTTTACCTTATGTTTCTGGAGAACAGTTCAGCGAGAGTTAGGTACTCAAGTTGAGTTGAGTACATCATTTCATCCTCAGACGGACGGGCAGTCCGAGCACACTATTCAGATTTTGGAGGATATGCTCCGAGCCTATGTCATCGATTTTGGAGGTTCGTGGGATCAGTTCTTGCCTTTAGCCGATTTTGCCTACAACAACAGCTACTAGTCGAGTATCCAGATGGCTCCTTATAAGGCTTTATATGGTAGGCGGTGTCGATCTCCGGTTGGATGGTTTGAGCCGGGAGAGGCTCAGTTGTTGGGTATGGATCTGGTTTAGAAGGCCTTGGACAAGGTCATGATTATTCAGGATAGGCTTCGTACAACTCAGTCCAGGCAAAAGAGTTATGCAGATCGCAAGGTTCGAGATGTGGCTTTTATGGTCGGTGAACGGGTATTGCTCCGAGTGTCGCCTATGAAGGGCGTGGTGAGATTAGGGAAGAAGGGAAATCTTAGCCCTAGGTTCATTGGTCCTTTGAGATTCTTGATCGAGTGAGAGAGGTGGCTTATAGACTTGCATTGCCACCGAGCTTATCAGTTGTGCATCAAGTGTTTCATGTATCCATGCTTCGGAGGTATCCCGACGATCCATCCCATGTGTTAGATTTCAGCACTGTCCAGTTGGACAAGGACTTGTCTTATGAGGAAGAGCCAGTAGCCATTCTAGACCGGCAGGTTTGTCAGTTGAGGTCGAAAAGATTTCCTTATGTTCATGTTCAGTGGAGAGGTCAGCCTCCTGAAGCATCGACCTGGGAGTCCGAGTCCGATATGCGGAGCCGTTATTCCCATCTTTTCCCCGACTCAGGTACTTCCTTCTTCTATCCGTTCGAGGACGAACGGTAGTTTTAGAGGTGGAGAATGCAATGACCCAAAAGGTCATCACTTGTTTTATAATAAATTCTGTATTCTGAGGCCTTGAAAACCTCATTTAGAGTCACCTCGATTTGCGTGCACAGTCTGGGCGCGTAGCCGGAAAGCTTAAATATGAAATTCTGTAAAAAATAATAAAATTTGGTTATAAAATGAGTTAATTTGACTTCGGTCAACATTTTGGGTAAACGAACCCGGATCCATGATTTGACGGTCCTAGAGGGTCCGTAGGAAAATATGGGACTTGGGCATATGCCCGGAATCGAATTTCGAGGTCCCAAACCCGAGAAATGAATTTTTAAAAGAAATTATTTTCTGAAATTGTTTAAGGAAAATTGAAATGAAATTTTCTTAGAACATGATGGTATCGGGCCCATATTTTGGTTTCGCCGCCCGGTATAGGTCTTATATATGATTTAAGATGTTTCTGTGAAATTTGGTGAAAAACGGAGTTTATTTGACGTGAATTGGACTTCCGGTTGAAGAGTTATGGACTTTGAGAGTTTTTGATGAAAATGTTAAGTTTTGAGGTTTAATTCATGATTTTACATGTTATTTTGATGATGTGATCGCACGAGTAGGTCCATATGATATTTTTGAGTTAGTATGCACACTTGGTTTGGAGTTCCGAGGGCTCGGGTGAGTTTCGGGATGTTTTAGGCTTAAAACCAGAAGTTGCAGGTCTCTAAACCTACCAGTGCGGTCCGCGGTCGACCTTGTGCGGTGCGCGGTGGAGGCTGTGCGGCCACAGTCAACTTTGTGCGGTCCGCACAGGCACTGGGCAGCAGTACCCTCAGGAAGGCGTGTGCGGCCGCAGTCCATTTTGTGCGGTCCGCACAGGCAGTCTGAGATGGGTATAAATAGACGGGATTTTCAGTCATTTTTCATTTTTCAAAACCCCAAAAACATAAGAGGCGATTTTTCAAACAACTTTTCTTCTCCAAATCAATTGTAAGTCATTTTTAACTAGATTTCTTAAATCATTAACATCTTTTAACATGATTTCAACTTCAAATCAATGATTTTTATGGGGGAAAATTGGGTGTTTTGGATAGAACCTAGGTTTTTCAAAAATTTGGACCTCGATTTGAGGTCCGATTTCAAAACAAATTATATATTTGAGTTCGGGGGGGAATGGGTGATCGGGTTTTGGTTCGAACCTCGGGTTTTGACCATGTGGGCCCGGGGTCGATTTTGACTTTTGGGTAAAACTTTGGAAAATCCATTTTCATGCATTCAAATTGATTCATTTAGCATTTATTAATATAATTAAGTAACTTGTGGCTAGATACGAGCGAGTTGGTGGTGAAATCAAGGGGTAAAGCGATAGTTGAGGCTTGAATTGCGTTCGTGACATCGAGGTAAGTGTTCGGTCTAACCTTAGCTTGAGGGATTAGGAGTTGAGTCTTATTTTCTATTTGCTTCTTGTTGAGTACGACGTATAGGCATGGTGACGAGTATCTATACGTTGGTGTCAAGCATGACCGTGGGTCTTAAATTGAAAGTTGTTGTGTTCTTGAATGATACTTTGTATGCTTTAATTAATGATCTTCTATGATTGAGCATTGCCATTAATTAAACTGAGTACCAGCTAAGTGAGATTGGTTATAGCTGATTCTCCCTTGCCGGGATGACTATTTCAATATTGTTGTTCCCTTGCCGGAAAGTATATACTTGTACTGCTGAGTTCCCTTGCCGGGATAGTGTAGTCTATTGTTGATCCCTTGCTGGGACGGTTAATTATGATTATTGTTGACTGTATAGTTGGAACGGGTTGTATGCCGCAACAGATATTATATTAGATCGGGTTGCACGGTGATCACTGCCAACTCAATGCTACACTAAGGTAGGAAGGGCGGGTCGCAATAGCTTTTACCCGATATGAAGGTCGGTATCGAATTCCTCAGGGAGCTAGTAGTGGAGTTGGATTGCCTGTCTATCCTAGAGATGTGTTTGTACTCCTAATGTCACTTCAAACATTTTTGGATTTTCAAATTATAACTATTTTTGTAAAACTATTGATTAACACTAAATTATGCTACGAGAATATTGCTAAGTTGTATCTAATGGGAATGAAGGCACTAGGGACGTGACACTACCTAGGTGGCTAATTGACTGGTAGATGTTACTAAGGTTCGATTGACATAATTGGGGCTTATGCTATAACCGTTGCACAATTTTACCCACTCTCACACCTCTCGGTAGAGAAAGTGACTTTGCCCAATTGACTCTCTCGAGACCAAATGGGTAGGCAAATTAAACCAAGCAACTAGGGTTCAAGTAGGGTAATTACTCTCTCGAGGTTTAACCCGATATTGAGACTATCATTTCTCATGAGTCCATCCCAATTCCTTGTTGGGTCAATTTTGGGGTTATAGACTCTCTTTCTCAAGAAGAGTTAAACCCACAAAGCTTGAATAAGTGTTTGCAACCACCAATTCTAGGTTAAAACATAAAATCAACCCAAATAGCAAACACCCATAGTCAATCTAACACTAGATGACAACACCCTTTAATTACCCACACTAGGGTTGAGCCACAACCCTAGCTAATGGGTTTAGCTACTCATGCTAAATAAAGAAATTGAAGAAATAGATGAAAAACTAAGCATATTAATTAATTGCTAAAATTAAATTGCAAGAATTTATCGTAAATGTAAAGCAAAAGTGCCAAAATGGCTAAAAATACGTTCTTGTCACACCTCCTTTTTTACTACACCTTTGTAAAGGGGTATGAAGGGGTTTTTCCGATTAAAGGATAATCGAAACGGGATTTATTTATGAAAAGATTCAGAGTCGCCACTTGGGATATTTATGGCGTCCCAAGTCACCGGTTCAAATCCCGATTCGAGGAATAGATTGACTCTGTTTCACAGTCCGCGCACCAAAAATCCGAGTAAGGAATTTTGTTAACCCGAGAGAAGGTATTAGGCATTCTCGAGTTCTGTGGTTCTAGCACGGTCTCTCAACTGTTATAATCGGCTTAATTATCTAATTTTAGAACATTTTGAACCTATGTGCAAATTTTAACTTTAAAACCGCTTTTATTTAATTTTAAAGAAGATCGAACGTCGTTTAAAACATGTATTTGGATCGCGCCACATGAAATGCACCCGCAATCCTAAACATATTTTATTCAACGTTTTATGATTTTTGATTTGGGTCACTTGAAATGCACACCCGAGTTTAAGAAGGCAATATTATTAAAATCACGCGCCTAAAGCAACTACGCATTTGTTAACTTTGCGAGGGCTATGGAAATTTGCTATGCGGCGCGCCTCGAGTTCTAAGTATTTTGAGGAAAAATAATTAAATGAGGGCCAAGCATTTGAGATTTTATTGGGCTTGGCACGCCTCGAATCCAATTTTAAAGGGAAATTCAGACTAAATTTCGAAGGGGCCACATACTATTCGTATTATCTAACATGGCTACCCTTCAATCTAGTTAAGGGGGCTTAATTAATTAACACTAAATATAGTTAAGGGTTCCATTTAAACGAACCAGGAAGATTTATGTGAGGGAAAATTAATTCATTGCATAAAGGGTTTGGTCCAACACGACAGGGTTGGTGGCCCAAATGAAAGAAAAGGCCCAACGCTGATTCAAAGCAACTTTTCAAACTGGGCCTCAAGGTAAGCCCAAATTCGGAGCCCTGCAGCTGTTGAGTCAAGACCCAACATCGAGTCCCTACAACGTTAGCCAAGAACGGGACTAGTACATATACAAGCAAGCTTGGGAATCGTTTTTAACTCATCATTAATCAGTTAGATAACACCCAATAATGATTTGATCATGGAAGCACTCGTGAGTTCCAATTCGGATTACTAACAATAGGCGGTGGAACTTAGCAATTTCAACCTCATAACAACACAATTAATCATATTATTCATGCACAGAGGCTATCATATCTACTGAATTTGGTCATTCAACCATCAAATTAAACGAGTTGCTGCTCAAAGTTATATGCAGAACTTCATCACTGACTCAACTAAACGAATATGATGTTTAAGCTTTCAGGCAGATTCAAAACATAAATATCATGACAAGTCTATTTATACATAACTAGTTTTTAGGTTATAGCACATTCGACCAAATTGAACCTCATGTCTATTTCAAATCAGACTCAACCCCTAAAGAGCAGTGTCACTGACCAACATACAAACATGAATATATTCAAACTAAAGTCTCAAAATAAAGACAAATTAACTCATATAATGAGAACAAATGGCCAACATGCTTCAAGTCTTTCAGATTTCCATATCACAAGGTTTTTACATTGAGAAGAGTTAAATAGGTACCTGAGAGCACAAGTAAGAAAGGGTAAGAAGATCAGCAACGCAGTAACAAGAGCAAGGGTCAGCAGCAAAGCAAATCAATAGAACCTGCCATCAGCTCCAAAAATCAAATTTCAAACCCAGAAATTGAAATAAACAACTAGAAACCAATTCAATCCAAACAATGGACCATGAAAACTTCAACCCAGGCTGATTTTAATTCATTTCTAAGGTCAGCTAATCAGGACTTGTTTTATCATCAGGAAAACTTCAGAAGTTAGCAATAGAACTCAATGGAACAGTACCTTTATTTTTGAAATTTTTTTTGTCTAGAATTTTCAGAGATTTTTTAGCTCTTCTAAGTCTCTTGGGTCTGCCTTGAAAGGCAAGAAAAGCTGCCTTTATAGTCAAGTTACTAGGGCAAACTTAGCTTGCACTTTGCCCCCTTCTGAATTTTTTGTTTTGCTTAAGTGTCCCTAGCTTAAATTCCAGAAATTCACTTTAATCCCTACCCCCAGCTTCCTGGAAACTTCCCATTCAGTTACACTCAAGATTCCTTAGGCCAATTGCCTAGACTACCCCTCGAACCCTGATTATTTACTCTAGAAAACCAACTGGGTCAGATTGACCCGATATTTAAACCAAAATTTGGGCTCAATTCTGACCCAATGACCTAAATCAACCCCCTTGGGGTGAGGTCTGCAATGGATTCAAAACCCAAACTGAATCAAATTAGTCAACAAACAAAGGGAAAACACTTGAAAGATTTCGAGAATTAAAACCTACACTAATCAACTGATTATTACACACAAATAAGCAAGAAATTAACCAAGTCATTAAAATAGCCCTAATTAAATTACTAAGTGACTAAACAAGATATGAAGTTAGAACTTTAAACGGGCTGATAACACAACTAAGGAAATAGAGAACAACTTTCACAAAGAAGGACGAAAAAGAAAAACAACTAACAGAAAATAGTTTAAACCTGGAAGATTGGTCAGGTTTCGACCAAACTAGTAGAAGAAAATTAAACCAAAGAAAAAGGGAAGGAGAGGAAATAAATAAAATAGTAAGAGAAGGAACAGACAAAAGAGGGGAAGGGAACCTACCGATTCAGACTCGAAATCCATCGGAGACACAGGGCCTAACAGAACTAATGCCGACCGTTTGAATCCAAACTTTAAAACTCGAAGAACAGCCCTTATAACCATGCATGTACCAGGTCCGATAAAAAAATGGCCTTTGAACTTTCAAGGCTCGAACTCAAATTTAAGATTCAAGAGCTCTGACAATATTCGAGGGAAATGGAGTGAGTATTTGGCATGAGGGGGTCGTAGTGGCTATGTGGTGTTAATTTGGGGTTGAACAGAGGTGGCGCCGCCACCGGAGGAAATGAGGGCGGCGCTAGGGTTTGTGACTTCACCCTCAAATTAGAGGGATTCTGAGTGTGTTCGAACAAAGTTGGTTGTGGATTGGGATTGTGGAGGGGATGAGGAGTTTAGGGTGTGAATATGGTGGTCATCGGAGACCCGCTGCCGGCTTAAGGTGACGGAGAACAAGGCGGCGTCTCTTTAGGGTTTATGATGCAGGGGGGGTTGTGAGAGATGCAATGAGGGAGGGGTAGGGTAGTGTTAGGACATTACCTCCCCAGTTCTGGTCCATCTGATCAGACCCGCTCAACGGTCCAGATGAAGGAAACCGGAACGACGTCGTTTGGTTGAGTGGGGGGAACCAGATCGGGTCAAAGCGTGGGTTTAGGCCTGGTTTCGGGTAATTTGTACGGGTAAGGGGAAGAGGTTTTGGGCTTGGGCGACTTGAATTAAGACTGGCCCAACTACTTCCCTTCTCATTTTTATTCAAAACCAATTTAATTCAAAACCTTTTTTTCTTTTTTCCTTTTTCTCTTTTTTCCCAAATTTAATTAAAATCAGAATTATTTTCTAGAACTAAAAAAAACTAATTAAACCTAGAATGATAATTGATACAATTAATTAAAAATAAATTAACAAAAGAAAGCTACTCAAAATCAAAGCTAAAATTAAAAGTGCAAATTAAACTAATTTTTTTTTTTTGTGATTTTTCCATTTTATGCGACAATTAATTTTCCAATTAATCCTAAAATGTAGAATCAACCCTAAATGCAAATGCGACATATTTTTGTATCTTTCACTAATTAAAATGCACAAACAAGAATGCAAACAATTAACAGACAATGCCACGAAAATCCCCAAAATTGCAAATATTGAAAGAAATTATTTTGTTTTGAATTTATGGGAGCAATTCATGTAGGGCAAAAATCTCGTGCTCACAGCTGCTCCTTTTTGCCCGGAAACACGAAGAGTGTTCGTGCAAAGATAAGTGAGCGGACTTCAAAACGTGAATGTATTCCCATGCTATCCAGGCGGGCTCCTAACTTCAAAACGTGAATGTATTCCCATGCTATCCAGGCGGGCTCCTGACTTCAAAACGTGAATGTATTCCCATGCTATCCCAGCGGGCTCCTGACTTCAAAATAGATAAGACAAAGAATTTGAAAGCTAAAACTTAAATTGTACTCCCTTGTTCTCCAGGTGGGCTCCTGACTGCTACGCTTGAATGTGTTCCCTGCTCTCCAGGCGGGCTCCTGACTTCAACTTGAAATGTGTCCCCTGCTCTCCAGGCGGGCTCCTGACTTTAACTTGAAAAGTATTCCCTGCTCTGCAGGCGGGCTCCTGACTTCAAAATAAACAAAGCAAAGAATTTGAAGGCTAAAATTTAAATTGTACTCTCTTGTTCTTCAGGCGGGCTCCTGACTGCTACGCTTGAATGTATTCCCTGCTCTCCAGGCAGGCTCCTGATTGCGGAACTTGAACTACTTCTCCCTGTTCTCCAAGCGGGTACCTAACTTCAAAATAGATAAAACAAAGAATTTGAATGCTAAAACTTAAATTGTACTCTCTTGTTCTCCGGGCGGGCTCCTGACTGCTACGCTTGAATGTATTCCCTACTCTCCAGGCGGGCTCCTGACTTCAACTTGAAATGGGTTCCCTACTCTCCAGGCGGGCTCCTAACTTCAACTTGAAATGTATTCCTTGCTCTCCAGGTGGGCTCCTGACTTCAGAATAGACAAAACAAAGAAAAAATTTCTTCCCCAGTTCGGTGGCTGGGCACAAATATGAGTGTTAAACTAAATCATATTACCAAGTGTTACTAAGAATTGAAAGCTAAATCCCATTATTCTGACAACTCTTAACTAAACGACAAGCTTTAAGATCTAAGTTATGTCTTCTACATGTGTGGTTTTATTCTAAATCTTGTTATCTAAGTGGGTCTTAAACAACTCTCGATTATCTAGGAGGGTCCTGAAAATCAAAAGTCAAGTTTTATCTTAAGAGTGACAACTTTCATGGCTGAATTATACTACCCTACAACAGAACTTACGCTAAATGTTATTATCTAATCGAAATCATAAAGCTAAGTCCCATTATTCAGGAGGGTCCTGGAAACTCCTAATTGAATCCTATCTCGAGCCTGCAAACTTCTAAGCTAACTTATATTCTTTTGGGATACATTTATGCTAGATTATGCTATTTCTGAACTTTAAACTAGGTCCCATTTTCCAGGAGGGTCTTGAAAATCAAAGGTTAAACCTGTTTGGTGACTGCCTTTCTCCACGGAGGGTTTCTCCAAAACAAACGAGTTTTTCTGCCCCTGTTTCAATCAAAGAAAATTTTGTCAGTTTAAAGTGGTGGTTAGCTGATGGCATTCTTGCTGAAGATCTTTCCACTGCATTGTTTTGTTCTGAATGGCTTTCCCGAACTGGCCCTGAACCGCTTTGACTTTCTGACTGACTTTCAAATCCCATGACCTTTGACGAACCGAGTGTTCTGTACCCATGTTGTTGTTTCACACCTCTGACCCCTTTTATCGGAAACTTTTCATCTCCCATGACATTACCAAATCATTCCACCAATGAAACTTCGGGTGATCCCCTGTATCCCACCTTACATCATGCTGTCTTTAGTATGCTCTGACCACTTTGTGATTTGCAATTTTGGAAGTTGGTAGTGAGCTTTGAAATTCTTTTCCACTTACTTGGGACAAGACTAACATTAAAACATCTTAGACAAATAAACCAAAAAGGAAATGAAATGCAATGACTTTGCGGGTTAAGGATAAGAAGAATCCAAAACCAGATGACTGCTACAAAGGGAAAAGAAACAGAAACTTATATGAGTGAACAACTGGTACCAATAATCATGACATGCATTTCAGATTAATCGGCCCAATATGTCCAACCAATCAACTTTCAGTTGTCGTACTTTGTCGCCTAAGAATTTCCATGACCTGATTACTTTACCCAAACCTTGACCTTGTTCATCCTGCGGTGCCTTGAAACAGTTTTCCACCAACAGACCCTTCTCACCTGTTGACTTTTCAACTCACTTTCGCCTTAAGGTGCCCGTGAGGGTTTTCACCAATAAGACTCTCTCATTTTAATTTCTCTCAACTCCTGTTGCCTTACGGTGCCTGTGGAGGTTTTCACCAATAAGACTCTCATTTTAATTTCTCTCAACTCCCGTCGCCTTACGGTGCCTATGAAGGTTTTCACTAATAAGACTCTCTCATTTTATTTCTCTCAGCTCTCGTCGCCTCATGGTGCCCGCTAGGGTTTTCACCAATAAGACTCTCTCATTTTTATTTTTCCTACTTGAACCAGAGTGTTGCCCCTGACATGAATTACCTTTACCTGCTCGACTTAGCATTTCTCATAGACTGATCAGAAGGTCTTTCTTTGGATCGTAATGTGGGCTTTTGGACAGGGTTAGAAAGAAAGGACATGAAAGGCTCAAAACAACTCAAATGGGTTAAAATTACAACTTTCGGAATCAGATTTCTCACAACAACCACGACTTCTGCCCCAGTTTCTTGCTTGGGGGCTTTTGGATGTTTATTTTGATGAGACCTAACTGTGAGGCTGCCTACGTATCCTTAAAAGGAATCAGGTCGAACGTAGTTCATGTCATAGAAATTACTTTGTTGTTGTGGTTTTTTTCTTTTTCTCTTTCTTCTTTTTTTTTCTTTTCTTTCTCTTTCTTCTCTCCTTTTTCATTTTTCTTCTCCTTTTCTTATCTTTCACGTCTGTGTTTCTGATATTCACTACTGATTATGACAGAGGGGTATGAAAAAAAATAAATAAGGCTCAAAAGGGGTGACGAGAGATAAAGTGTTTAGATAGCAGAACAAAATGCCTTCGTCATTTCAATCTTCAAAATATGCCAAATACAAACAAGTACAAACAAGTACAATCAAACAAAGAAATCATACACTCTTGACTGCATCAGAATTGATTGTCATTTCTACACATTTCCCTTCTACATCTGTCAAATATAACGTGTCATGGACAACATTCTAGTTACGACAAATGGACCCTGCCAGTTTGGGGCGAACTTTCCTTTTGCTTCAGCCTGATGAGGCAAGATACGTCTCAATACTAACTGACCCACTTCGAACTTCTGTGGACATACCTTCTTGTTATATGCTCTCGCCATTCTCTGTTGGTACAACTGGTCGTGACACACTGCTGCCAATCTTTTTTCATCAATCAGACTTAATTGCTCCAAGAGGGTTTGACCCATTCGGCGTCATCAATTTTTGCCTCAGCGACAATCCAAAGGGATGGGATTTCAATTTTTACGGGTATTACTACCTCCGTGCCATACACCAACAAATAAGGAGTGGCCCCTACTGAAGTGCGAATAGTAGTGCGATAACCCAACAATGCGAAAGATAACTTCTCATGCCATTGTCTAGACCCTTCCACCATTTTCCGAAGTATCTTTTTTATGTTCTTATTGGCTGCCTCGACTGCTCCATTCGCTTTAGGGCGATATGGGGTGGAATTGCAATGTATAATCTTAAACTGCTGACATGTCTCTGTCATCAGATGACTGTTGAGATTAGCACCATTGTCCATGATGATTACCTTCGGAATCCCAAACTGACAGATGATATTTGAATGCACGAAATCGACCACTGCTTTCTTGGTCACAGATTTGAATGTTTTCGCTTCAACCCACTTGGTGAAATAATCAATGGCTACCAGAATAAATCTGTGTCTGTTTGATGCTGCTGGATCGATTGGCCCAATAACATCCATGCCCCAAGCAACAAAGGGCCATGGTGCCGACATTGTATGCAATTCAGATGGTGGGGAATGAACCAAATCTCCGTACACCTAGCACTGATGACACTTGCGCACAAAACTGATGCAATCTCGCTCCATAGTGAGCCAGTAATAACCTGCTCGGAGAATCTTCTTTGCCAGAGCATACCCACTCATATGCGATCCACAAACTCCGGAATGTAACTTAGTCATGATAGTTGTGGACTGTCTAGCATCTATGCATCTTAGCAATCCCAGATCTGGAGTTCTTTTGTACAACACCCCTCCACTGAAGAAAAACCCATTTGCCAATCGTCGAATTGTTCTTTTCTGATCACCTGTGGCCTGTACTGGATATACCCCCATCTTGATGTATTCTTTGATATCATGGAACTATGGATCCCCATCAAGTTCTTCTTCCACCATATTACAGTAAGCATGCTGATCACGGATCTGAATCTGCAAAGGGTCCACATAAGCCTTATCTGGATGATGTAACATTGACGCCAGAGTAGCCAAAGCACCGGCGACGTCATTATGTATTCTTGGGATATACCTGAACTCTATTGACTGAAACCGTTGACAAAGGTCATGCAAACATTGTCTGTATGGTATGAGTTTCAAATCCCGTGTTTCCCATTCTCCCTGAATTTGGTGCACCAGGAGGTCCGAGTCACCCAAGACCAAGATTTCCTGGACACCCATATCCACAGCTAACCTCAAACCCAGAATGCATGCCTCGTACTCTGCCATATTGTTGGTACAGTAAAAACGAAGCTGAGCCGTGACAGGGTAGTGCTGCCCTATTTCAGAAATAAGTACTGCTCCTATCCCCACGCCCTTCATGTTTGCAGCCCCATCAAAGAAAAGTTTCCATCCCGGCTTCTCGACTTGTTCCAAATCAACAATGTACATCACCTCTTCATCGGGGAAATAAGTTTTCAAAGGTTCATAATCTTCATCAACCGGGTTCTCGACCAAATGGTCCGGCAAGACCTGTGCTTTCATTGCAGTTCGAGTCACGTAGACAATGTCAAACTCTGTGAGCAAGATCTGCCACTTTGCAAGCCTTCCAGTGGGCATAGGCTTCGGGAAGATATACTTCAACGGGTCCAAGCGAGAGATGAGGTAAGTAGTATAAGAGGACAAATAATGTTTCAACTTCTGGGCTACCCAAGTTAGCGCGCAAAATGTCCTCTCAAGATGAGTATACTTAACCTCGTACGACATGAATTTCTTGTTGAGGTAATAGATGGCCTGCTCCTTCCTGCCAGTGATATCATGTTGACCCAATACATAGCCGAATGAATTGGCCAAAACTGTCAAATATAGGATCAAAGGTCGCCCTAGTTCTGGCGGGACCAACACGGGTGGATTTGACAAATACCCCTTTATCTTATCAAATGCCTCCTGACATTCATCTATCCACTTGACCGCAGCATCCTTCTTTAACAGTTTGAAGATAGGCTCACAAGTTGTTGTGAGCTGAGCGATAAACCTGCTGATATAATTCAATCTCCCCAACAAACTCATCACCTCGGTCTTGTTCCTCGGAGGTGGCAATTCTTGGATGGCCTTGATTTTCGATGGGTTCAGTTCAATACCCTAGCGGCTGACCACGAACCCCAACAACTTTCCGGACGGTACCCCAAAAGCACACTTTGCAGGATTAAGCTTGAGATTGTACCTACGAAGCCTTTGGAAGAACTTCCTCAGATCCCTGACATGGTCAGACTGCTTTCTAAACTTCACGATTACATCATCCACGTACACCTCGATTTCCTGGTGTATCATATCATGGAATATTGTTGTCATTTACCTCATGTAGGTTACCCCATCATTCGTCAAGAAAAATGGCATGACCCGATAGCAGTACGTTCCCCACGGCGTGATGAATGCCATCTTTTCTACATCTTCCTCGTCTATTAAGATCTGATGATAACCCGCGTAACAATCCACAAAAGAACCAATCTCATGTTTGGCACAATTATCAATCAAGATATAGATGTTCGACAATGGGAAATTGTCTTTTGGACTCGCCTTGTTGAGATCCCGATAATCAACACACACCCTGGTCTTGCCGTCCTTCTTCGGCACAGGCACAACATTGGCTAACCAGGTGGGATACCGGGTGACCCGAATGACTTTGGCATCGAACAGCTTGGTGACCTCTTCTTTGATCTTTACACTCATATCCGTTTTGAACTTTCTCAGCTTTTGTTTGACAGGAGGGAATGCCGGGTCAGTGGGCAACTTGTGAACCACTAAATCAGTGCTTAGACTCGGCATGTCATCATAGGACCATGCAAAAACATCTTTGTATTCGAACAGTGCTTTAATTATCTCCTCCCTGAGTTGCGGTTCCAGATGGACATTTATTTTAGTTTCACGAACATTATCTTGGTCCCCTAGATTAACTGCTTCTGTATCATTCAAATTAGGTTTGGGCTTTTCCTCAAAATGACTTAGTTCCTTACTAATTTCTTCATAGGCCTCATATCATCAAATTTCAACTCGTCATCATACTCAATTTCTTGTATTATTATTTCAGAGTTAGATTGTCTTTTAAAACTGGGCCGAAGATTCCTCATGCATGTCATGTCATTGATATCAGCATAAAAAGAACTGTACAAAAGAAGAAAACAAAAATAAAATTAGAAGAAATGAAGGAAAAAGAACAATTGCATTTCATTGAATTTAAAGATAACAGGGGTTTAACACATCCAACTGGATGAAACATAATATCTGAAATACAGACCCTGGAATAATCCAGACAACTAAAATAAAATCAAAACCCACTACCAAGACTCTCTCCCGGTAGGAAGAGGAGTAGCTTCCCAGTTGTTGACTTTTGCACGTGGTCCCACGAATTGCACATCTGCCTTGCTGGACCCTTCCCCAGCCTCAGCAATGTTAATCTCGGCGAATAGCCTTTCGAACCCCTTTTCCAAGTCTCCATCGGCACCAATCAGTGATCTAGGAACCTTTGACAACAGTTGCTTTCTGATACCCGGCCTGACGAATGATCTGGACAGACGCAGGATTGGCTTTGGCAATGCCCATGCTTCTGTTTCATTTTTCTAGCTCTTCTCACGTCTGCGACTGTGGGCTTGAACCCCAGACCAAATGTATCCAAGTTTTTAGGAAGAGAAACCGGATGTACGATACCTTTCAGAGATGCGCCCAAACCTTTGCCCAGTACAAAACCATTTTTCAACATTTCAACGGCTACCATGACTGATGCAGTAGCTACCTTTGGTGTTGAAATGCACTTCCTTTCTGGAATTTTCTCTACCGATACTATGTCGAAACCCTAATAAACCCATGACTCCTTGTCGTCTTCAACCTCTATGAGCGGAACAATGGCATCATTGGGCACACACAAATTATCCTCGCCGTGTACGACAATTTCCTGTCGATCCCATTCAAACTTGACAATTTGATGTAGAGTAGACGGGACTGCTTTGGCAGCATGAATCCAAGGTCGTCCCAACAGCAAATTGTACGAAATAGCCACATCGAGCACCTAGAATTCCATAGTAAATTCAACTGGCCCTATTGTGAGCTCAAGCACTATGTCCCCGACTGAATCTTTCCTTCCACCGTCGAATCCCCGAACGCAAATATGGTTCTTGTGAATTCTTTCATCCTCCACTTTCAGCTTGTTCAATATGGAGAGAGGACAAATGTTCGTGCTAGACCCATTGTCAACCAGTACCCGAGTAACCACGGAATCTTCGCATTTCACCGTCAGATAGAGGGCTCTATTGTGCTCGGTACCCTCCACGGGCAACTCATCATCAGAAAAAGTGACTTTGTTTACCTCAAATATCTTGTTAGCTATATTTTCCAAGTGGTTTACTGAGATTTTGTCAGGAACGTGAGCCTCGTTCAAGATCTTCATCAAAGCCCGACGGTGCTCGTCGAAATGGATCAATAATGACAATAACAAAATCTGAGCCGGTGTTTTCCTCAACTGCTCCACAATGGAATAGTCATGAACTTTCATCTTTCTCAAGAACTCCTCTGCTTCTTCCTCGGTCACAGATTTCTTCACCAATACTGGATTATCTTTTGAAGTCTTAGCTTTTCTCAACTCTTCGGGGGCAAAGCATCTCCCCGATCGAGTCAAACCATGGGTCTCACACACTTCTTCTCTAACCTATTTCCCCTTTTAAGTCACTGTCACTCGTTCATAATTCCATGGGACTGCCTTGTTGTTAACTATCGGTAATTGAATTACCGATTTGATAATGACAAGATCTGTGGGGGCGCCCTTCACAATTACTACAAGGTTGTTCGTCACTCCTGGCACAACCACTTTTGCTCTTTCATGTTTTTCTGCAACGCCACTTGAGGACCCCTTCTTGACCTCCACAAATGGTTCATTATTCTCCCTGTTCAACTTGATCACAGACTTCTCACTTGTTGACTTTTCAAATGCCCTAGCTTCACTCGCCCAAATCATCATGACGGTTTGCGAAGGCTTCTTAGGCTCCCCTCCCTTATGCACAATCTCAATCATATTCGTTTCATGATGGGCTGGCAAGGGATTCTGATTGATATTGGGCGCCTCCGGAGCTTGGACCTCAATCCGATTGGTGTCAATGAGTTCTTGAATGGCTGTTTTCAATTTCCAGCATTTCTTTGTGTCATGTCTCGGGGCCCCTGAACAATACTCACAACTTACCGAGTGGTCAAGATTTCTGGGAGGAGGATTCGGCAATTTAGCCTCCATCGGATTCAACATACCCAACTGTCTCAGTCTGTGGAATATACTAGCATATGATTCTCCCAATGGAGTGAAAGTCTTTTGCTTCTGCAACCTCTCATTCTTAAAGGCTTGGTTGGGTCGAAAACCCATTCCAGGAGGATTTCTGTCGGCTTTTGGGGGTGGATAGTTATTTTGTGGAGCTTGGTACGGATTTTGTGGAGCTGGCACATGCCATTGTGCATGAGCGGGAGGTTAGGTATAGGTTTGTGCGTGATGGATAGAAAAATGGGGATCTGGCAGTGGGTAATAGTGTTGCAGCGTGTTATATGGAGTGTGGGAGTAAGTTTGGGGATAGGGTCGCGGCTGGTTGTAGTAACGGGGAAGGTTCCTGGATCCAACCCAATCTCCTGACTCAATTGTCGCAACATCCTCCTTCTTTTTCTTCCCGAGTACCCCTCTAGTACCATTTTGAATGGCCTCGGTGGTCGCCTTGATTGCTGAATAACTCATGATCTTGTTGGACTTGAGTCCTTCCTCAACCATGCCTCCCATTTTTACGACTTCATTAAAGGACTTACCTACTACTGACACCAAGTGACCGAAATAAGTGGGTTCCAAAGCCTGCAAGAAATAATCAACCATCTCGCTTTCTTTCATCTGAGGTCAACCCTCGCTGCTTGCTCTCTCCAACGGATTCCATATTCCCTGAAGCTCTCACCGAGCTTCTTCTCAAGCTTTGTCAATGACAGACGGTCTGGGATAATTTTGAGGTTGTACTGAAAATGGCAGGCAAAGGCTTGGGCCAAATCGTCCCATGTGTACCACCTGTTGTGATCTTGTCTAGTATACCATTATAAAGCTGATCTACTTAAACTTTGGCTAAAATATGCTATCAGCAATTCATCTATTCCACCTGCTCCTCTCATTTTGCTACAAAATTCTCTTAAGTGTGCTACTGGGTCACCATGCCCATCGTACAGATCAAACTTGGGCATTTTGAACCTTGCTGGCAACTGAACATCTGGGAACAGACATAAATCCTTATAGGCCACACTTACTTGACCTCCCAACCCCCTCATATCTCGGAACAACTATTCTAACTTTTGACCTTTCTGATCATCTCTTCATGCTCGGGATTTCTGGGTGGTTTCTCGGTCTCTGCCGGGAGATCAAGATGAGGGGTGTAAGGATATGGTTCTAGAACTTTTAAAGGTGGGTTCAGGGGGATAGTACTGGTTGTTGTGAGTTTGGAATAGGGGTTCACTGGAAGATCGGTGTAATGTAGCAGGTGGAGGTGCCACAAAAATAGGTGTAATTGGTGGGGGAGGGTATGGGATTTGTTTGGGAGGTGGAGCTTGAGATGTATGGGAAGTGGCACCATGGCATTGTTGGTAGAGGGGAAAGGCTAGAGATGAGTTCACAGTGGGAGGCTCCGGAGGTTGGGCTGATGGTGGGATATAAGCAGGGTTGGCAGGATAAACCGGTGGTGGATGCCCCTTCGCCCAGGCTTGGTACATTTCAGCCATCTGTTGCTTTAGCTTATACATTTCTTCCCTCATTGCATTAACGTCCAATTCTTCCATTTCTTTCGATGGGTCGATAATACTTGTTTCCAGTTCCTGGTTGGCCATATTCAGCCTGTCTTTCAATCGGGTGTTGTATGAGTGAGTTACCAGAATGTCAATCAACTAACAATCTGCCTGAACTCAATGCATCAACAACAACATTGTTAGCGATTAGGTTTTAACAGATTGGTAACCGCACATTGGGCATGAATGCACCTAAATAGTTAACCATCTTTATTATGTATTTGATCGGTTGCATGCGTCATCCCGGCCTTTTAATTGCAAACTTCACCCTCTTCTTTCTTTTTAGTTTCCTTACTTTCACTCTTGCCTCTGTTCTCTCTTTGTTTTTATTCTCTCTTGATTTCTTGTTTTCTCTCTTTTCTTTCTTGTTTTTCCGCTCTCTTTTTTTTACTTTACTCTCTTGTTTTTCCTCTTATTTTCTTTCTCTCTCTTTTATTTGGTTATGGTCGAATCCTATGGATATTGCCTATGTGTCATGGCCCCGCATGAATCAGACCAATTGTAGTTCTTGGAGATAAGTGTGAAATAAAACATTTTGAGATTTTCGGTTTTCATAAAAAACAACAAATGTTTCCATTACAAAACTCAAAACTAACAAATTCCAAAAGACTAACAGATTTTGATGCAAAGATGAAATACAGACTCCGAAAATAGACATCATACTCCAACAGAACAAAATACAAACTCGAAAACAATTTGACGGACTTTAGCAGAAAGAAAATACAAACTCAACATGACTGACAGATGCTAACAAAAGGGAAATGCAGACTCAAACAGAAAAATCATGAATACATCAATGCTCCTGGTGCCCGCGAGACATCATTCGGTCTCGCCGCGGGCCTATATGAAAGCTCCCTTTGAAGTAGATCCAAGTCGTTCATTATCTGTTTAACAAATGTCATTACTGTTGCAAAGAAGGTAGTGCGAGTCATATCCTCACAGATCTGGCACTTCATAACGATGTAGTCAGC
Source organism: Nicotiana tabacum (assembly GCF_000715075.1). Lineage (NCBI taxonomy): Eukaryota > Viridiplantae > Streptophyta > Magnoliopsida > Solanales > Solanaceae > Nicotiana > Nicotiana tabacum. The sequence goes on along the minus strand of NC_134090.1, from coordinate 49,993,142 downwards.
GATGTGTCTAATTCTCTCTCTTATGACGCCTTTTTCTTGTAACAAACGCCCAATCTGCTGGGCCCTGGCTTCCAAAGTTTGCTCAGCCGCATGATTTTGCTCCTAAAGTTGTTGCAAATCTATTTCTAATTGCACCAATGCTGTTTTACAATATTCCCTTTCAACTTTGAAGTCTTTTGCTTGTTTGATCATTTTGTCTTCTGTGGCGATGACCCTTTTCTTTAACCCTGCGACCTCATCGTCGTACTTTTCTTTCAACTGCTTAACCAGGCGTGCTCGTTCATCTACGTTTTTAGCCAATTGCTTTCGAGCCTTGGCTAGTTCGCTTTCTGCTTTGTTCAAATCAAAACTATAGTCATTTACTTTCTGCCTTAGGTTAGCTATGAGTTTTTCATCACTTTCACTTCGGGCTGGATTTTCTGTCGCTGCTTTCATTTTCTGAATTTGAGCTCGAAGGGCCTCATTTTCTTTGGCTATCTTTTTCTTTTCTCCTTCATCCGCCGCGACTTGCAAGATATTCTCAAATTGAAGTTCTCTGACTTGCTTTTCCAATTTGCTTATGGTAGCCCTGTACTCGTTTTCTTTGGTCAGCCAGTCCCATTGCACTTGTGCTCTGTCGGTGAATTATTGGACATGGGGTCTCTTTGCGGGCCTGTCAGGTTCATGTTGAACTCGGGATCTTTTACCATACCAAGCAGTATAACTGGGCTCCACCTCGCCTCTAGATAGGTCTCGTACTTGAGTATTAGGCCCTAAGAATCTGCACTGATGCCAAATCCGGTGCACTTTCTCTTCTGGGAAGGCAGCTTTTGGATCTAACTCAATGGCTTGCCGACTCAAATCTTCATTGTGTGGGATGGTCTGGTATCGGCCCAATTTACGTAGGGCTCTGTGCGGAGCATAAGGCTGGATACTCCGAAGACCCATCAACAGCAAAAAACATACCTCAGCCGACATATAGATTACTTCGTTGACCGAGAGCCACCCAAGTGTCCATTCGATCTTATTTGCGGTCAAAGATCTCAAATGAGCATGCCATGCTTCCGTACCATCCGGAAACTCATAACCTTCTACTCGTTTTTCATGTTTTTCAATGCACTCAAGGCCAGTCATACCGCAATTCAAGTATCTGGGACGGTGGCAAAGGTGTTCCTCCATCCATAATTGTAACAGCATATTGCACCCTTCAAAGAACTTTGCTCCCTCTCGACAGAGAGTGAGAGCTCGGTAAATTTCTGCCAAGATCAGCGGCACTATAGTCCCATTTGCCTTTTTCATCATAAAGTCGGCTATCCCTACTAGCCTCATCTCTATGTTCCCGTCTTTTCTCGGGCAAACCAAGATACCCAGGAACGCCACTATGAAAGTTAATCCTCTCCGAGCTTCCCACTTGTCTTGATTTCCAGCGTGAGTAAGACCGGTATCTGGCATTTCGAAGCCACGGGGATTCCCGTAACGTCGATACAGAAAATAGAAGGTACAAAATCCTTTGGCCAGATTTTCGTCTCGGATGTCCCGACTGATGCTTAACAAGTCCAAAAATTTGTGAGGGGTCACTGTTCTTGGTGCTACCGGGTATTGACTTCTGAGATTCCCTTCGAAACCGGCATAGCCTGCTATCTCTTCTAGCGTAGGAGTTAACTCGAAATCCGCAAAGTGGAACACATTATGTGCTGGGTCCCAAAACAATATCAAGGCCTCAATCACATCTTTTTTGGGCTTGACCTTCAAGAGCTCAATAAGACCGCCCAATGCTTTTGTTACAACTTTCCTGCTGTCGCCCCCCAAATCATGCCACCACATATGTAGCTCCAAAGGGATCTCTTCACGGACTGAGAAAGGTTCATCTTAATTTGTGCTCATCCTGCACATTTATTAAGGTGATTTTAATTTAAAAAAACCATGACTCGTTTTGACTAAAGAGAAATGACCATTTTTCAAAATTTTCACAAAACATCCGGCCTTGCCGACACGGCCTTTCAGCACTTCGAAAATGAAGATTTTAAGGTTGTGTCAGCTAACCATCCAAAACCTTTAAAAGTGACCAAAAGTAGTTGTTCTTGCAAAAACAGCCTTTCGGCGCCCTTTTAGGGACATTCAGCTATTTCTGACAAGAATGGCATCACCCTAATTATTTTCAAATTAGAGTAAATTTTTTGTTCTTTTGGCTACTTTCGCAAAAAAGGAAGTTGGACCCGATGGGGGTTGCCTACGTATCTCACACCCTGTGAGAATCAAACTAGCGTAGTTCAGGCAAATAAAACAAACTATTTTTTGAAAACAAGACCTTTTTTTCATTTCATTGGCAAATAAAACTATTTTTTGAAAACACCAACTTTTTGTCTTTCCTCTTTTTTTTGTTTTTATTTTCTCAAAAATTCGGCAGAGTTTCGACACTATTTGGACATTGGTTTTTTTTCCAGAAGAGGTGATTAACTCTATTTAACCCTCACACTGCTATTTCTCTTTCCTCAACTTTTCCCAATATTCATAAGTCGGTCAGCATGCAAGTCCGAAGCAAATAAATGCACAAATAGCAAGTAGGATGCATCAGGATGGTCTTTTTATTTCGGGTGCACCTGTCCTAGACAGACCCAACCCATGTGTTGAGTCTCCAAAGCCAAAATGCACATGATGCAAACAAACGTTCCTACTAGGGATCCGGCATGAGGTATTGTTATACTAGGTCTAAACCTGGGTTTATTTGTTCTAGACCTGGCTTACTCAAGCGGACAACTCGAGCCGAGGGGGGCTAGCGTACCGGGAATACATAAGCTTCACCGGCTTTGCAACTTGTCCAAACCTCGTTCTAAATTTGGAATATGACTCTAACAGAAAAGAAGTCACACGAAGTGCACACTTCCTCATGATTTAGAAGACTCAGAGAGAAGATGGATTTCACAACAGTTTATATACAGTTAACGGAATATCAAAGCGATAAAAGCAATCAATTAGCATATTAGGCCTAAATCATGTAACAAATTCAGATAATGGATAAAGCCAACTATAACAATTATTCTAAGCTCGAATTCTTGAACCCTGAACCAAAGATTCTGGATTCGATCCCTAGTAGAGTCGCCAGAGCTGTCATACCTCCTTTTTTACTACACCCTCGTAAAGGGGTATAAAGGAGTTTTTCCGATTAAAGGACAATCGAAACGGGATTTATTTATTAAAAGATTCAGAGTCGCCACTTGGGATATTTATGGCGTCCCAAGTCACTGGTTCAAATCTCGATTCAAGGAAAAGATTGACTCTATTTCACAGTCCGCGCACCAGAAATCCGAGTAAGGAATTCTGTTAACCAGGGAGAAAGTATTAGGCATTCCCGAGTTCCGTGGTTTTAGCACGGTCGCTCAACTGTTATAATCGGCTTAATTATCTGATTTTAGAACATTTTGAACCTATGTGCAAATTTTAACTTTAAAACCGCTTTTATTTAATTTTAAAGAAGATTGAACGCCATTTAAAACATGTCTTTGGATTGCGCCACATGAAATGCACCCAAAATCCTAAACGTATTTTATTCAACGTTTTATGATTTTTGATTTGGGTCACATGAAATGCATACCCGAGTTTAAGAAGACAATATTATTAAAATCACGCGCCTAAAGCAACTACTCGTTTGTTAACTTTGCGAGGGCCATGGAAATTTGCTATGTGGCGCGCCTCGAGTTTTAAGTATTTTGAGGAAAAATAATTAAACGAGGGCCAAGCATTTGAGATTTTATTGGGCTTGGCACGCCTCGAATCCAATTTTAAAGGGAAATTCAGACTAAATTTCGAAGGGGCCACAAACTATTCGTATTATCTAACGTGGCTCCCCTTCAATCTAGTTAAGGGGGCTTAATTAATTAACACTAAATTTAGTAAAGGGTTCCATTTAAAGAAAAGGCCCGACGCTTATTCAAAGCAACTTTTCGAACTGGGCCTCAAGGTAAGCCCAAATTCGAAGCTCTACAGCTGTTGAGTCAATACCCAACATCGAGTCCCTACAACGTTAACAAAGAACGAGACTAGTACCTATACAAGAAAGCTTGGGAATCTTTTTTAACTCATCATTATAGATAACACCCAATAATGATTTGATCATGGAAGCACTCGTGAGTTCCAATTCTGATTACTAACAATAGGCGGTGGAATTTAACAATTTCAACCTCATAATAACACAGTTAATCATATTATTCATGCACAGAGGCTATCATATCTACTGATTTTGGTCATTCAACCATCTAATTAAACGAGTTGCTGCTCAAAGTTATATGCAGAACTTCATCACTGACTCAACTAAACGAACATGATGTTTAAGCTTTCAGGCAGATTCAAAACATAAATATCATGACAAAGTCTATTTATATATCACTGGTTAGCACATTCGACCAAATCGAACCTCATGTCTATTTCAAATCAGACTCAACCCCCAAAGAGCAGTGTCACTGACCAATATACAAACATGAATATATTCAAACTAAAGTCTCAAAATAAAGACAAATTAACACCTACAATGAGAACAAATGGCCAACATGCTTCAAGTCTTTTAGATTTCCATATCACAAGGTTTTTACATTGAGAAGAGTTAAATAGGTACCTAAGAGCACAAGTAAGAAAGGGTAAGAAGATCAACAATGCAGTAACAAGAGCAAGGGTCAGCAGCAAAACAAATCAACAGAACCAGCCATCAGCTCCAAAAATCAAATTTCAAACCCAAAAATTGAAATAAACAACCAGAAACCAATTCGGTCCAAACAATGGACCAGGAAAACTTCAACCCAGGCTGATTTTAATTCATTTCTAAGGTCAGCTAATCAGGACTTGCTGTATCATCAGGAAAACTTCAGAAGTTAGCAATATAACTCAATGGAACAGTACCTTTTATTTTTGAAATTTTTTTTGTCTAGAATTTTCAGAGATTTTTTAGCTCTTCCAAGTCTCTTGGGTCTGCCTTGAAAGGCAAGAAAACCTGCCTTTATAGGCAAGTTACTAGGGCAAACTTAGCTTGCACTTTGCCCCCTTCTGAATTTTGTGTTTTGCTTAAGTGTCCCTAGCTTAAATTCCAGAAATTCACTTTAATCCCTACCCCCAGCTTCCTGGAAGCTTCCCATTCAGTTACACTCAAGATTCCTTAGGCCAATTGCCTAGACTACCCCTCGAACCCTAATTATTTACTCTAGGAAACCAACTGGGTCAGATTGACCCGATATTTAAACCAAAATTTGGGCTCAATTCTGACCCAATGACCTAAATAAACTCCCTTGGGCTGAGGTCTGCAATGGCTTCAAAACCCAAACTGAATCAAATCAGTCAACAAACAAAGGGCAAACACTTGAAAGATTTCGAGAATTAAAACCTACACTAATCAACTGATTATTACACACAAATAAGCAAGAAATTAACCAAGTCATTAAAATAACCCTAATTAAATTACTAAGTGACTAAACGAGATATGAAGTTAGAACTTTAAACGGGCTGATAACACAACTAAGGAAACAGAGAACAACTTTCTTAAAGAAGGACGAAAAAGAAAAACAACTAACAGAAGATAGTTTAAACCCGGAGGATTGGTCAGGTTTCGACCAAACTAGTAGAAGAAAATTAAACCAAAGAAAAAGGGAAGGAGAGGAAAGAAATAAAATAGTAAGAGAAGGAACAAAAAAAATAGGGGAAGGGAACCTACCGATTCAGACTCGAAATCCATCGGAGACAAAGGGCCTAACAGAACTAATGCCGACCGTTTGAATCGAAACTTCAAAACTCGAAGAACAGCCCTTATGACCATGCATGTACCAGGTCCGATAAAAAATGGCCTTTAAACTTTCAAGGCTCGAACTCAGATTTAAGATTCGAGATCTCCAACAAGATTCGAGGGAAACGGAGTGAGGATTTGGCATGAGGGGGTCATGGTGGCTATGTGGTATTAATTTGGGGTTGAACAGAGGTGGCGCTACCACCGGAGGAAATGAGGGCGGCGCTAGGGTTTGTGACTTCACCCTCAGATTCGAGGGATTCTGAGTGTGTTCGAACTAAGTTGGTTGTGGATTGGGATTGTGGAGGGGATGAGGAGTTTAGGGTGTGAATATGGTGGTCATCGGAGACCCGCCGCCGGCTTAAGGTGACGGAGAACAAGGCGGCGTCTCTTTAGGGTTTCTGATGCAGGGGGGTTGTGAGTGATAAAATGAGGGGGTAGGGTAGTGTTAGGACATATAAATATCCTTACCTCCCCAGTTCTGGTCCGTCCGATCAGACCCGTTCAACGGTCCAGATGAAGGGAACCAGAACGACGTCGTTTGGTTGAGTGGGGGGAACCAGTACGGGTAAGGAGAAGAGGTTTTGGGCCAAGGCGACTTGAATTAAGACTGGCCCAACTACTTCCCTTCTCATTTTTATTCAAAACCAATTTAATTCAAAACCTTTTTTTCTTTTTCCTTTTTCCTTTTTCTCTTTTTTTCGAAATTTAATTAAAATCAGAATTAATTTCTAGAACTAAACAAAACTAATTAAACCTAAAATGATAATTGACACAATTAATTAAAAACAAATTAACAAAAGAAAGCTACTCAAAATCAAAGCTAAAATTAAAAGTGCAAATTAAACTATTTTTTTTTTGTGATTTTTCCATTTTATGCGACAATTAATTTTCTAATTAATCCTAAAATGTATAATCAACCCTAAATGCAAATGCGACATATTTTTGTATTTTTTACTAATTAAAATGTACAAACAAAAATGCAAACAATTAATAAAAAATGCCACGAAAATCCTCAAAATTGCAAACATTGAAAGAAATTATTTTGTTTTGAATTTATGGGAGCAATTCATGTAGGGCTAAAATCACGCGCTCACAGTTTTCATGAGCGCAACTCTCTACTGATGTATCTGATCACCTAAAAAATGGTAAAATGTTCTATTTATACTAGGCTGGAAAAACTGGACAAAAATACCCCTACGAGGTCAGTGCGGGCTGCATTAAATGGACCGCGGCCGCACTGGGCTTACTTCTGCTTCTCTGAACTTGGACTCTGCGGACCACGTAGAACGGATCGCGACCGCGGAAGGAGCTGGCGCGGTCCGCGCAACCACGATCGCGGACCGCATGGCACTAGCTTTGCAAACTTCATCTCTCTGAATCTCATGACCGCGGACCGCACAAAAGAGTAGTGCGACCGCGGAGCCTTCACCGCGGTCCGCGAGATGTGTACCGCGGCCGCGCTTCTTCTAGCCTGATTCACCAACTCTCTAAACCACCTAGTGTGGCCGCATTCCACTTTGTGCGGTCCGCACTAGGCCTTCTTTTCTTAAATTTTTTGGTCTTTGATACTTGAGCAGGTTTCACTCCTTTTTTAGCCTATCTTTGACATTTCGTCACTTTGTCGATCAAACTTGCGATCAAGCACAACTTGTGAGCCTTTTAGGACTATTTTGTAACAATATAGGATCAAAGCATAGGCAATTAAAGGCATAAAACATGTTAAAATCCTAACTTATCACACGCTGCAATAGATATTATATTGGATCGGGTTGCACGCCGCAACAACTATATATATGTGGATCGGGTTGCAGCCGCAACAATGTTAAATGATAAGGGATCGGGTTGCGCGCCGCAACAGTATTGTTATTGTATTGTTGTAGATATTGAGTTGTCCTTTCATATTTTATTAAGTTTCTGTTGGTCTTGATATGTTTCCCCGAAGCATGTACCCCCTCACATTTTAAATTGCTTATTTCTGTTTATTTTCCGCCATATATTATATAACTGCACAGGTTTATCTGGAGTCTGGTCCTAGCCTCGTCACTACCTCGCCGGGGTTAGGCCAGACACTTACCAGCACATTGGGTCGGTTGTGCTGATACTACACTCTGCACTTTGTGCAGATCCCGGAGCGGCACTTGATCAGCAACAGTAGGGGAGCCAGCCTTCAGTCCACCGAGACACCAAGGTAGCCTTGTAGGCGTCCGCAAGTCCGGCGTCTCTTCTATCTATTACTATGTTCTGTTATCACTTGTATCCGATACATACTGTGTTTCTTTCCTTCAGACATTTGTATGTAGTAGTCATAGACGGTCCGTGAATGTTGTGACACCGGTTTCTGGGTAGAGACATATGTTGGCTTTTCGTATCGATTTTGGTATTATATTCATCTAAGCCTTCCTTTTAATTTCATCTTCCGCTATTATTTAAATGTTTATCACCTGTTAATGCAAGTTGTTAAAAGGTTTAAAATTAAGTAGTTAAAGATTTTCAAATTTTTCCTGGCTTGCCTAGCTTCTACGAGTAGGCGCCATCACGACTTTCGAGGGTGGGAAATCCGGGTCGTGACACATATGCTCTTGTTTCTTTATTATTTTCTTTTATTTCTTGGTTAGTTGGCCTTAAGTTATTTTTTTAAAAAGAAAATTTTCACTAAAATTTTTCTTGAAATGTGATACTGTGATCCCATCTTCTTCTCTTAAAGATTATAATTGTAATAGTATGTGGCGTTTCAGAAAAAGAGAACTTCAAAATTGAAAGGTTAATCTCTCAAAAAAATTGACATTTTGTCAAGAAGTAAAGTACCAGAAAAAAATAATCAAATAATCTTAAATTCCTACTATAATCAAAAACTAATAATGCAAATCATGTATCTATAGGGAAATAGAACTACATAAAAAGATCTAGGTAATAGGATGGATGAAGAATCTTTTAATAATTGTTAGCTTGCTACATATAACGTAAGATATTTAAAACTGTAGATAATGATTCTTTTTGTTAATAATTTTCAAAGTATGAAAACTCGTCGAGTACATTAATAATGCTAATAATATTAACTAGAGTTTGCTCGTCAACTTGGGTCATCGTAAAAAAATTTACATTGTAAAATCATATATTTATCTAAAGATAATAGTACACCCTTGCTCTTAAAATCCTGAATACTCCTCTGGATATAACTCGATACCTTGTTCATTTCTTTTGCAACAGCCACCAAGGCCTATCTAATTCATTTTCACGTATAGAAAGAGGCATTTCATGAATAATAAACTCCATGTATTCCTATGGTCAAAATTATGACTGTGATGACTCGATAGGTCATCTAGAGTTTTGAAATTTAATTCTGTATTTCAAAATCTCAAATATCTCCTTTTTGCCTTTCTCGATTTGCGTGTGTGGTACGTGTCTTTTCTGGAAGGCTTTTATGTGAAAAATTGATTAAAATGTGAATTCCAGCCTTAAAAGTCCATTTGAGTTGACTTCGGTCAATGTTTTACGCAAACAGATCGGAATTCGTATTTTGACGGTCCCAGTAGGCCTGTATCGAATTTGGAGGTCCCTAACTCGAGTTATCGCATTTTGTCGAAAATTTTAAGTTTAAAGGTTTAAAGAATTTAAAGATTTGATTAAAGTTTGACTTTATTGCTACCGGATCTAGATTTTGATTCCGGAGCTTGTAATAGGTTCATTCTATATTTATGACTTGTCTATGAAGTTTGGTGCAAAACGGAGTTGGTTTGACGTGATTCGGACGCCTGGTTGTTAAAATAGAAATTCTTAAGTTTCATTGATTTGGTGTTCGATTCGTAGTTCTAAGTGTTATTTGAGTGTTTTGATCGCGCGAGCGAGTTTGTATGAAGTTTTTGTACTGGTGTGCATGTTTGGTTTAGAGCACCGAGGGCTCGGGTGAGTTTCGGATAGGCTACAGAGTAAATTTGAACTTAGAATATAGCTGGTGAAAAATAAGTTCTGGTGCAGGTCTCTGACCTCGCAATTGTGAGGCCAGTGTTCGCAATTGTGAAGAATCAAATTTTATGTTTTGGTCGCAATTGCGAAGAAAATCTTCGCATTTGCGAAGAGGGGTGAGTCAGTTAAGATCGCTTTTGTGATAAACATTTGCGGAGGACCATAGTTCGCATTTGCGAACAAATCATCGCAAATGGGATGATAGCAGAGGTGTGAAGGCTTCACATTGAGGAGGCTTTTTCGCATTTGCGAGGTTTGCAATTGCAACATCTGCGCCTGGTCAAAAGTTGAGCTAGACGGGATTTTTCTCATTCTTTCAAATTTTAAACCCTAAAAACCTTAGAGGCATTTTTTCAGAGAGCTCTTCTTCCCCAATTCATTAGTAAGTGATTCTAACCTACTTTCTTCATTACATTTCATAAGATTTCAACCTAAAATCTAGGATTTTCATGGTAGAAATTGGGGATTTGGATAGAATTAGGGATTTTTGTAAAATTAAAATTTAGACCTCAAATTGAAATTGGATTTCGAAATAAATTACATAACTGGGCTTACGGGTAAATGGGTAATCTGGTTTTGGTCCGAATTTCAAGTTTGGACCAAGCGAGTCCTGGAATTGAATTTTGTTGACTTTTTCAATAATGACCTAAATTGAACCTCTTTCTTTCATGGGTATTTCCTAAGGCTTATTTTGAATCGTTTGGTTAATAATTTACTAGATTTGGTTGATCGGAGGCTTGTTGGAAAGGCAAGCCATGGTTGAGCTTTGAGTCGATTGTTGAAGCGAGATAAGTGTCATGGTTAACCTTGAATTGAGGGATTAGGACTTGTTTGCCTATTTTATATATGTTTAAATGTTAAGCACAATGTATACGTGAGGTGACGAGTACTTCAGCGTTGTTATTGGGTTAAAACATGCGGGTTGGACTTGTTTCTTGTAATTTATTTCCTTCTTTGATTATGATATCTATGCTTAGACTAGTTTATTACTTAATTGATCGTTCTTTCCGCATTTATGAACTATTTGTGATAATTGAGTATTTTGAAAGTTGAGGTTCGGTATTGTGGAACCGTTGTTGATGTAAGGTTTATTCTTGCTTGTTTTATCTCCCAAATGTTATATATACATTGCTACATGGTAAGGAAGAATGTTAAAGCATGAAGGGTGATGTCGTGTTGATTATTGTTCCATTCATTAATTAATACATAGTAATGAAGAGAGTTAGAGCACGAAGGGTGATGTCGTGCCGCATTTATCGTTTCATGAAGAGATTGAGAGTAAAAGCACAAAGGGTGACGCCGTGTTATTATTGTTGTTTTATTGTGAGGTTGAGGGTAAAAGTACGAAGGATGATGTCGTGCAGTCTATACTCATTATATTTATCTATTTTCATTGGTTGAAGGCTTATGGATTGTTTCATATTGTCATTTCTAGTTGTAGTTACCGTATCTTATACTCCTTTTCGCATGTCCCCTCCCACTAGTACGTGTTTAACCTTTATTTGTTGTTGTGTTGCATATATATTCTCGTTTGTTCAAGTTTAAATACGTGGATGTCCTGTCATAGCCTCGTCACTACCTTGTCGAGGTTAGACTCGACACTTACAGAGTACATTGGGTCGCTTCTACTCATACTACACTCTGCATTTCTTGTGCAGATTTTGGTACTGGTCCCAGCTGTCCATGAGGCGCATCAGCTCGGATTAGTTTATTTGGAGACTCAAGGTAGATCTGCTGGTGTCCGTCGACCTTGAAGTCCCCTTCCTCTTTCCATATTTACTGTTCATTTCATTCAAGACAAATGTACTTATTTCAGACTCTATTTGTAGAACCTCTAAAAGCTCATGTACTTGTGACTCCAGGTCCGAGATTTGTACTTAAGATATTTTGGGTATTATGTCACTTCGTACTTCATTCTAGTTTCGTTTCAGTTTAAATAAGTTTTAAATTTCTAAAATTGTTGAAATAGCTTATAATTTACTCAACGTTGACTTGCCTAGCGAATGAAATGTTAGGCGCCATCACGATCCAAAAGGTGGGAATTCCGGGTCGTGACGTATAGTGACAGCAATTTGACGTTCTATTGCCCATTGTCAATAAACTCCGAAATATTTTCAACACCTTCATCAATGTAATACTCCTCAGGCATTCACTACAAAAAAAACTCTCAATTTGCGAAGGTTTTATTTACATGTTGCGGCGATCAGAAACCTCCACAATATAGTTTTATGGCGGTTTCCAAAACCTCCACAATATTGTTTGCCGCAACTAAATTGCAGGTGTTTTGTGATAGACCGCCGTTATCATATAGCGGCATGTATTTGACGACGATATAACCTTCGCAATTTGGTAGCTTGGCTGTCACTTATTATAAAATAGCGGAGGTCTAAACCCATGCAATTTTTTTATTTAACCCCCACAAATTTTATAACACAATTATTATAAGTGGGCCCGGGCTTAAACGGTCTCGGGCTTCGTGGGCTTTTGGGTGTAACCAGACCGGAACCACGAACTAATGGCCCCGGTCCTAAATGGGCCTAAACGGGCCTAAGTGGGCCTTGACTATTTTTTTTAAAAAAAATTATCTAAGGCAATTTCTTGTAAATTATATAACTTATATATATTATATATACTATATCTATATCTATAATATACATATATACTATATAAATTATATATATATATACACTATATAAATTGCTTATATATATATACACACACATACACATATAAGCAATTTATATAATATATGTAAGATAATTTCTTGTAAATTATATAACTTATATATATTATATATACTATATCTATATCTATAAATATAAGCTATATAATTTACAAGAAATAGCCTTACATATACTATATAAATTGCTTAAATTTTTTTTTTATCTAAGGCAATTTCTTGTAAATTATATATATATATATATATATATATATATATATATATATATATATATATATATATATATATATATATATATATATATATATATATATATATACACACACACACACACACACACACACACACACACTAAGGCAATTTCTTGTAAATTCTATAGCTTTTATATATATATAACAAACTAAAACATTAAGCATAATAAGTCTAATAATTTTAAATAACACAAATTGTCTCAAATCAACTTAAAATCTTAAATACGAATGTCTGGAGAACGCGCAAGACAACTCTGTATATGCCTCCTTAAATAGCGTTTGCCCTTCAACTTTGGAGGATGAGTGTAGACTCAACCACAGTTCTTGCACTTTATTATGTAAACTTCTTCATTTTATTCTGCCACATTAAAGTGTTCCAAAATAAATGGGCGTAATCTAGAATCACCGGGCATGATTTAACTTGAATTAAGAATTTGAGTTTGAGAAATGAGAGATGAGTGAAGACTTGAATACTTCAATTTGAGTTTGAGAAATGAGAGAGATTGATGATTTTGTGAGAAAAATAAAAGAATGAGGGGGTATTTATAGTTGAAAATATGGACAAAGTGTAATTATAAAAAGTTTGGGATTAAAATAAAGTTGGAGGGTTAAATGGCTATTTTAGAAAGCCCAAACGGCTATTTTTGCAGGCCAATGGCCATTTTTTAAATGTTGCAATGGAATTTTTTTTAAAAAAGGTAGCTGTTGGGCCCGTTTAAGCCCGTTTAGGCCCACTACCCATATGGGCTCGCGAGCCTGGGCCGGGCCTAACCTGCTCATTTGCCACCCTTATTATTATAGGTTAAAAGGGGCAGTTATAACCTCCGCTATTCATTGAAATTTTTTTGTTCTGCAACGTTACTCCATAACTATTCCAGTTTCAATTATATTAATATAATGAAAGCATCAACGAATTATATAAATCGCTTACTGGAATCAAGTAACATCAATATAATAATAAACCACAAAATACATTAAAGTAAAATATCATTAGTCTCAAAATTTTATTTTAAACACAACTACTCCAATCATTAAACACAAAACATCAATATTATAATTAGCCTTAAAACTAACATTAAACAGAACATCCAGTCCAACCATTATGGACAAAAGATCTACTATGTGTCACGACCCAAAATTCCAACCCGGTTGTGATGGCGCCTCTCGTGAGGACAAGGCCAGTCAATCAACAAAACAGTACATCTCTTTATAATTACTTAGCATGAATAAGTCTAAATCATGGGCAATATAATCTTAAATGCGAAATAAACGTGATAGAACAAGGAAAACCCTCCCAACTCAGCCCGAAATCGGGGTGTCACAAGTCATGAGCTACTACAGAGTTTACTAATATTTTACAAAGTCTGGAATTGTCATAAATAACAAAGATAAGGGAGAAAATGGGGCTGCGGACGTCAACAGCTACCTCGTTACTCCTAGTCACCGCCTGGTTTGGAAAGAATCAGCGCTCAAGAGCGAACTCAGCTCTGCCTGTATCTACACACATGGTGCAGGGAGTAATGTGAGTACTCTGACCCAGTGAGTAATAAAAATAAATAACGACTGAAAATATGAAATCTCATAACGGCACAATATAGCACTATCCCAAGCAGTAAAATCAGTTATACAGTAAAATAGTGAGTATCAGATAATTCTTCTTTTAAAACAATAAAGGCAAATAATTTTCACAGTAAGGATAAATCAAAAGCTTGCCCCTCGGGCTCAATATGTAAATCTCACTATAGTATCAGCCCCTCGGGCTCACTCCCAACTCACCAGCACACAACATCAGCCCCTCGGGCTCACTCCCAACTCACCACACACAAGCAACGGCCTCTCACCTGGGTACCCTGCGCTCACTGGGGGTGTGTACAGACTCCGGAGGGGCTCCTACAGCCCAAGCGCAATATCAATAGGCCTGAAAGCCTTCACACATCACACACGAGGTCTGAAAGCCTCCTCATATAACACTCGAGGCCTGAAAGCCTCCTCACATCACTCAACATATCCTCACGTATGGCCCTCGGCCTCAATCAGTCCAGAAAATAATCATAAACCTCTTGGGCATCAGTAAAACAATAGTGCTCAGCTCAACAGCATTATAAATATCATTAAATCTCGAGTTGAGTATAAATGTAGCTGAGTTCACAAAATAATATAATTCAATTGGACTGAGTTCAAATAATATTTCAATTCGTGAGGAAAATAGTGATGTAAATTCACAAAAGATTTCAGATAATTGGCACGAAGCCCAAATATGGCAATAAGCCCAATCATAGTGAAAAATAATAAATCTTTATCAATTATGCGGTAAAAATATCAACTGGGATGGACCAAGTCACAATCCCCAATAGTAAATGACCCTGCGCTCGTCATACAACGCGTGTCTCATCTCAACATAACAGTATGTTGTGCAATCCGGGGTTTCATACCCTTAGTGCATCATTTAAAATCATTACTCACCTCAAGACGGTCTAACGTCTACTCCGCTATACCCTTGCCTCTCGAATTTACCTCTTCGCGCGTCGAATCTGGTCAAAACCATAACGAATACATTACAATAGGCTAAGGGAATATAACCCAATCGAAAAGACTCGAAAAAGATCGAAATTCACGAAATTCGCAAAACCCGAGCCCCGGTCCCACTTCTCGAAAAATTATGAAAGTCACATCACCGGATTCCTCGTCTCGCCACGAGTCGGTACATATAAAATTTACCAAAATCGGAGTTCAAATGACCCCTCAAATCTTCAAATCTTATTTTCAAATCCCTAAGCCTAAATCTTCAATTTACTCCTCAAAAACATGTAATCTAGTCGGATTATTCGATGATAATTCAATATTATGGAGTAGAAATAATCACAAGTGACTTACCTCAAGATTTTCCAAGATTTCTTGCTAAAAATCGCCCAAAATCAGAGCTTGGAAGTCAAAAAAAAAGACCAAACTCGGACTGCTGGACATTAAATCTGTCTAGAAATTTTCGGTACTGTTCACGCGGGGGCAGGTCACTGTTCACCCGCGCGGTTACTGTTCACGCGCGGGGTACTGTTCACTGCTGCAGAAAATACAGCAGCTTTTAAGAAATTTGCAGCACAGCCATTTTTTACTAAAATGGCTCTAACTCCATCATACGAACTCGGAATTAGACGATTCTTGTTCCTATGAGTCACAAATAATAATACGAACATAAATCTTCAATAGAAACTCAATTTGGAGCTTGTTTGCCCAGTTCAATACCCATTTCGCTCGTTAAACAATTAACTCACATTTCACGTCAAAAACCCAATCGCGACTTGATGAAATTAAACCAAAATTTCCAGATCAGTCCTATAATTCATAATTTAAATTTTGGAAGTCTCGAAATCAAATTTGGATCTCTAGAACTAAAAATGAACCTTTAGATCATTACATTTATGCTCAAAACGGCAAGAATCTTCCAAAAATGACCCATTGGGTATCCGAAACACACCCGAGGCACCCGGGACCCCGACCAATAATACCAACCAGTCCCAAAATACATTACGGACTTGCTCGAGGCCTCAAATCACATCAAACAACGCTAAAATCATGAATCAACCTCCAATCCAAGTTTTATGAACTTTAGAATTTCCAACTTCTATTTCCGATGCCGAAACCTATCAAATCACGTCCGATTGACTTCAAATTTTGCACACAAGTCCAAAATGACATAACAAAGCTACAGAAATTCTCGGAAATCCATTCCGACCGTCAGATCAAAATTTCACCTATCAACCGGAAATCGCCAAAATACTAACTTTGCCAAAATGAGCTAATTTCTTCACCGGACCTCCAAAATTAATTCTGATTGCGCTCCTAGGCCTTAAATCATCCCCCGAAACTAACCGAATCATCGAAATTCAATTCCGAGCCTTCTAACTCACAAGTCAACGTCCGGTTGACTTTTCCAAACTAATTCTTCTTTAAAGAGACTGATTGTCCCATTTCATACCAAACTCGATCCGAATTGACTCAAATTCACCAAGTACACATATTGAAACATGAATAAGCATTTAACAGGGAAAACAGGATGAAAATACAGGAAACGACGGTTCGGGTCGTTACACTATGACCATTGAATTGAGTACGGTACTTAACTATCTAATACATTTGCAAGCAACTTCAATGGTTGTCGTTAGGATTACTTCCACTGGATGATCTTCTTATATCCATGGGTGCAATGGATCCGCTAGTCGCATCACTTGGCTACAAAACAATCAAAAGAAAATATAATTAACAAATAGTACCTCAACAATATCCTAACTAATAATACTTGGACTGATTAATCATAGTTTACAAATTAAATAAGAAAGTTATGAACTATTCTTACCGTTGAACGAGTATGAGAAACAAATATCCCTGCAAATTCTTCAGGTATCTTCCCTTCTTTCATTATCATATACACCTTAAAAGCATTCATCATTTGAGTGTTAACATTCATCATTTCTCTATAGTTCTCTTGGCTTTGATTGTGAGCATTCAACATTTGATTGTACTTCTCTTGGCATTGGGAAGAACGCGAACCATTATTATAACTTGAAGCATTCAAATCACTATAACGAGGTCGTGTTTGTCTAAAAGCTCTCCCAGGAACAACTCCTAATCCTAAGCACCTTACCCTTCCAGAATGCTCTTTTCCAAACACCTTACCAACAACATCATTTGGCAAAATTTCAGACTCATCTACGATGCTTTGGTTCAATTCTAGTTTAATTTTTTCCTAAATACATTACACACCAAAAGTCAATATACTTACTTCAAATATTGATTGACAAGTTAAAATTAGTGTAATTTCACCAACAAATTATCCACATTCTCTCTAGTTCATAGTGGCTGACAGTTAATATTTTTTTGACACAATAAAACTTAACTCCTTTAAAATGTATTCATTATGAAAAGAACTGAGAAGGTAACGTGTGTGATATGGAATATGGATAGATATGCCTTGAACTCCAACCTATTTTCGACTGAAAAACATGAACTATATATGATACTAATTAACTTGTAGAACCTTTCTTTTCTTCACATAAACAGTAATGAGGACAATAAAATTCCTAAAGTACATAAAAACAGAAAAAATGGAGATTCTTTGGGGACATTTGTTGAAGGAAAGTTAAAAAAATGACCTATTCGAACAGAAAGTTTTAAAATGTAGACTAATGTGGATATTATTCACATATTCGAAGTTGTTCCTGGGAAATCATAATCCTATTCTTATTCTGTATACTGGTTGCTTTGCTCTGTTTCTGATATAATGCTAATGAAGTGCTTTAATTTGGATCATTCCAATTTCCAAGTCTCATGTCTTCCTTATTGTTTACTACTCTGTTTTGTTCTAGTAGTTGCCTTGGAACTCTATTGTAAGTCTTGATGTTGACAGTTCTCTAAAAGTTGTCTTACACATATCGCTTTGTAACGACCCCGACCGTTTTGAGCTTTTGCACTTCGCTCGCCAGTTCTTGGACATGACTAGTCCCGTGTGATGTATTATGACTTATATAAATTGTCGGTTTTGATTTTCCGGGTAATCAGAATGGATTTGGAAGAACAGTTCTCAGTTTGAAGCTTAAAATTTAAAAGGTTTAACCAAGTTTTGACTTTTTAGTATTCGATCTCGGATTTGGATTTTTATGATTTGATTAGCTCCGTTAAGTGATTTTAGATTTGGGAGCGCGTCCGGAATATATTTTGGAGGTCTGTGATAGATTTAGGCTTGAATTGGTGAAATTGGAATTTTGGCATTTTTCGATTGGTAGCAGAGATTTTGATATAAGGGTCAGAATGAAATTTTGGAAATTGGAGTAGGTCCGTTGTTTATTTGCGATGTGTGTGCAAATTTCAGGTCATTCGGGCGAGGTTTGATAGACTTTTTGATCGAAATTGGAATTCAGAAGTTTTTGGAGTTCTTAGGCTTGAATCCGTGGTTGATTTGATGTTTTGATGTTGTTTTGAGGGTTCCGAAGGTTGGAACAAGTTTGAATGATGATATTGGAAATGTTGGCATGTTTGGTTGAGGTTCCGAGGGGCCTCGGGTGAGTTTCAGGTGATTAACAGACCAATTCTTGGTTTTGAGAATTGCAGATTTTGCTGGATTTCTATTCCGAAGATTTTGTTCATTGCATTCGCGGAGGGTTCATCGCGTTCGTGAAGGGTGTTTTCTGTGATGATGATTTTGTTTTATGTGTTCACGAAGGAGAGGACGCGAACGCGAAGGTTAAGGCAACATGTGCATCGCGGACGCGTGATTGGGGTCGCGTTCGCCAAGAGAAGTGAGTCCGTTGGGGACCCCAGGTCCTTGTTCTATGCGTTCGCGAGATTAGAGTCGTGTCCGCGAAAACCTAGGCTGGCGAAGCATCGCGTTCGCGAAGGGTAAAGTGGAGAGGCAGTATAATTTGGTCTATACAAACGCGAGAGGGCGGTCGCATTCGCGAAGAAGGAAATTTTACCTGGGGCAGAATGTTTAAATAGTGTCTTCGCGATTTTTAGCCTATTTTCCACCATGGTTGAGCGATTTTGGAGCTTTTTGAGAAGGATAGAAGAGGGAATCGAAGGGAAACACTTGGAGGTAAAAATTTTGAACTCAATACTCGGTTCTATGTTGATTCTTACTTGTTTAAACATTAAATTAGTGGGATTTAAAGCCTAAAATTGGGGAATTAGGGCTTGAAATTAGAGAGTGTAAATTGGGGATTTGAGGGGCCATTTGAGGTCCGACTTTGATGTTCTTGGAATATATGGACTCGTGGGAGGATAAGGATTTTATTGATGTAATTTTTATCGGATTTCGAGACGTGGGACCAGAGATCGGGTTTGGCCAATTTCGGGATTTTTGAGTTAAATTGATAATGAGTTTCATTTCTTTAGCGCATATTGATGGTTGTATGCAGATTTGGGTTAGATTCGGGGCATTTGGAGGCCGAATCGAGAGAAAAAGGCGTCGCGAGCTAGAGTTTGGCTTGAGATAAGTAACGCTTTCAAACTTGGTTCTGAGGGTTCGAAACCCCGAACTGTATGTTCTATGATTACTATTGAGGTGACGCAATGCCAAGTGACGGGCGAGTGGGCGTGCACCGTGAGAAATGCAGCCTGGATCATTCCGTGGCACCGCTTAGTGACTTTTTTATGCTGATGTCTGTGTTGTAATTATGTGATTAAGTTAATGAGCTGCAAATCGTGCTAATCATCGTGTTAAGGCTTCACGCCAACACTATTGAGACCCGAGAAGTCGTTTCTTGCCGTCATGTCATTAGCTTCATTTATATTCTATACTCCGTCATGTTCATGCATATTATATCATGCCTCAGTCTCGATTATTGCTATTTGACATATCATATCATTGTCGGGCTAGTATCATGACATTTTAGCCTATGTGTGTGAGACTGGAGTGTATTGACTGAGTGAGGCCAAGAGCCTGATATTGATTGACAATATGAGATCGGGCTGCACGCGCAACGAGATATTAATCATGCCTTCGCTAGCATTGATATAGCGCTTGGGCTAAGAGAAGCCCCTCTGGAGTCTTTACACCCCCAACGAGCGCAGTTGATGATATTGAGAGATGGATCTTCCCTGGACATGGATCTTGTCTGAAGTATTGGTATGGAGATGGATCTTCTCCATGAGGCTGGATTGGCTTGTTTCCTCGGTACTAGGTGACTTGTAGTCTGTGATGTATATATATTTCGGGATGGATCTTCCCTGGGCCGAATGAGCCATATACAGTACCGAGTGGTTGAACACTCTGATTGGAAGTATTATAGTAACATTGATCATGTTATCTGTGCATCGGTACTTAGAGGTTCCTGAGCTTTATACTCTGTATCGTTCATACTGTGTTTAATTACTGTTGAGAAACTACATGAACTGTAAGCATGTCTACTTTTTCGTATAATTAACTGTTGCAACCTGTTGAGGTTCGGTTCGTCACTACCATCAGTCCATAGTTTGGACTTGTTACTTACTGAGTTGGTGTACTCACGTTACCCCTTGCACCCCTGTGTGCAAATCCAGGTATCTTGGGGCACGACAGCGGTTTTTGACCACACTAGTTGGAGATTTTCTGTGGAGATTGCGAGGTAGCTACTTGGCGACCGCAGTTCCGCATTCTCCTTTCTTTATCTCCCTTTAGTATATTTATTTGGATATTCCCAGACCGTGTTGGTCATGTTATTTCGAACAGATGTAGTAGTTCTAGCTCATGACTTAGTGACACCCGAGGTTGAGATTATATTTCTTTTCGCTGGATTTTGATTTCTACTTTTATCTCATTGAATTTATGTTAAAATTATGATTTTCTTAAGTTCTTATTTGAAAAATGGAGTATTTGGAAATAAGTGGCTGACTTAGTATCACGATAGGCGTCATCACGACATTGTTAGATTTTGGGTCGTGATACTCTTTTGCCGCCTCATTAACAAATGATCCATCTTCATTCCTGTGTGTAGCGAGATAAAGTTGTCCTCGTCCAGGCTTTTGTCCAGTCTCAGCCATCTATAAATGAAAAGGTCAAATTCGCATTAACTTAACTAACTAGGAAAAGTTGATAGTTTAATTAAAGTATCCAAAATGAATTATTACCATTTCAGCCCTTCTTTTGGAGTTAGGTTTGGAGCCATCGATATGTGAAACAGTTTGTTTCTTCTGAATTTCAGCATTTCTTTTACAAGTTTTCTTACAAGAAGATACCAAAAAAAAATTACAGAATAATCAAATCAGTGTGCAGAATTGATAATTCCCAATATAATAGTTGATAATTCCCACGTCCATCATCTGAAAACCCAAATAAAGTAACAGAATAAGTAGGATATGGTGTTTTAACTTAGACAACATGGTGTTTCAAAAGAATTCCATATAACAGGTGCAGTTGAAGAATTAGCGACAGTAATAAGGTCACTAGATCAAAATCCAACAGAGGAAGAGCTGCAGGATGTGATCACTGAAGTTGATTCAGATGGGAAGGGAACCATTGAATTCACTGAATTCTTGAACCTTATGGCCAAGAAAATGAAGGTAAATTAAACCAAAAAATTATAAGGTGTTTTTAAATCTTGATTTTCCTCCTGATAAATATATGTCGAGCTAATAGCTCTTTGCAACTTATTTCTGACACTTGGAACAAATTATCTCTATTATCCATATGCATGAGAAAAAAGTATGCCAACGATCTTTCTTAAGCAAGGCTCTAATTAGGGGTTATATTCTTGTTATTTCTTAAACAGGACACTGATGCTGAGGAAGAACTTAAAGAGGCTTTCAAGGTGTTCGACAAAGATCAAAATGGTTATATGTTAAACCACAAAGGATCTGTCAAAGATTTTCTTAAATGGTTGTGATTGATATTGATATTGATTAGCTCAAGCAAAAATAGGCAAGTTTGAAGAAGTGATCTCGAATTTCGAATCTGAAAATTAAGTTTAAGTCAAGTCGACGTTGTTGGAAAAGTTTGAAAATATTAGCAGGGATGAAGATTGGTTAAAATAAAGCCATATAATTACACATATAATTGAAAGATTGAAATAAATATTTTGTGTTTTTTCTTTAAAGCGGTAATCAACATAAGAAATCTATTAATCTGGTAGAATCCCCAATAGAACACTATCCATTATCTTAGCTCTGCTCTTAAGTGGATCATAGACCTTATCAAACAACTTTAGCCTTTTTTGCGCCCCACTTCTTACACGTAGAATTGTAAACATATCGTCTTGCATTTGACTCAGTTGTCCTAAAACAAAATTGAGGCTTCAAGAATAAACCTATATTTAGGTAATTATTACATGTAAATATACAATTTAATAACATAAAAGAGAGATATTGTATGCCTCAGTAATACCTTTATAAATCGATCATAACAACGGTTGAAGATTGTCACGGGTGAATCCGGCCATTTCTCAAAGTGAATTAGAAAAATGGAGCAGTCGGTTTCTAAAATTCCGCAAAAACCTGCAAGAACGCCTTGTCTTTCACCAATGGGAGAATCCATGTCGTCAAAATCAACCACAATGCATTCTCCATTAGATAAATTTAATACGTCTCTTTTCTTCACTTTAAGTATCTTGCTAGCTCCTTGCGAATCTTAAAAGATAAAAATAGTGTGAGATAGTACAGATACATAAGAATTGAACAAGCAAAGGATAACAGAGTACTTGACACTAAATTTTTATTTTGCATAATTGAGGCAATTATGATGCAATACTATATATAATCAAGACAAAGCTTTTTGATGGTATTCTTGGCCTTGTAAAGAGAATTAGGTATCCTTGCAAATCCAAATGCATCCTTTAGTAAATCTAGCATCATCGTCATTCCCTTGTCACTTAGCCCAGACAAACACTTTATATGATACAACTGTAACAAAATTCTAGCTTCGAGTACTTGGACCCTTCATATAATTCTTCACTTCCATCTCTAAGCAACTCAAAAAATTCTTTGTTATTTGAAGAAGGCAGATCATTTAATATTTCTTCTTCTCCAACTACTTGTGACGGACCTGCATCAATGGCCTCATGCCTTAAACCCGGGATGCTTCATTTATCAACAATTCCATAGGATTTTCAGGAGGCAGTGCATCTGGGATAACCATTGTGCTTCTAGAGTTCTCCAACACTTCTGTTTCCCTATGAAGAATCCAAGTAACATAATTTTGAGGGAATGACTTGCTAATCAAATGATCGTACACTATCTCTCTAGTCTGCCACTTCCCAAAACCATATTTCGGACATAGACATTTTATTCTTTCTCCTATAGAAGCATTCTAAAATGTAAAATTTAGAAATTGATTCAAACCAAGTAAATACTTTGTTGTATTTCTAGACATTCTAATCCAAGATTTATCCATTGGAAGGTATTGATATATAACCTTTCAGAAGTGATCAACCGATAATGATTTCTCTGAGCAAGAGTGTTTACTGTAACCTACAATATTTTCATGAGAAAGGATGATTTAGTAACATATCAACGCAATAACATTATAATTGAAATGCTGATTCTATTGGCCTATGGTTCTTTTTATGAACCCCTGACTACTATTTGGTTTTATTACTCTTTGTTACGGGCTATAGGCTCCATTTCTTTGATACTCTGGAGAACTAATTAATATATTACCACAATCAAATTTCACTCATCAACCACAAGATTAATAATCCAAAACAATCAAATATTGCTAATAAAATTTATAGCAGCAACAATAGATTTCAAACAATTATGGCCTCCAATGACCAACAATCCAGAAAAATAAAAGCAGATACCATGTAACTGAAGGTAATGCAACAAAATCCAAAGTTTGAGCAGTAAACCATCACAAAAACTAAGGTTGTAACGACCCGGCCGGTCGTTTTAAGAATTAACGCCCTGATCTCCTATTAACTGTATTTTCATATTTGTTTCTGCTATTGTGAGTTGCCGGGAAGGTTTATTTAGAGTTTCAGAGAGTTTTGGGACACTTAGTCCCTGAATGAGAGTTTAAGTCTTAGAATTTGGACCGTAGTCGGAGAAGTATGAAGATGGCATCGGAATGGAATTCCGTTAGCTCCGTTGGGTGATTTCGGACTTAGGGGCGCGTTCGGATTGTGTTTTGGAGGTCCGTAGCTTATTTAGGCTTGAAATGCCTAAAGTTTAATTTTTGAAGTTTCCGGTTCGATAGTGAGATTTTGATCTAAGGGTCGGAATGGAATTCCGGAAGTTGGAGTAGCTCCGTAGTGTTGAATGTGACGTGTGTGCAAAATTTCAGGTCATTCAGACGAGGTTTGGTAGACTTTTTGATCGAAAGCATAATTTGAGAGTTTTTGGAGTTCTTAGGCTTGAATCCATGGTTAATTTGATGTTTCGACGTTGTTTTAGGTGTTCTGAGGATTGGTATAAGTTTGGATAGTGGTGTATGACTTGTTCGTGCTTTTGGTTAAGGTCCCGGGGGCCTCGGGATGATTTCGGATGGTTAACGGGAAGTTTGGAGTTGGGAATTTGCAGCTGAAGCTGCTGAGTTTGCTGTCATAACCGCACCCGTGGCTTGGGGACCGCAGGTGCGAGCCCACAGAAGTGAAAGTGAAGCCGTAGATACGGCCAAGAGGAAGAAAGGCTGGAGCCGCAGATGCGGACATTTGGCACATCTGCGAAGGCGCAGGTACGAGAAGGTCATCGCAGGTGCGGTGGTTGGCAAATAAGTGAAGAACCGCAGATGCGCACCTGGGACCGCAGGTGCGGTAGTTGGACCGCATATGCGGTTTTGCTGGGTCAGAACATATATATTTCGCCCTTCGCAAATTTGGGATATTTTTCATAACATTTCAAATGGGAAGAAGCTTTTGGGAGCAATTTCAAGGGAGATTTTTAGAGGGATTCATTGAGGTAATGTCCTTGGTTCCTAAGCTCGTTATTATGGTGATTTTTATCGTTGTTAGCATGAAATTAAAGGGACAAATCAGTAGTAAATTGGGAGTTAGGGCTTGGTTAATTGGAGAGCTTTGAGTGGTGATTTGAGGGACCATTTGAGGTCCGATTTTGGTACTTTTGGTATGACTGAACTCCTGAGAGTGTGACGATTCTGAATTTTAAATTTTACCAGATTTCGAGACGTGGGTTCGAGGGGCATTTTGGTCATTTTTTCTAATTTCGCGTATTAGCTTAGAATTAATTAGTGGAACCAATTACTTGAAGTTATATTTACATTATGCAATTGATTTGAATAGATTTGGGCCATTTGGAGTCGAGTACTCGTGGCAAGAGCGTGGTTTCGAGTTGATTTTGAGCTGGTTCGAGGTAAGTGGTTTGCCTAACCTTGTGTGAGGAACTCCCCATCGGATTTGGTATGGTTGATATTTGAAATGCCGTGTACGTGAGGTGACGGGTGTGTACTTTTGCTAATTGTTGAAAATCCTGTTTTCATTAATTAACTATAATTGTGTTTTTTTTCCTGTTTATACTACTTGCAATTTAAGCCAACTGTTAGCTTAGGGAAGCATGTCTAATTGATTTAATTGTTTTATTTGACCAAATTGCCATATTTGAATTCTGTGCAGCATGCTAGGTTGGAAATACCTGTTTTACCTTGGTATGAAATTTGAATTGAATTGAGTATTTTTCGTGTTGCTGCCGTGTGTTTTCTTTGGGACTACGGGACGTTATCCCGGGAGATCCCCATGCATGTATACTTTGGGACTATGGATTTGTATTCCGGGAGATCCCCCTGTACTTTTATATTGGAACTACGGGACTGCACCCGGTAGATTCTCCCAGTACTGAGTATTTACATTTGGGACAACAGATCGGTATTCCGGGAGATCCTCGTGCACTATGAGTTGGACTACGGGACGTCATCCGGGAGATCCACTGGATATTTATATTTGAGACTACATGATGGTATCCTGGGAGATCCCCGGTTGTTACCTCTGTGTTGAGTTGTATTCCTTCTCTGATTATTTTATCTCTGTTGTAGTTGTTGTTCTTACTATCATGTATTCCTTCTTACTGTTTGCACTTAATTATAATGTCTTATTCTATACTATTATACCTTGATTTTCATATAAACTCATTAGAGCCCTGACTTTCCTCGTCACTACGCGATCGAGGTTAGGCTTTGCACTTACTGAGTACCTATGTGGTGTACTCATGCCCTTTCTGCGCATGTTTTTCATGTGCAGATCCAGGTACTTCGACCCAGCCCTACTGCCCTTGAGGCGAGGTGATTCTCCAGAGACTTCGAGGTATATCTGCCGTGCCGCAAACCGAGGAGTCCCTTTTCCATTCTCTATTAAAGTATTAGCCCTTTTGTATTTACTTTTGTTTAGACATTCTAGAGTTAGACACTTGTAATCATTCAAAAGTTTGTGATTTCATGAGATTTCGAATTTTGGAAAATGTAGTTTTAGTTTGAGATCTTGCATTAGTATATGCCGAATGACATCTTAAACACTTCTATATTTGCTTATCTTTAGTTTTATTAGTTTTTCCGTATTTTGTTCTTTTTTCGCAATTGTTAGGCTTACCAAGTCGTAGAGACTAGGTGTCGTCACGACAGTTCACGGAGGGCGAACTTGGGTCGTGAGAAAGGTTCAATTAAGTCCCAAATCAAACATCATCAGCTCAAAACGCCACAAACACTTAGCAAAATTAATTTCCTTATATCCATGATAATCCTCTATATCCATGATAATAAAACTACAAAATTTCTAAATTTCATATTTCATATGAACATACTATAATTTAATTTCCATCACATGAAGTTTTTCTCAAACTAATGACAGGTCTGGGATTCCAACATAATTGAAACTACAAAAAAACTATACGACGATTCTAACGTAGATGAACTAGTTGATGCACTTCAGAATAACATCTCGGTATAACATTTGCTCCTAACCGATGCCTGCTCCAATATTATTAAACAGAAAAACAAAAATTGTACCTTGAGTCTGATTGGAAAGCAGTCGGCGACAATTGCATCTTCTCTGAAGGTCCCCAGGAGTTCTAAAATACACATACAAAAGGTAATATTTCAATTAAGACCCAAATCACAAAAACAACCTACAAAATACACAAAAAATCTAAATTTTAGAACCTATAATACCTAACGCAAAAGGAGAAAGAGGACTTACATCTCGATTTCAACAAAGAGTGTTTTATCCTTCTTCAAAATACACCGATTCTACCAAATTTCTGTCGATACTACCAAATTTCTGCCGATTCAAAATACACGGATTCTACCAAATTTCTTCAAAATACACAGATTCTACAAATTAACAGAGAATAAATTTAAAACCCACATGCATGAAGAAAGAAAGACAAAAAAAGCAAAATCAAAGAATGAAAGAGCAAAATCAAAGCAAAAACGAAGAGGAATTTGTATGAAAGCGTAAAATCAAATAAACTTACATCCAATTGATTGATAGATCTGAAGTTTTCTTTCATATCTCTTTCATTTTGCAACAGAGGAGGCGCTGAAGAAAGAGGAGGCGCTGAAGAAAAGCAGAGAGCTATTGTATTTGGAATTTTGCTTTGCTGAAGAAAAACAAAGAGCTACACGGGCTTGAATCGGAGAAAATGAAGAAGAAATGGGCTTGAAATCGGAGGAAATGAAGAGATTAAGCGAAGAGGAGAAATGAGTTTTGATTAAGTGAGAGTAAGAATGGGTTTCTGAAAATGAAAAATAAGCGAAAATGAGAATGGTGTTTGGGAAAAAAGAGAGGGAAAGGATAAAAAACGAGGGAAATATTGGGCTTATAAGTGGGGCGATATTTTTCAAGGGTTGCGGAGGTTACCGACTGCCGTAAATTTAATATATTTGTGGGGTAATAAACCCCCACAATTTGATATAGATTGCGGAGGTTATAGTACCCGCAATAAAACCTCCGCAAATTTAACGTTTTTTGTGGTGATTAAAAAATACAGAGCTCCCAATGTAGACCAATTGTCATGCAAAGAAATGAAAGGATCTCATCTTTTGTTGCCATATTTGATATTCAAAAAGTCGTCTAGCTTGCGACATTTTCTTCCAGCATGTGTTCCTTGTTTAAATGGAACCAATTGCTGGATGAAGCTTTTTTTAATACTTGTTAGACATGAATGCACCTCCTTGTGTCAACTGGCTGTAAAAGCAAAATGTTTTAAGCTTCAGTAAAATTAGAACCAAATTGCATGGCACCAACACTGTTGTTGTTGTGATTGCTGGATCAAAAAAGTATATACAAAATTGAGCTTTAACATTGCACTTCACCTTGTGTCAACGTTTAACGGAAGTTCATCAGATTGAGAAGCATTCCATGTATTTTTAAATGAAATTTCTGCCTGGATTTCACTGTCCGTTATGACCTCAAAACTTGTTCCCAAGAACCTGCGTGTGACACCAAAGTAATAGACTTAATTTTGGATGGTCCAACATCATCTACCTAAATTTTTTTACAAAGAGAAGGTAAATTTACTTTTTTCGAACTCTTCGAGATGCTGTATCATCCCAGAAAACATCCCTCATAAATTGTATATTGTTAGTTATTTCCTTTTGTTGAAAGAAAATTAAAAATGTTAATTATACGCTCTATCATTTTCAACATTTTGGATGTGATTACTCATTATCACCTGAAAAGACGGAGCATAAGCACGCGACAAGATGTGAAAATTCATTTATCCGAGTACAAAATCACAAACACAAACGTACTGCACCATTTGGGGTGAAGTGAATAAAATTGGACCTTATAATGGCTAGTTAAAGAAACATACAATAATCGTTGCATTGGTATTGTGTCATACAATATTACTATAAGAACTATTGTGCAAGGAACCTTACTGAATTTAATCATATAAGACTTACTTAAGTTCTAATTCTGATACCGATATGAACGAGCTCTAAAAGATTTAAACATCCAATATTTGAATATTATGTAAAATAGATTTATTTGTTCAGTTTGAATGTCCAATCAGACGGCTGCCATTGTTTTCATTCTCTGGCTGTTTTCAAAACAAAGAAATAAGCAATTAGAAAGTCAGTATGCAAGTTTTCATAGTGATAACTCCAAGTGTTCCTATCGAGAATTTTATTAATATGTACATTTTTCTTTAAACCAAACAACTCCAAGTGTTCCTATGGAGAATTTTGTTAAAAATATTGTAGTAATAAAAAGAAAAAGGAGAAGAGTGGATCAAAGAAAAACAAGAACTATTGTCAGTTGCTCACAAAGGAGCTCCTAGTTTTCTTTCCAACACAGAATTTCAGATAATTCTAGATCATAATTTGCAATGCTATTTGAACCAAGTATCTTGGAAAAGGTAAAGTGAAAAATCACCCTTGTATTGTAGCCAAGAGAAAATACAGCAGCAACCTCCAAGTGTGCCTTTAGTGTAAAATAGCAAACACTTCACAACCCCACCACCATTTATAGAGGACAAAGCAGCATTAATATTTGTTATGTCGAGGTAGAGCAAACCCGAAAATAAAACAAATAAAGAACATCAAATTTTAACGTGAAAAATCCTTTAAATCGAAGGTAAAAACTACGGAATCACAAAGATCCAAAAAGCTTCACTATAATAATAAGAAGGTTACAAAAGTTCTCCAAATTGGCTACATAACAAGTGCCAAACACGGAGCAATAATAGCAACAACTAATCAATTGAAGAAAGAGGAGAATCCACAAAAATGAAGCTGCTGTTCGAGGATCGAAATTAGATGCTACGAGCCTCCGAATCCGATCTTCACCATTCAAATCAAAGATCAAGATGTTACAAACATTCAGTCAAAATATCAGCCCGATCCAACGGTTAACGAATCCAAAAACTTAATTTGAAGTTGGTTGGTCGGAATAAAAATCTGCAGCAGCACAAATATTTTTCTTCTCTCTTCTCTCTTGATGAAAGCTCTCTCAAAAACTACTCTTATGTGCTTAAGTCTTTCAAAGACTTCTACCAATGAGCATAGAATAATTCTCCATGATTGTCCTATTTATAGATCATGAGTGATACTTTCTCTTAAAGCCAAAACCCACTCAAAATAGGAATAAACACCGAATCCAATTCTGAATAGGAATGGAAACCAAAAGAGAATAGGATTAGGTCATTGGGCCTTTTGTGGACAACATGGGAATGTGCCCAACAACTCCCCCTCTAGGCAAGAGGCCAAATATGTCTTCAAGTAGAGGAAGCCTGCCACTTTTCTACAAAACGCATACTTATCTGCAACCACCGCCTTTATCAACATATCCGAAGAATTTTCATCAGTGTGTATCTTCTCAACCTCAAATAATTTCTCTTCCACAGCCATTCGTATCCAATGATACTTTCTAGTTATATGTTTGGTCTTAGAATGAAAAGTGGAGTGCTTGGTGAGACAGATAGCACTTTGATTATCATAAAATAAGATATACTTTGGTTGCTCAAAGCGAAGATCATTAATAAACTCCTTCATCCATAATAGTTCTTTGGCACCTTCTGCGACAGCAATATATTCGGCTTCTGTGGTGGATAGAGCTATGCATTTCTGTAGTCTAGATTGCCAAGAAACAGCCCCCCTGCAAAAGTGATCAAATAACCGGAAAGTAGACATTGAATTATATGGATTGCCTCCTAAATCAGAGTTTGTGTAACAAACAAGTTCAGGCTTGCCATTGCTAAAGCACAGCTTCAAATCTGCAATATCTTTCAAATACCTTAATATCCATTTTACTGCATCACAATGTTCTTTTTCAGGATTAGAAAGGAATCTACTAACAGTACCAACGACATGTGCAATATCTGGTCTAGTGCAAACCATAGCATACATCAAGCTACCAACGGCAAAAGAGTAAGGAATACGAGACATCTCCTTTTTCTCTTCATCAGTTGATGGACTCTGACTAATACTTAATTTGAAGTGTTTAGCAAGAGGAGTACTAACCACTTTTGCATCTGTCATATTCAACCTCTTGAGTACCTTCTCAATATATTGCTTTTGGGACAAAAATAATTCCTTTCTATCTCTGTATCGGCGGATTTGAATGCCCACAATTTACTTTGTTGGTCCCAAGTCCTTCATCACAAACAGTTTGCTCAACTGCTTTTTAAGGACTGCAATTCTGGGTTGATTCTTTCCAACAATAAGCATGTCATTCACATAAAGCAATAAAATAATAAAATCATCATCAGAGAACTTTTAGAAGAATACACAGTGGTCTGAAGAAATTTTCTTGTACCCTTGTTCTTCTATGACAGATTCAAACTTCAAAATATCATTGCCTTGGAGCTTATTTCAATCCATACAGGCTTTTTTCAATTTGCAGACATAATTTTCTTTTCTCTTAGTTACAAAACCCTCAAGTTGCTCCATATAAATCTCCTCATCTAAATTACCATGAAGAAAAGCAATCTTGACATCCATCTGCTCAACCTCTAAATCTAGACTTGCGGCTAAGCCTAGAACCATACAAATAGAAGACATCTTCACAACAGGGTTTATGAAAGTCAACTCCTTTCTTCTGGCCAAAACCTTTAACAACTAACCTCGCCTTGTTTCTAGGCGTAGAGGTATGGTTATCGTGCTTTATTCTAACTATCCATTTGTTAGATAAAGCTCTCTTACCTTTCAGCAATTTCACTAACTCATATGTGCCATTCTTATGGAGAGACTTCATCTCATCTTCCATGGATTCTATCCACTGATCTTTGTGAGTATCTTGCATGGCTTCATCATAGCTCTTAGGTTCTCCCATGTCAGTCAAAAGTACATACTCATCAGGAGGATAGCGTATGGATTTTTGCTTCTCCCTTGTAGATTTTCTAAGAGAGGTTTCAGGAGCATTCGAAGTAGTTACCTATGCAGGAATTGGTTGCTGATCAACCACAACTTCATCAACTGGAGCATCCATAACATCTACACCATGATGATCATTTTGATCTTGATCACTATCTCCATCATTGTCTTGGGTTGCTTCATGTGCAATAGGTGCCTTAGCAATTGAAACTGGATCAATATCAACTAAGCTCCCATTACTCTGAGAATCTATCTTCTCAACTTTGTTAATATCTTCAATAGTTTGGTCTTCAAAGAATATTGCATCACGACTTCTAATAAGTTTATTGTCAACTAGATCATAAAAACGATACCCAAACTCATCTTGACCATAACCGATAAAGATGTGTTACATCTCGCGCTTTCGTACGTTAAAATTTCATTTTCAGTTAACCGATATAGACTCGGGGATGAGTTCATCTTGACATTAACGTACTTACGCTATTTATAACAAGCGATAAATAAGTATTATGAAGAATAAAGGGGTACACGGATTAAAGAAAATAAGTTTCATTGAAAGTGAACAATTTAAAATAAAATACGGGTCGAACGATAATACCCGATAATTATAAACTAGTACCATGAAAGGTACCATATGACCATGATAGTATAATATATAAAGTATATATGAAGTATTTTAAAAATAAATAGAATTTTAAGTAATTTATGGTAATTTTTAAATTATGCAGGTAATTAATTAATTACCGGGTAACAGGACATTACCCAGTTAACTAATAAGTGAATAAAAAATTAATTAATAAATTCTCCCTCCCTACCCCACGTGGCAAGAAGCCATACAATTAGAAATGACTAAGTAAGTCATTTCTGCTAGATGGCTTGCATAATTTTAACCAAGGCATGACTAAGTCTTAGCAAGTAAGACTTATCTAGGAAAACAATTCATTAGAGAAAAGAAAGGGGCACATTTCTATATTTCGGTTTTCAAACCAAGAAATCTAGAAACGTTCAAAAACCAAGGGAGCTAGAAACATTCAAAAACCAAGGAAGCTAGAAACGTTGAAATGAAGTAGTATTTTCACCCAACATTCAAAAATTCATAGCAAAAGATTGGTTCCAATTTTAGAAGCAGAAACGTCCATTTCAAATAATTCAAATCAAGAATTTCGTTCCAATTACATCTTATTCTGTCAAAAAAAATTCGTCCAAATTTCGTTTGAAGATTTCAAGCAGAAATTTCGTCCATATTTTGCAGAAGCAGATTCGTTCAGATAATTCTAGGAACAGGTATATTAAGGCTAAGCCCTTATTTCATTTTGCAAGATCTTGTCATTACACGAGTTTGTTAATGAGCCATAAAGAAAAATTCGTAGCCCGGAATTTGCATATATTTTGCTAATCTCGCAAATTACATATATTTTCCCAGTTTTGTAAGTTACCATATTCTTCTTATTGGGACTACATATTCAGTTGAGTATTTCCTTCTCCCAGTCAAAAGATTAGAGAGTTTACATATATACAGTATTAAAAATATTTTTATTACCATCGAGCTATAATCGATAGGAGGCCCCTATTGGGCAACCTCTGATCAGATGGTAAGTTATATACCGATCCTACTGTGGCCGAATGCTTATGAGCGAGCCTAGTTGGCCGAGATACAGAGCCTAGTATGGTCGAGCGGCTATGAGCGAGCCTACTACGGCAGAGCAGTTATATATATACCGAGCCTACTATGGCCGAGTGCTTATGAGCGAGCCCAGTTGGTCGAGATACAGAGCCTAGTATGGCTGAGTGCCTATTAGCAAGCCTACTACGGCATAACAGTTATATATACCGAGCCTTATAGGGCTGAACAACTATTTTACTTACTATATTGAAAGAGTTGAGTCAATAGCAGCAGGTAAGCATATCTTCAGATTATCTTTGACTTCCAGCTACTTGTAGTTATTATATTGTCAGTTCAGTTTTAGCTTTCAGTATATTGCCTTACATACTTAGTACATTGTTTCGTACTGACATCCCTTTTCTGGGGGCGCTGCATTTCATGCGTGCTGGTCAGATAGACAGACGGGTAAGCCTCTTCAATACGTGTTGCCCAAGTTCAACTTGATCGGTAAGCTTCATGCCTTTCGGAGTTTACGGGTCTAAAATCTTATGTACATCTTGTATATATATGTATATATGTTATGAGTAGGTGATCTATTCCGATCATAGTATATCCATCAGTAGAGGCTTGTAGACGTATCATGTCAGTTAGTGCAATATATTGGGCTTGCAGGCATTGTATGTATATTTGGTTGGTTGTCTGCTGTAATAGTTATGACAGCCTTATCGGCCCAGTTATATATTCAAATTTAGTCATCATTCGTAGTTCTTGCAATGTGGCCCATGGCCAAAGTATGACATCATATGTTCAGAGCCCCTTAGTTGCAAGTTGGTACGCAAGGATAGGTGAGGCACTGGGTGCCAGTCTCGCCCCCCAGGTTCGGGGCTTGATAATGTGGTATCAGAGCAGTTCAATCCTAGGGAGTCTACAAGTCGTGTCTAGTAGAGTCTTGTTTATGGGTGTGTCGTGCACCACACTTATAAGAAGGAGGCTACAGGGCATTTAGGATTGTCAGTCTTTCTTCTTACTCTAGATTGTGTGGTAGAGCTCATTTATAAGAATTCCAATTCCGAATTTTTTTTAATTATTCATAATAAGACGATACCTATATCCGGAAAGAAGGATTGGAAAAAGAGATAGTTTTGGAAGAGCTGAGTGAGAGGAATTGGATTTTGTATGATGCTTACGATAAGTAAATGTGAGGTCTTTAGCATATCATGGGTGTACTGAAAAGTGTAAGCTTCCTGATAAGAAGCTTTAGGGCAAGAATGTCTATCCATCTTTATGGTGAAAGACAATGAGATATTAAGAATATAAATATAAGTTTCAACAAGCAAAGGAAGCAAGATGAAGAAGGGTACAGGGCGCCCAATTAATGAAGGTTAACTACGTTTATAATTGAGGCAGAGGAACATAAGCTTTTTGAGTTATATTCAATAGTAACAGAGGTATATACATTGGTCGCACTCATTCCAGATATGCCCTATGGGGGTTAACAAAAGTAGTATAAGAAGATATGATGGATGAGTTGATTGCGTCAGTTAACATTTCCAAAGGATATTGCAAATGTGCTAATAGATCTCTTTATGAGACACCTAGATGGTGCACTCTAAAATAGTGCAACCAGATATGAGTACTATAAAGACATGCACTTAAGCCTTGAAGGGATAAATATTACTTTAGTGTGGCTCGCGCCCCTAGTAAAGCGAGAACGTTAAGCAACTTGAAGAGCCACTGGATGGAGCAAAGGAAAGCAAAAAGTGAAAGAATGTCGTATTGAAATTTTCAAAAGAAAAGGGATATACAGAAATATTAGCAGAGTAATGAGAAAAGAGATAAGGAAGCATTATGAATAAGGTGTGAGACATGGATGAAAACGGTAGAGTGTTACAGAACCTATAGTCGAATGAAGAAAGAGACGAAAGGTGATGGGCCTTAAGACAACAAAAGAGTATAGGCCATAAGGTTATATCCTCATTTCGAGAAATAAGCTTGTGACTCCAACTCGACTACCAGAAGGGAGAGTTGTAGACACCGGATTTTTGACCCTCCCCGAGAATTTTCACATTTTTAGCGTGAATATGTGAAATTGGGTCTAGTATAGCTATTTTAACTATTTTTACTTTATTTCGTTGCAAAAAAGAAAAATTTCAAAAAATATATATATAAATTTTAGTTTATGTATCTCTCATAAACTTGAAAAATACAAAAATTGCACTTTATTTTTGTACTTTATATAATTTCGAAAATTACAAAAAAAATATAGTTCTATTAAGGTTTTATAGTCATTTTAACTTTGAAAAATACAAAAATATTACCTCATATTTTATCTTAATGTTTAAAAAAACGAAAATTACAAAAAAATAGTTTTATTAATATTTTGTAGCTATTTTAAATCTTGAAAAATATTTAAAAAGATATAGTTTTGTTTAAATACTAGTCTTATTTTTGGTAGTTATTTTGCTTACATAGGACTAGTTAAGCAACGTGTTCCTATTTCTCGGGTCCGGGCAAAAGAATAATATTCGGGTTCAAACTACCCGGTTTTAGGCTTAATTTTCGGACTTAGCCCATAATAAACCGAGTCCACGGCACATGGGGAACCCCACCACGCGTGGGGGACATAAACCTTGAACCCCACCACGCGTGGGGCTCATTTTGTCTTGGCCAAAGCCACAAATACACGGACAAGAGATTGAAAGAGGGGTTGGAAATTTTTTTGGGGAAATCACTGTTGATCTTCTTCCTCTTTTGGAAAGAACAAACCTAAAAAACCCTACTGTAAAAAGCTACCAGCCCAACTCCATCACCATCGTCGACAACCACCCGTCCCCTCCAAAACTCCAACGCCATAACCGTCGTCACCCGAACACCACGTCCAAACGACCACCGGCTCCGACAACACCATCTCCCTCGTCGTCTCGAAAACCAGTCCATCAAACCTCCATCCATAACCCAGCCCGACGAGTAGCAGCAACGTTGTCACTGTCCAAACGCCACCTCCATCAACAAACCTTCAGCTCCCATCACCACCATCACCCTCGTTCCCACCGTGAAACCACCATAAACAAACCCTACTCACTCCGTCAACAACCTCACGTCCGAAACCGCCCAAAACCACTGCCTAAAACCAGCACCACGACCAACACCCCCCCTCTTGTTGTCAAACAACCAGCTGCCTCACGACCATCGACTGTCCAAAACCAACGCCATAACCATCGTCACCACAACCGGCTCCCTCCGTCAACCCTACTGTCAATCACTATCCCAAAACCACTAACAAAACCACCCTCGACACAGTCCAAACACCACCCTCCCTCACGTCGGACCCCAGCTCCTCGACCTCACGTCCAGTGACCATCCGAACTACTAGCCCACGACGACTTCTTCTCCTTCGTCGTAACAAAGAAAAATAGTCTGGCGACCCTCCAGTAAATCCGACCATCGCTGCTTTCCGTTCAGCCCCCTCATGTCCAAATGACCACCTGGAAAAACCAGTCCCAGCCGTGACTCATTTTTGGTCCGTTTGTGTTCGAGTTTCCGGCGCGAGTTATTCAGTCCGAGCTCTGACGACCTTCTCTATGGTTTCCCGTTCGAGGTTATCCGTCAAGGTCAGTGTTGAGGGTTGGTCCATGGCTCTATCCGTCTCTGTCTGTCCAGGTTAGTAAACTTCAAGCATTAGACGAGGAAATGTTACGGAATGTTCAAAAAATGCAATATAGAAATTGGTATGGTAATTTTCTGCCCATGTTTCGCTGTATGCATTTTGTTCATTTTTGCGTTGTGTTATTCTTGTTTCTTTGATGTCATTTAATCAAGTTGGGCTAGTTGTTCTATGACACAAGTTTGACGTTAATTTGTTCGTGGTCATTGTCTCAGTTTATTTGGACAAAATTAGTATTAGTACCTGTTGTTACTACGCCCGAAACACTCATTCGCTTAACTTCTTTTATTAAATCTTAACAAGTTATGAGATTGTAGTTGTAAAGAAGCCGTAAGGTTTAGTATTGTTAAAGGCGTAAAAATGGCATCCTTTTAAAATATAAAAATAAAAATAAATAATAAAAAAAAAACGGGACAAGCTTCGCCAAAAATAAAAATGTACAGATTGCGGAACCCTCACAAAAATATATGCATTAAATACTTAGATTCCGGGACGGGCCGTTTAGCAAATTTCACGGCCCTACCCAAAATAATAATGCGCTAGTTGCTTTAGGCGCGCCTTTAATAATGTTATCTCCCTAAACTCGGGTGCACATTTATGTGACCCAAATCCAAATCTCAACGGGATCGAAGTACGCCTCTAATCACGGGCACATTGATTGTGGCGTGGCCCGAGATGCATTTCCATGACGTTGCAAATTCCTTAAAAAAAATAAGAATGAGATGAGCCTCGCCGAATAAAAATACAAATTGCGGGGCCCTCAGTAAATACTTGTTTTAAATTACTTAGAATTCAGGAGGGCCGCTTAGCGAATTTCGTGGCCTTCCCAAAATAATAGCGCGATAGTGTCTTTAATAATTTACTTTCTTAAACATGGGTGTGCATTTCATGCGACCCAAATCCCAATCCCAAAACATCAAATAAAATGTGTTCCGGATTATGGGTGCATTTCATGTGACGCAGTCCAAAGATGTGTTTTAAATGATGTTCACATTCTTTTAAAATAATAATTATAAAAGCGGTAAAAAGTTAAAATTTGCACATAAGTTCATATTTGTATAAAATCAGATAATCAAGCCGAATATGACAGTTGAGCGACCGTGCTAGAACCACGGAACTCGGGAATGCCTAACACCTTCTCCCGGGTTAACAGAATTCCTTATCCGGATTTCTGGTACGCAGACTGTAGTATGGAGTCATTCTTTTCCTCGATTCGGGATCAAAATTGGTGACTTGGGACACCCTAATTCTCCCAAGTGGCGACTCTGAAATAAATAAACCAATCCCGTTTCGATTGTCCTTTAATTGGAAAAATCCCCTTGCGCCCTCGCGGGTGCGTAAAAAGGAGGTGTGACAGCTTTGGCGACTCTGCTGGGGAAGTCAACCCAGAACCACTGGTTCAGGGTTAGAAATTCGAGCTTAGAATAAATTGTTATGTTCAGCTTTATCTGATTTTGTTACATGATCTGTGCTTAATGTGCTAATTGGTTGCCTTTTACCGCTTTGATATTACGTGAACTGTATATAAACTGTGCCGAAACCCATATCCTTTCTGAGTCTTCTAAATCATGAAGAAGGGTGTACTTCGTACGACTTCTTTTCTGTATAGTGTCAAAACCTAATTTAGAACGAGGTTCGGACAAGTTGCTAAGCCGGTGAAGCTTCTGTATTCCCGGTACGCTGCCCCCCTCGGCTCGAGTTGTCCACTCGGGTAAGCCAGGTCTAGAACAAACACCCAGGTCTGAACCTAGTATAACAAAGCCACATGTCGGATCCCTAGTAGGAACGTTTATTTGCATCATGTGCATTTGACTTAGGGGACTCAACACAGGGGTTGGGTCCGTCTAGGACAAGCAACCTGAAAATAATAGACCAGCTTTTGGCATCCTATGTGCTACATGTTGTATTTAGTCAAGGGCGAATGAGTCATTTGGTCATTTCCAGCATGGTGTTATTTTAATCAAAGCATGGGGAACATTTGTGGAATCCAAGGAGCCTTGGAATTCCCTATGTCCCCCATGGTGTTATTTTAATCAAAGCATGGGGAACATTTGTGGAATCCAAGAAGCCTTGGAATTCCCTATGTCCCCCACGCTTGCTTTTTGGGAAAGCACATGGGGAACATTTGTGGAATCCAAGAAGCCTTGGAATTCCCCTATGTCCCTCACGCTTCATTTTTGAAAAGCATATGGGGAACATTTGCGGAATCCAAGAAGTCTTGAAATTCCCTATGTCCCCCATGCCACATTTTTGAAAATATAATAAATATAAAAAATAAAATATATATGTATATATAAAAAAATAAAAAATAAAACATTGAAAATTCCAAAAAAAAGAAGATTGTGTATGTTTTCATCATCATCCACAAATTAGAAAATAGTGGAAAAGAGGAGAAAATAACAGTGTAGAGATATAACTACTTATTGTTAGAAAAAAAAACAAATGTCCAAGTAGTGTCGAAACTCTGCCGAAATTTTGAGAATATATAAAATAAATAAAAAATAATATATGTCTTATTAGTTTGTTTTGTTAAAGCAAAGGAAAAGTAGAAAAAATAATCATTGTTTTGTCTTATTTTTTTTTTTTTAAAAAATATATTAATAGAAAAGAAAATAGTTTGTCTTGCCATAAAAATGAAAAAAAGAGTATTGTTTTCAAAATATGTGTTATTTGTTTGTTTATGAGAATGACAAAATTAAAATAATCCAAAAATATTTTCTCCATTATTGACTTCTTTAGGAAGTCTTTCTAATTGTTTTCAAAAAAATAATATATAAAAAAAAAAACAAATCCGAAAATATTTTGATTCTTTTTTCAAAATTGAAAAGAAAATTCAAAAAAAACACATTTTTGAGAAGTATTTCTTTTATTAAAAGCAAAATTCCGAAAAATATTTTCTTCTTCTTTAGAATGAAGAAAAAAAAGCAAATGAAAATTCAAAAAATATATCTTAGAAGTGTTTCTTTTAAAAAGAAAATCAATAAAAAAAATGCTTCCTTTCTTCTTTTAAAGTAGTTCTTTTGCTCGAACTACGCGGGTTTGATTCTCACCGGATGTGAGATACGTAGGCAACCCTCATCGGGTCCAACCCCACCGTTTTGCTAAAAAGCCAAAAACAAACAAATAATAATCATAAAAAAATATATATGTCAAATTTTAATTTTTGTCATAAAGAAGTCGGGTGACGCTGTTTTATCAAGACATAGCCGAATGTTCCCGAAAGGGACGCCGGAAGGCTGACTTTGCATAAACAGCCACCTTTGGGTCATTTTTTAAGATTTGGTCCGATTGACCCACATAGCCTTAAAAATCTTCGTCCCCGAGACGTTGACAGGCCGTGTTTGCAGTATTGGGTTTCCTATTTTCGAAAAACAATAAAAGAGTCATAACTAAGTCAGGAGATGCTGTTTGTCATAAATAGCCGAATGTTCCCGAAAGGGACGCCGGAAGGCTGACTTTGCATAAACAGCCACATTTTGGGTCATGTCTAGGAGTTTGGTCCAGTTGACCCACACAGCCTTAAAAAGCTTCGTCCCCGAGACGCTGAAGGGCCGTGTTTTGCAACACCAAGTTTTTATTATAATTTGAAAAAAAAGAGTCGACGGTCAGGTGAATACCGTTCAAATTTTGTCATAATAAGCCGAGCCAGCTTCGGCTGCGTCTTAAACCGTTCTTGCCGAAATAGCCTTAGAGTATCTTTCAGTTGTCGAAAGGTTGTTTTCGTAAAAGAATGAACAAGTTGGTAAAGTGTCATAAAATAATCCTCCCCGACCTCAAAATTCATGTGAGAATTGGAAGGGGCCACATTTGCAAAAATAACCATTTGGTTAAAATTAGCAAACGAAGGAAGGAAGTTGGCCATTTGTTTTGAAGTTTATAAATCTTTTGACTAGAATATGTGGGTTGTTTGATTTTCGAGTATGTAGGTCATCTTCAAACCTTTGAAACCCAATTTGTTTTAATATGGAAATTGTGAAAAAATGTTTATTATTGTTTATCTTTTATTGGTCCGAACTACACAAGGTCTGATTCATGCGGGGGCATGATACGTAGGCAATCTCCATAAGATTCGACCACAACAAAAAAATAAAAAAATAAGAAAAAAAAATTTGAAAAAAGAGAAAAAAAGAGAAAAGAAAAAAAATGAAAAAATCTAAAGAAAAAGGAAATACAAAATATAATAAAATACAGGGGTTCCCAAAGTACTTCAAAGGGGCAAATAAGCAAGTCGGGATGACGCATGTTGTTTGAAGCAAAGCATGTTAGAAACGGTTAACTGCCTAGGGGCATTGCATCCTCAATGTGTTGTTATCAAATCTGTTAAACTCTAAACGCTAACAAGTTTGTTGTTTTCCGAATCTCAAACAGTTAGTTGTTAAAGAATTCTGGCAACACACCCTTACCAAACTAGATCCAAAGGACCGATAACAACAAGCATGACTACTTCAGAGAATAGTACCGAGGAAGAAAGGCCGATGAGCCAGTTGTTAAAGGAAGCGATGGAAAAGATAGAAAGGATGGGACTAGAGATGAATGCAATACAGCTAGCTCTAGCCAAAGCACAAAAGAGCCCTGAGCCACTAGGGCACGTGCCTGAATACCCCCACTCCGGCCCTTCAACAAGCCTCCCAAATCACCGTTGTCATCAGGAGAGAAGCCCCCATGATTCCCAAGCTCCACCATCCCATCAACCTCTCCCAACACCAAATGTTCCCACTTTTGTGGGACCCACATCAGCCATCTTGCACAGAACGACCAGTGAGCCATTGTTTCAGGATCACGATACGCAATACTATCCCCTTGAGCCTACATTCCATGCCCCCGAGCCACATGCTTACAATCCACACTTGGAGGTACCGGCAGAGATCGAAAAGCCGGTTAAAGCCCCTGAACAGGATGAGGTGTTGAGAAAGTTCAAAAGCCTGGAGCAGTCCTTCAGGAACCTGCACGGTTTGGGCAACCAGGTCAGCGTAGCATACAAAGATCTATGCCCTTTCCCAGACGTCCAACTCCCAGCTGGGTTCAAGATGCCTAAGTTTGATTTATATGAAGGGCACGGTGATCCCATGGCACATTTGCGGGGATTCTGTAGCAAAATGACAGGGGCAGGCGGCAAGGATGAGCTGCTAATAGCTTATTTCGGCCAGAGTCTGAGCGGATCTGCACTAGAATGGTATACTAGGCAGGATTCCAGTAGGTGGTATACTTGGGATGATCTGGCGCAGGCTTTCGCAGGTCATTTCCAATACAATCTCGAGATAGTCCCTGACCGTCTCACATTGCTGAGGACTGGAAAGAAGCCTGGGGAAAGTTTTCGTGAGTTTGGTTTCTGCTGGAGAGAACAAGAGGCCAGAGTTGATCCTCCCATGAAAGAGGGAGAAATGGTGGACTACTTCTTGCAAACACTTGATCCAACTTACTTTGGTCACTTGGTGACAACGATTGGGAAATCCTTCAATGAAGTGGTAAAGATAGGGGTCATGATAGAGGAGGGCCTAAGGTCTGACAAAATCCTAAATTACTCAGCGCTCAAGGCAACGACCCAAGCTATTCAGAGCGGCGCGGGAGGTGTGCTCGAGGTCGCATCAGTCGAAGCAGGTACTGGGTCCAAATTCAGAGGTCCTTCCCCTCACTACCAGCCCAGGCCCAGTCATACAAATTATCCACACACTCCATACAACCTTCCACAACCCTACTACCCACCATCAGAGCCACTCTTTTCAGACCATCATGCCCAAGCCTGCCCCCGAGCTCCACATAATCTGCCTCAGTATTATCCTTCGAACAAGGTCCGGTCGCAGGGTCAACCATCAGGTCACCCCCGCTGGCGAGAGCCAACACCACGTAATGTATTATTGCCTTCACATCGTTTCCAAGCACCCAACGACCCTGGAAAACAGGGGCATGGGGGAAAACAAAGGCAAGGAAACAATTTCACGCCAATTGGGGAGTCCTACGCAAGTTTGTTTGAAAAGCTAAAGCTTTCAGGACTGATTGAGCCGCTCCTTGGCTATACTCTAGATCCATATGCAAAAGGGTTCAATCCTGCTGTACGATGCATGTACCACTCTAATGTCCAAGGACATAGCATTGAAGATTGTCGTTCTTTGAAAAAGGAAATCGAAAGAATGATTCAGGAAGGGGCAATTGTGATCGACGACAGTGACAGGGAGCAGGCGAATCGTCTTGAGAACTTGTTGATTGATGTTGATAATACTGAAGTTGGGGATGGTCTTGGCAATGTTGATATAGAGCTCAATGGCTAAAATGTCATGCTTTGCAGTTGGAAGATACTCCATTTTGGGTCAGCCGGAGATGCCGTGCTTGGATAGTTGGAAAGACACTCCATTTTGGGTCAACCGGAGAGGATCTTTGATGGTCTATTTTGTTGTCATTTCCGTTGTTCGGATTATTAGGATTGTAATTCGGATTTGTTTTGTGTCAATATCTTTCCGCTTATCTTTCCGTTTTGTCATAGCGGTTTGTTTAAGTTTTGTCCAAGTTGTTTAGGATTTTATTCCGGTTTGCTTTGTTTTTAAAACCATTTGTTCAGTCCAATGCAAAAAATTCAGTCTTTGATTATTCCCAGTCATCTTTCTGTTTAGTCATTATGTCATTTTTATTCAGCACCGATTCTAGTGACATGACATGCGCACACACTTTGGGCCTAGTCTTTAAAGTTAATCATAAAACCCTGTAAAGGCGATCAGACCATTTAAAGAATATAAGAATGGTTTGAGGTTATTCAGAGCCCGAGTCATGTGGAACTAGGGGCAAGTGAAACACAAAGAAAAACCGTTAAAAGCAAGATTCGCCAAATTGGCATGAGGGCCGTTCAAGATAATGAGGGTGAGAGTGTCACCCAACTGTGCTTTTGAAATGACAAGGAAAAATAAAATGTTTAACATAATTATCAAGTCCAGCACCATCGGAAGAGACTATAAATCTATTGTTTAATTGTGTTGTTTGCATTTGGCATGTTTTTAAAGACTGGAATGACGAAGGCATTTTGTTCTGCTACCTAAACACTTTATTCTTCGTTACCCCTTTTGAGCCTTATTTATTTTCTTTCATACCCCTCGTTCGGAATCAGTAGCAACGAAAAAAAAGAAAGAGAGAAAGAAAGAAAACAACAAAACGAAAAAAAAGAGAAAAAGAAAAGAAAGGAAAATGATAACAAAGAAAAAAGTCAAATGAAACAGAGGAATTGGGAACTACGTTTGACCTGATTCCTCAAAGAGGATACGTAGGCGCTTCACGGCTCGGTCATAGTTTTGAAAAATGGAAAAATCAATTAAAATATCCCCAAGCAAGAAACTGGGGCAAAGGTCGCGTTTGTTGTAAATAAATCTAATTCCGAAGGTTGTAACTAATAACCCAAAATTAATGTATTTTTTGAGCCTTTTATACCCTTTCTTTCTAGCCTATCCAAAACCCACATTACGGTCCAAAGAAAGACCTTCTGATCAGTCTTCAAAAAGATGCCAAGTCAGACAAATGAAGAGTCTTACCGGCGAACATAACATTCTGTTCCGCAGCAGAAAGGACTCTAATCTCCA
Source organism: Nicotiana tabacum (assembly GCF_000715075.1). Lineage (NCBI taxonomy): Eukaryota > Viridiplantae > Streptophyta > Magnoliopsida > Solanales > Solanaceae > Nicotiana > Nicotiana tabacum. Next base: position 49,948,454 of record NC_134090.1, on the reverse strand, counting down.
ACAGAAAGAGTCATACCGGCAACACTCCAAATCCCCCAGCTGGAGAGAGATATAAAACGAGAGAGTCTTATTGGTGAAAACCTTCACAGGCACCATAAGGCAATGAAAGCTGAGAGAAGAACCAAAAATGAGATAGACTTGATAGTGAAAACCCTTTGGGCACTACAAGTCGAATAAGATTAAGATGGGGAATCGCCAATTGAAGATCTTGAAAGATGATTGACGGTAAAGGATAGGCCACATACGCATGTCATGGCCATTAGAGGCGGTATCTGCATTTGATAGGTTTTTATTTATAGTTTCTTTTGTTAAAGAGTCATTTTTTTCCTTGGTCTTTTTATTATGTTCCCTTTTATCTTTTTCCTTTCATAGAAAAATCCCCAATAGAGTCTGTCTGGTCAGAACAAGTGTGAATTGACTTCAAAATATGCCATCAGCTTTCCAATTATGCCAGATGAGATCTGACTAGTGCACCCAAATGGTATAGTCGTCAAGGAACAAGCGCGAGGCCAATGTCAAAAAGATATCCCCAAAAGGGAGTTGACAAAAAGATTGACAAGTGTCAAGAGGGATACCATCGCCTTTACCAAAAGTTATAAACCTCAAGGCCAAGGCCCATGAACAAAGCAAGGAAAGCAGTGTGCATGATTTGGGGAAATTCATGCTAGACTAAAAGGTCGGGGAAATGCCAGTTTCCGAGCTATGCCACGAAAGAAGAGGGATATCCCCAGCAGGAAGGGATTATCCCCAACACATAATATCATCCCCAACAAGTTGTGGAGTACAGAGCAAAGAAGAAAGAAAGGGAAAGCCATCCCAGTAGGAGTATCACAACCAACCACCGCGTTTTAAACTAACAAAATTTTGTTTGATTTGAAGCAGGTAACGGAAATGGCATTGATGCCAGAACTGCATGCCAAGGGATATTATCAAACTGGGGCAGAAAATTTTCTGGAAGTTAGGTACCCCCAGCTGATAAAATTTTATCCCCCAGCAGGTAAGTAAATAATCCCCCAGCAAGTGTTGAGGTAAGACATTTTCAAGCCTTAAGGATATTTTGGGTTCATCCGCCCTCGAATAGGATATTTTGGGTTCATCCGCCCTCGAATAGGATATTTTGGGTTCATCCGCCCTCGAATAGGATATTTTGGGTTCATCCGCCCTCGAATAGGATATTTTGGGTTCATCCGCCCTCGAATAGGATTCTATTTTTAAAGTTGTTGTCCATGCCAGGCGCCCACTTGAATAACGAGAGGAATACTTTTCAGTCTTTAAATTTCATGCCAGGCGCCCACCTGAATAACGAGAGGAATACTTTTCAGTCTTTAAATTTCATGCCAGGCGCCCACCTGTATAACTAGAGGAATACTTTCAGTCTTTAAATTTCTTACCATGCGCCCACCTGAATAACGAGAGGAATACTTTTTGTCTCTTCATTTCATATTTCAGGCGCCCACCTGTATAACAAGGGAATACATTTTGTGTCTTTACCATTAGGCGCCCACCTGTATAACAAGGGAATATTGTGTCTTCCTAAGTCCATTTTACCCAATAGGAGACGCACTTCCTAAGTCAGTTTCACCTAAGGAGACGCACTTCCTAAGTCAGTTTCACCAATAGGAGACGCACTTCCTAAGATAAGTTTCACCAATAGGAGACGCACTTCCTAAGAATAATTTCACCAATAGGAGACGCACTTCTTAAGTTAAGTTTCACCGATAGGAGACGCACTTCCTAAGTTAAGTTTTACCAATAGGAGACGCGCTTCCTAGATCCATTGTACCAATAGGAGACGCACTTCCTAAATTCAGTTTTACCATAGGAGACGCACTTCCTAAGTTCAGTTTATCATAGGAGACGCACTTCCTAAGTTCAGTTTTACAATAGGAGACGCACTTCCTAAGAAGTTTCACCAATAGGAGACGCACTTCCTAAGAATAGTTGTGCCAATAGGAGACGCACTTCCTAAATTCAGTTCTACCATAGGAGACGCACTTCCTAAGTTCAGTTCTACCAATAGGAGACGCACTTCCTAAGTTCAGTTTATCATAGGAGACGCACTTCCTAAGTTCAGTTCTACCATAGGAGACGCACTTCCTAAGTTCAGTTCTACCAATAGGAGACGCACTTCCTAAAGTTTATTGTACCCAATAGGAGACGCACTTCCTAAGTTCAGTTTTACAATAGGAGACACACTTCCTAAGTTCAGTTTTACCATAGGAGACGCACTTCCTAAGTTCAGTTCTACCAATAGGAGACGCACTTCCTAAGTTTATTTTGCCCACAGGAGACGCACTTCCTTAAGTTTATTGTACCCAATAGGAGACGCACTTCCTTAAAGTTTACTTTTACCCCATAGGTGACACACTTCCTAAATTAAGATTTCACGCATAGGAGACGCACTTCCTAAATTATTTTCATTCATAGGAGACGCACTTCCTAGTTCAAAATCATTGAGGTTTCACCCATAGGAGACGCACTTCCTAAGACTATTTTACCCCTAGGAGACGCACTTTCTAAGTTTAATTTCATGCACAAGAAACGCACTTCCTGAATTAAGTTTTCATTATTATGACACACACTTCCTAGTCTGGTTCGCTCAGGTTATACTTTTGCTTTAGGAGACGCACTTCCTAGTTTGGCTTTTTAGATTATATTTTATTTCAGGAGACGCACTTCTGGAATTGAGATTTCACCCCTAGGAGATGCACTTCCTAGTTTGATTCATTTTAAGTTCGACCAAGGAGACACAATTCCTAGTCCAGTTTTTGAAGTTTACCCGTAGGAGACGCACTTCCTAATCGAGGTCTTTCAAGTTTTTTAGGAGACGCACTTCCTAAATCGAAATTTTATTCATAGGAGACGCACTTCCTAGTTCTAGTCACTGAAGTTTGCACCCTTAGGAGACGCACTTCCTAGTTTAGCTCATTCCGATTCAACCATAGAAGAAGCACTTTCTAGTTTGAGTCATTGAGGCTTTAGCAGACGCATTTGCTAGCAAGAGTTTTGGTTTTACTCGTAGGAGACGCACATCCTAGCCTAGTCTTTAGTTTACTCTCATCATTGCATCAGTAGGGTAAGTGGGTTACAATTTTGCTAACGACTCACAAATCTTCCCAGTACAAACTGGGTTAGGAAAGTTTGTTTGTTTGTTTGTTTTGGTTGTCAGGGACCCGCCTGTAGAACGAAGTTTGTTGTATGTCGAAGATCGAAGAAGTCAGGAGTCCGCCTGTAGAACAGAGGAACATTCTTCAAGATCAAGCAGTGACCCACTGGAAAGCAGAAGGTTATAACAGAAATCCCCAGCATTCAATCCAAGTTAGAAATAGTAGAAGCTCGCCTCAAGAATGCGAGTCAATAGTCTGGGATGATCAACAGAAGCTGGTCACAAAAACAAAAAAGAAGAGAAAAAAGGCAAGCATAAAAAAAAGAGAAAAAAAAGAGAAAAAAGAAAAGAAAAAGAACCCAAAGTACGGAAGTGGAGAACAGATGTGGTCTGCTCAAGAACTAGCACCTACAACCAGCAAGTGTCAAGGTTCAAATCCAAAGTCTGTATGAAGCACCATTCAAGACTCAAGACCAAGTTTCAGAAGACTTAAAGATAGGAATCCTTGTAACTAGTAGCTAATAGGCTTAGTTAGTCTTTTTCAGTTTTCATTTTTGATGTAATGACAGGACCACGGACCGGAACCTCAACGGAACGGAACCTCGATCGGCTCTTCACCTCGGTACACTCTACCATCTCTCCCATTTTTGAACTACACGTGGCCTGATTCCTGTATAACCAAGGATATGTAGGCAGCTCAGATACCAGGGCTCGGTCACATTCCCTCCCTTTCCTCAGTGTAGTCCGTCCAAGTAATGGTCGGGTCAAAAACATGTCTAGTCGTTCTTTGTCGGAAAACTCTTCGTGTTTTCAGTCAAAGAGGGGCAGCTGTAGACACCGGATTTTTGACCCTCCCCGAGAATTTTCACATTTTTAGCGTGAATATGTGAAATTGGGTCTAGTATAGCTATTTTAACTATTTTTACTTTATTTCGTTGCAAAAAGAAAAATTTCAAAAAATATATATATAAATTTTAGTTTATGTATCTCTCATAAACTTGAAAAATACAAAAATTGCACTTTATTTTTGTACTTTATATAATTTCGAAAATTACAAAAAAAATATAGTTCTATTAAGGTTTTATAGTCATTTTAACTTTGAAAAATACAAAAATATTACCTCATATTTTATCTTAATGTTTAAAAAAACGAAAATTACAAAAAAATAGTTTTATTAATATTTTGTAGCTATTTTAAATCTTGAAAAATATTTAAAAAGATATAGTTTTGTTTAAATACTAGTCTTATTTTTGGTAGTTATTTTGCTTACATAGGACTAGTTAAGCAACGTGTTCCTATTTCTCGGGTCCGGGCAAAAGAATAATATTCGGGTTCAAACTACCCGGTTTTAGGCCTAATTTTCGGACTTAGCCCATAATAAACCGAGTCCACGGCACATGGGGAACCCCACCACGCGTGGGGGACATAAACCTTGAACCCCACCACGCGTGGGGCTCATTTTGTCTTGGCCAAAGCCACAAATACACGGACAAGAGATTGAAAGAGGGGTTGGAAATTTTTTTGGGGAAATCACTGTTGATCTTCTTCCTCTTTTGGAAAGAACAAACCTAAAAAACCCTACTGTAAAAAGCTACCAGCCCAACTCCATCACCATCGTCGACAACCACCCGTCCCCTCCAAAACTCCAACGCCATAACCGTCGTCACCCGAACACCACGTCCAAACGACCACCGGCTCCAACGATACCATCTCCCTCGTCGTCTCGAAAACTAGTCCATCAAACCTCCATCCATAACCCAGCCCGACGAGTAGCAGCAACGTCGTCACTGTCCAAACACCACCTCCATCAACAAACCTTCAGCTCCCATCACCACCATCACCCTCGTTCCCACCGTGAAACCACCATAAACAAACCCTACTCACTCCGTCAACAACCTCACGTCCGAAACCGCCCAAAACCACTGCCTAAAACCAGCACCACGACCAACAGCCCCCCCTCTTGTCGTCAAACAACCAGCTGCCTCACGACCATCGACTGTCCAAAACCAACGCCATAACCATCGTCACCACAACCGGCTCCCTCCGTCGACCCTACTATCAATCACTATCCCAAAACCACTAACAAAACCACTCTCGACACAGTCCAAACACCACCCTCCCTCACGTCGGACCCCAGCTCCTCGACCTCACGTCCAGTGACCATCCGAACTATTAGCCCACGACGACTTCTTCTCCTTCGTCGTAACAAAGAAAAATAGTCCGGCGACCCTCCAGTAAATCCGACCATCGCTGTTTTCCGTTCAGCCCCCTCATGTCCAAATGACCACCTGGAAAAACCAGTCCCAGCCGTGACTCATTTTTGGTCCGTTTGTGTTCGAGTTTCCGGCGCGAGTTATTCAGTCCGAGCTCTGACGACCTTCTCTACGGTTTCCCGTTCGAGGTTATCCGTCGAGGTCAGTGTTGAGGGTTGGTCCATGGCTCTATCCGTCTCTGTCTGTCCAGGTTAGTAAACTTCAAGCATTAGACGAGGAAATGTTACGGAATGTTCAAAAAATGCAATATAGAAATTGGTATGGTAATTTTCTGCCCATGTTTCGCCGTATGCATTTTGTTCATTTTTGCGTTGTGTTATTCTTGTTTCTTTGATGTCATTTAATCAAGTTGGGCTAGTTGTTCTATGACACAAGTTTGACGTTAATTTGTTCGTGGTCATTGTCTCAGTTTATTTGGACAAAATTAGTATTAGTACCTGTTGTTACTACGCCCGAAACACTCATTCGCTTAACTTCTTTTATTAAATCTTAACAAGTTATGAGATTGTAGTTGTAAAGAAGCCGTAAGGTTTAGTATTGTTAAAGGCGTAAAAATGGCATCCTTTTAAAATATAAAAATAAAAATAAATAATAAAAAAAAAACGGGACAAGCTTCGCCAAAAATAAAAATGTACAGATTGCGGAACCCTCACAAAAATATATGCATTAAATACTTAGATTCCGGGACGGGCCGTTTAGCAAATTTCACGGCCCTACCCAAAATAATAATGCGCTAGTTGCTTTAGGCGCGCCTTTAATAATGTTATCTCCCTAAACTCGGGTGCACATTTATGTGACCCAAATCCAAATCTCAACGGGATCGAAATACGCCTCTAATCACGGGCACATTGATTGTGGCGTGGCCCGAGATGCATTTCCATGACGTTGCAAATTCCTTAAAAAAAATAAGAATGAGATGAGCCTCGCCGAATAAAAATACAAATTGCGGGGCCCTCAGTAAATACTTGTTTTAAATTACTTAGAATTCAGGAGGGCCGCTTAGCGAATTTCGTGGCCTTCCCAAAATAATAGCGCGATAGTCTCTTTAGGCGCGTGTTTAATAATTTACTTTCTTAAACATGGGTGTGCATTTCATGCGACCCAAATCTCAATCCCAAAATATCAAATAAAATGTGTTCCGGATTATGGGTGCATTTCATGTGACGCAGTCCAAAGACGTGTTTTAAATGATGTTCACATTCTTTTAAAATAATAATTATAAAAGCGGTAAAAAGTTAAAATTTGCACATAAGTTCATATTTGTATAAAATCAGATAATCAAGCCGAATATGACAGTTGAGCGACCGTGCTAGAACCACGGAACTCGGGAATGCCTAACACCTTCTCCCGGGTTAACAGAATTCCTTATCCGGATTTCTGGTACGCAGACTGTAGTATGGAGTCATTCTTTTCCTCGATTCGGGATCAAAATTGGTGACTTGGGACACCCTAAATCTCCCAAGTGGCGACTCTGAAATAAATAAACCAATCCCGTTTCGATTGTCCTTTAATTGGAAAAATCCCCTTACGCCCTCGCGGGTGCGTAAAAAGGAGGTGTGACAAGAGTTAATCCCCAGATTAATAGAAATCAATATGGACTGGTGAACAAGATAAACTAAACATGAATTAGGACTGAGTGATTTGATAATAGTCAGCATCATGAGAATTTCAGATTACGTTCCGGCAATAATAGAATGGACAACGGAAGAAGATCCATGACGAATTCAGAGGATGGTCGTTCAGGAAAACGCTTCCCTAAAGCAAGCAATGTGTGCAAAGTTAAGCTTAAGGGACCATATGTGCCAGTTACACTAAATGTCATCATCTCAAGTCAGGAACTTTGTTATCCTTGGTACAAAAAGATTTCCGCAAGTGAGTAAGGGTCATCGATGATGTGAAAGGATGCCAAAGATGAAGAGGAAAACCATCTATAGGCAGGTCATCATATCTCCAAGTCTTAGTACTCCCCTAAAGGGAGGGAATATGGAATAATAAAAGGAAGAATACAATAAAAATGAGAAAGGGATGTGATTGCACTTATCCAAATGCTGCAGATATGCTACGATTCCAAAGCATTATGCAAACACGACATCAAGGAGAAGAAGTAAGGGCTCCTGCCCGAGATGTTATTGATAATTAAGGAGCAAGTGCGAGACGTAAGTTAAGACCAAGGAAATAACCCACGAAAGATTTAGCGGAATATTGACATGAGGATGGGCCAACGAGTAGTTAGTAGTTGATTCAGGAAGATCATAGCTATGGCTAGTCAAGAGGATACAAAACAAGACAGCAGGTCGTGCAAGATAAAGATAGTACAACCCAATATAGTGAATTTATCCCCACAGTTATGATATTATAATACTTGAGAAATATTCAAATAGGAGTTAGGATAATTAAAGGTACCGTATGAGTGTTACGGAAATAAAAGATAGTTCCACTGGGAACACAATCAAAACTTCAATTCAAAAGCAGCCGTACGAGCAGATGAGTGTGGAGGTAAGTAACAAAGGATAATTACAAGTGAGCACGAACATCAAAAATTTCTATTGGGGATACGGTATAATAAGCTCGCATCTTTACAAGAGTTAGAGGATCCTCCTAAAGTACTACAGTGAAGGACTAGCTGAGGAAATGAGGAAGAAGGCTTTGACCTAAGCACAGTGACCTAAAGAGGAAATGGTCTTGTACCAATAGTTTCACAACAACATTGTACGTCCTCCATAAGAAAGAGGAATCTATCGTGGCTATTGAATGGGAGGTAAAAATCAAAAGAAATATTCGAATATCATATGAGTTGTACGAAAAATCTGGCATACGTGGAGGCTAAAATAAGCTAAGACAAGGGGGAAGAAAGATTAGGATAGGTAATAGCTTACGTTAAAGGAAAGTTGAGAAGGAACGAAAGGAATTGTTTGATCAATTATCCCAAGTTGGTGACATTATGAACGCACTTATGAGTTTGGATTTTTATACATGCAACATATATATTGACAATCATACAGCCGTAAAAGATTCCAGTATAAGTTAAAGGAAAGAATTGAGCCTAGGTCATAGACCAAGGAATGAATTGTTAGAAGATTGTGTCATGGATATTCCATAGCGTCCATGGAGGCCTAAAGTAATAACTAATACCATGAGCCGTAGATTGGAAGATCACTTAAACCAGCATAAAAGCCGATCAGAAGAAGAAGGAAACTAAAGAGTTACATCAACAAAGTAAATCAGGAATCTGATTATTGGGCCCAAAAGTTATAGGAATCATGATTGAGAACATACCAGAATCACTCTTAATATTAGAGGTGCAAGAGAGATAGCACAACGACTATGTTCTATAACGGCTCTACGATAAAGCCAGTTAGAAGGGTACCAGTCTATAATGGCTCTACAAGGAAGCTAGTTAGAAGAAGTACCAGCCTCATAAGAAGTCAGTACGAAGCTCCCACCGGATTGTGTATGTACCAGAGGTGCGAGTATTATAATAGAGCTTCAAGTTATGGACGTGAATTACACCTAGGTGGAAGGGAGGTTATGAAAGAGATAGAAGATATGATACGAGATTTTAAGTAAGTAGGGTAAAAGTAAACAACGTACGAGATACTCAAATGTAGAAAGTTGTGAATAGTCCATACTTCAGATAGAAGGCTATAAGCACGGGGATCCAATAACCGAGAATGATAGCGGCATCGTCAGTGGCATGTCTTCCAACCTATGATTTCTAAGTACTAATAGATCTAGTTAAAAGAGTAGAGAAGAGTTGGAGACGATGTGAAGTATCGCTTGACGTTCCAGAATAACATAAGGAAATCTATGGTACGAGCAAGTTGAAGGAAAGTTGCGAGTATTATAAATGGATATTTATAGGTCACAAGCTAAAGTATGGTAGAGCGACAAAGTTTTAAGAAAACATGAGTAAGGGCGAGGAAAGGCAAGTAAAAAGGTGACGAGAATGGATAAGTCCTCAGGATTAAGTCCATGAAAATAGGAGAGATAATGGTTCCTCTAAATTATTGAAAGTTTAGTATAGCCTGAATGAATTCAAAGGAATCTAAGGTTAATAACATTTAGAAAGAATGAAATGCTGACCTAGTAATAAAATAAGGGTATAATTGTGACAGATAAAGGATGACGTGTGGGCATTCGTTTGATTAATGATTTGAAAAAAAAAGAAAATAAAAGAAGAGAAGGAGAAAAGATTTCGTTGGCGACATGAAATTAGGATACCCCCAGAAGGTGAATAACATTGAGACACTATGAAATATGAGAAATCACTTCAAATATTCCTCAATGCAACATAAGCTCCAGCGGTAATGTATTACGTAAAAAGTTTCAAGATATCAGTGGTATATTATAGATCAATATTGATGTGAATCAACAATAGATGGACAAAAGTCACAAAGTATGAGATGAGATTGGGACGACATTCTAAAGATGAGCAGTAATGAGGAAGCATTAAAGGACTTAAATTTATACATATGGAATAAGCAACGAGAGTAAGTTGGGATTTGGTAGCAGACCTCAGCAACAATAAATTAAAGTAAGAGTTATGGCAGAAAATTATAACAGATGGCTAAACGGACCTATGCGATGAGATATAGCAATATTCGTGAATTCAATAAAGTACCAAGCAAAGAACTTCAATATACTCATATATGCCTAATGGGACATCTTATCAAGCTCTACATATGAATCCTAGAGATTGGGTACACTTACAAGGTCAAAATTGTACAGGCTGCATGATGAAAGGTAGTAACAATTACGAGATTAGAAGGATTCTGACTACAAGTTGTGGTGTGAGAAGGAGGCCTAAGGGGGGAATACCCTAGACTTTGGATTTATTCACAGAACAACTGCATAAACGGCAAGAAGAGTATTAAGGTATTCACAAGAGCTATAAGTTACGAAAATGATAAGAGCATCAGTCAACATTCGAGGACAAATGTTTCTAAGGGGGGAAGGATGTTACATCTCGCGTTTTCGTACGTTAAAATTTCATTTTCAATTAACCGACGTAAACTCGGGGATGAGATCATCTTGACATTAACGTACTTACGCTATTTATAACAAGCAATAAATAAGTATTATGAAGGATGAAGGGGTACACGGATTAAAGAAAACAAGTTTCGTTGAAAGTAGACAATTTGAAATAAAATACGGGTCGAACGATAATACCCGATAATTATAAACTAGTACCATGCAAGGTACCATATGACCACGGTAGTATAATATATAAAGTATATATGAAGTATTTTAAAAATAAATAGAATTTTAAATAACCTGTGGTAATTTTTAAATTATGCCGGTAATTAATTAATTATCGGGTACCAGGACATTACTCAGTTAACTAATAAGTGGATAAAAAAATTAATTAATAAATTATCCCACCCTACCCCACGTGGCAAGAAGCCACACAATTAGAAATGACTAAGTAAGTCATTTCTGGCAGATGGCTTGCATAATTTTAACCAAGGCATGACTAAGTTTTAGCAAGTAAGACTTAGCTAGGAAAACAATTCATTAGAGAAAAGAAAAGGGCACATTTCTGTATTTTGGTTTTCAAACAAAGAAAGCTAGAAATGTTCAAAAACCAAGGGAGCTAGAAACATTCAAAAACCATGAAAGCTAGAAACGTTGAATTGATGTAGTATTTTCACCCAACATTCAAAAATTCATAGCAAAGGATTGGTTCCAATTTCAGAAGCAGAAACGTCCATTTCAAATAATTCAAGTCAATAATTTTGCTCCAATTACATCTTATTCTGTCAAAACAATTCGTCCAAATTTCGTTTCAAGATTTCAAGCAAAAATTTCGTCCATATTTAGCAGAAGCAGATTCGTTCAAATAATTCTAGGAACATGTATGTTAAGGCTAAACCCTTATTTCATTTTGCATGATCTTGTCATAACACGAGTTTGTTTAGATCCATAAAAAAAAATTCGTAGCCCGAAATTTGCATATATTTTGCTAATCTCGCAAATTACATATATTTTCCTAGTTTTGTAAGTTACCATATTCTTCTTATCAGGATTGCATATTCAGTTGAGTATTTCTTTTTCCTAGTCAAAAGAGTATAGAGTTTATATATATACAGTATTAAAAGTATTTTTATTACCATCGAGCTATAATCAATGGGCAGGCCCCTATTGGGCAACCTCTAATCAGATGGTAAGTTATATACCAATCCTACTGTGCTCGAGCGCTTATGAGCGAGCCCAGTTGGTCGAGATACAGATCCTAGTATGGCCGAGCACCTATGAGCGAGCCTACTACGGCAGAGCAGTTATATATATACCGAGCCTACTATGGCCGAGCGCTTATGAGTGAGCCCAGTTGGTCGAGATACAGAGCCTAGTATGGTCGAGCGCCTATGAGCGAGCCTACTACGGCAGAGCAGTTAAGAGTTGTCTTTGACTTCCAGCTACTTGCATTTATTATATTATCAGTTCAGTTTTAGCTTTCAGTATATTGCCTTACATACTCAGTACATTGTTTCGTACTTACGTCCCTTTTATGGGGGCGCTGCATTTCATATGTGCAGGTCAGACAGACAAACGGGTAGGCCTCTTCAATATGTGTTGCCCTAGTTCAGCTTGATCAGTAAGCTCCATGCCTTTCGGAGTTTCCGGGTCTAGAGTCTTATGTACATCTTGTATATATATATGTATATATGTTATGAGTAGGTCGGGGAGCTATTCCGATCATAGTATATCCATCAGTAGAGGCTTGTAGACGTATCCTGTCACTTAGTGCAATATGTTGGGCTTGCAGGCCTTGTATATATATTTGGTTGGTTGTCAGCTGTAATAGTTATGATAGCCTTATCGGCCCAGTTATATATTGAAATTTAGTCAGCATTCGCAGTTCTGGCAATGTAGCCCATGGCCAAAGTATGACATCATATGTTCAGAGCCCTTAGTTGCAAGTTGGTACGCAAGGATAGGTGAGGCACTGGGTGCCAGTCTCGCCCCCAGGTTCGGGGCTTGATAAGATGCATTGCTTAGTTTTGACATCCAGTTTTGATCTCTCATCTTTAAGAACATGCACACAAGCTTTACACCCAAAAACTCTCAGGTGATCATAAGAAACATCTTTGGAAAACCAAACTTTGTGTGAAACATCACCATCCAAAACAACAACAGGAGACAAATTGATAACATAGGCAACAGTGTTAAGTGCTTCCACCCAAAATGTATTTGGAAGTTTAACCTCTGAAAGCAAGCATCTAATTCTCTCAACTAGAGTTCTATTCATCCTCTCTGCCAAACCATTCAATTGAGGAGTCTTGGGCGGTGTTTTCTGATGACGAATTGCTTGTTCCTTGCAATAGTTATCAAAGGGACCACAATATTTACCACCATTGTCAGTGCAAATACAGTTTAATTTCTTCCCCGTCTGTCTCTCAACTAAGGCCTGAAATTCTTTAAACACGCAAAGTGCTTGATCTTTAGATTTTAAAGGACACACCTAGAGCTTACGATAATGATCATCAATGAAGGTCACAAAGTAAAGTGCACGATCTTTTGACTTTACTTTAAAAGGACCACACAAATTAGAGTGTACTAACTCCAGTAATTCGAGCTTTCTTGAGGGATGATGGCTATGAAAGGAAACCTTTTTCTATTTGCCAGCTAAACAATGTATACACCTTTTCAGCTTTGCTTGTTTCACTCCAGAAAGCAATCTTTTCTTAGCCAAACACGTAATCCCCCTCTCACTCATATGACTCAATCTTCGATGCCACAATTCTGATAAAGTATTACTTTCCACCAGATTTATGTAGTCATTAAGAATAGAGCCATGTGTCACATATAATTGACCAAACTTGACTCCTCGAGCCACTACTAACGAGCCTTTGGTGAGCTTCCATTGGCCATTAAATAGGGCATTATGGTAACCTTCACTGTCTAATCTTCTCGCGGAGATCAAATTGAAAGGAAAGTCTAGAGCATGCTTGACATCTTGAAGAACTAATGTTGAACCATTATTAGTTTTCAAACAAATTGTGCCAACACCAAGCACCTTAACTTCACCGGCATTGCCCATCTTTAACACTCCAGAATCAACAGGAGTATAAGATAAGAAAAAATCTTTTCTTGGTGTGACATGTGAGGTAGCTCTAGAATCTACTATCCAGCTCGTCTCATGGGATACCAAATTGATGACATTTTCATCATAAGCAAAAGGAAGGTCATCTCGAACAATAGCAGCAATATTGTTCTCATTGTTTTTAGCTTTTTTTCCTTCTCTAATGTCTTGCATTAACTTGCGGGAAAACCTTTTGATATGTCCTTTATTGTAACAGTGGTTGCATGTAATATTATGATATTTGTTCCTTGACTTACTTCTACTTTTACCTCTATTCCACAAGTCTCTTGTACTATCTTTCCCCCGGTCTTATGTAACCAAGATATCTACTTGTGAGGATGAACCTTTAGATTTTCTCCTTACTTCCTCGTTCAACATACCACTCTTGGCATATTCCATGGTCACCTTACCTCCAGGAGCTGAATTTGTCAAAGAAACACGAAAAGTTTCCCAAGAGCCCGGGAGAGTATTAATAAGCCAAAGTCCTTGTATCTCATCATCAAAATTAACTCCCATTCCAGACAGTTGATCAAGGACGCCCTAAAAATCATTTATGTGATCAAGGATAGGACTGTCTTCCTTATATTTAAAGGTCATCAGTTGCTTTAGCAGGAACAACTTGTTGTTCCCAGCTTTTAAAGCATAAAGAGCCTCTAGCTTTACCCCACAATGATTTCGCATGTGTCTCGTTCACAATATGATTGCGCACATTATCTTCAACCCATTGGCGTATATATCCACATACTTGTTGGTGCTCGAAATCCCAATCTTCATCAGATACACTCTCGGGTTTATGAGCTACAAAAATGGGTAGATGCATCTTATTCACGAACAACAAATCTTTCATCTTGCTTCTCCAAACATTATAATTTCTCCCATTTAAACATACTATCTTGCTCATATTTGCCTTCATTCCATAACAACAAATAACCAAGGCTCTGATACCACTGTTATGTCGAGGAAAAGGCAAACTTGAAAATAAAGAAGATAAAGAACACCAAATTTTAACGTGAAAAACCCTTCAAATCGAAGGTAAAAACCATGGGATCACAAAAATCCAAAAAGCTCCACTATAACAATAAGAGGGTTACAAACGTTCTCCAAATTGGCTACACAACAAGTGCCAAACACCGAGCAACAAGAGCAATAAATAATCAATTGAAGAAAGAGGGGAATCTACAAAAATGAAACTCTTATTGGAGGCTCTAAATCCGATTATACAAGTTTCTAAATCCAATCTTCAACGTTCAAATTAAAGACCAAGATGTTACGAACACTCAGTCAAAATTTCAGCCCGATCCAACGGTTAACGAATTAGAAAACGCGATTTGAAGTTGGTTGGTCGGAATAAAAATCTGCAACAACACAAATACTTTTCTTCTTTCTTCTCTCTTGATGAAAGCTCTCTCAAAAATCACTCTTATGTGCTTAAGCCTTTCAAAGACTTCTACCAATGAGCGTAGAATAATTCTCTAAGGTTGTCCTATTTATAGATCATGAGTGGTGCTTTCTCTTAAAGCCAAAACCCACTCAAAATAGGAATAAATACCGAATCCAATTCCGAATAGGAATGAAAACCAAAAGACAATAGGATTAGGTCATTGGGCCTTTGGCTGGACAACATGGGCATGTGCCCAACAATATTTCCTTCTGATTCTCCCTGAAATCGTAAGCGTAACAGTATTGACTCTTCCAAAGTACTTCCCATGTATGGACATTCTTCTTTTGAGAGTTGGGATTTTGGATGAGGACTCGTTTGTTATCATCAGTGACGGAGCTAGTGGGAATTGAACTAGTGACCTAACAAATATTTTGAACCCCTTGCCCACTGAGCTACAATTTTAGGCTGTGTCACAGATATTCAAAATATAATATGTAGAAGTATAAAACAGATTTTGTTTTATAGGTACAATATAATATTCCGACGAAAGAGTGAACTTCCTTACACCCCCTAAATCCTCCCCTGGTTATCATCTCTTTCTTCTTGGTCCTCAGCATTGGAGAAAGGGATGGTGTTGAAGAGGAGTGGATTGTCGTTGTATTGTAACTGATTTGGGTGGTGAAAGTTGTAGGACTTCTTGGTGGTTGGAAGACTGGTGGTTATATCGGATTGAGGGGTTGTTTGATATGAGGTATAAGTAGATATAGTGCTAGTATAAAAATTTAATACCACCTTAAATATTCAACATTTATCGATGGGTTTGTTTTCTTTGGCATTATTTGATGTATTTGAGTTGTTTTTGGCTAGTTTTGAGCCGTTCGGAGGTCGGTACACGTGAGATGACATTTTGGAAGCATCGCTTGGCTTGCTCAGTATTGGAATTGGCTTATTCAAGGTAAGTAACTCTTCTAAACTTAGTGCTGAGGGTATGAAACCCCGAATTACGTGTTATGTGATTGGTATTGAGGTGACGCACATGCTAGGTGATAGGCGTGTAGGCGTGCACCCTGTGAATTGTGTCTCTGTTATTTTCATGGCACTGTATAGTGGCCCTATCTTGTTGTTATTTGTGTTTTCACCATGTGATAAAGTAATTGAGTTGTCAATCATGCTAGATATCATGTTAAGGCTTTATACTGATACTGTTGGGACCCATACAGGTCATTTCTTGTTGTCATCTTACTGATTTTACAGATATGTTCATACTCAGTCATATTCATCCATTCATATCATATCATATCTCAGTCTTAGTTGTTATTTATTGATACATCATATCATTGATGTCGGGCCAGTTTCATGACATTGTGAGCCCGTGAGTGCGACTGGAGAGATTGAGGACTGAGTGAGGCTAATGTTTGATATAGGCTGAGGGCCTGAGTGATTTATGCCATGATTTGGCTTGACATAGCGCTTGGACTGAAGGAGCCCCTCCGGAGTCTGTACACACCCCTAGTGAGCGTAGGTACCTATTGAGTACGAGTGCCGAGTGCTGAGTGACTGGGAGGCATGAGTGACTATGAGGTATGCCCGAGTGGCAAGAGTGATTATGAGGTATGCCCGAGTGGCAAGAGTGATTGTGAGACAGTGAGGTTTAGTACTCTGAGAGTGTGAGTACATGAGTTCATTACTGAGAGATATTGCATTTGACATGCGTACTTGAGATACATGCATAGATCTGCATTTCCTTTTGCTGCCCGTTTTGGTGACATTCATAATTTTACCAATATCTCGACATGTAGGCATTGAGATATACTTTCCTCATGCTATCTGAAAATGAAACATTTACCTGATGAAAGGTTTCTGGGAAAAATTTTAGTTTTTCAAACTTACTCACATTTTTGACGATTTCGATAATGGATTTGGGTTTTCACTACTATACTTGAAAAGCGAACTGTTGTCAAAAATTATGAATAATGTGAGCGTTTTGAATTTTGAGTTATTTCTTTTATTATTTGCTTTACGTTATTATGAACTGTTGTTGGCTATTGGTGTTGGACCCGACCTATGTTCTAGCTCGTGACTACTTTTAACCTAAGGTTAAGTTTTTTCTTACTAGTACATGGGGTCGGTTGTACTGATACTACACTTCTATATATTGCATGCAGATGTTGGCTACTGAGGTTGTTGTGTTCGATGGGAGCTAGATTTGAAGATGTACCTGTATTCCGGTTGCGGTTGTCTTTTGTTCATGGTAGCCATAAATTATAGATTCATAAATTTTATTTATGTTATTTTCAAATAGTCATACTTCATATCAGCTTTGTAAATTTTATTCTTAGAAGCTCATGATTTGTACTACCAGTCCTTAGAAAATGTATAAGATTTAGATAATTCCTTTGTTTAATCATCTTTTTAATATTATAAAATTGGATAGTTATTAGTTGGCTTACCTAGCGGGTTGGGTTAGATGCCATCACGACTAGTGGATTTTGGGTCGTAACAGATTGGTATCAGAGTTCTAGGTTCATAGGTTCTACAAGTCATGAGCAAGTATCTAGTAGAGTCTTGCGGATCGGTATAATGACGTCCATACCTATCTTCGAGAGGCTACAGGGCATTTAGGATATACATCCCATCTTTCTTTCCTTATCATGCTGCATCGATTCAGCTTGAAGAGTAATTCGTTGAATTCCTTCCACGGTTTCGTATGCGCACATGAGCGCTCGGTATCAGATGTGCATCGACGGCTTATGATTCCAGGGATGAGGTGCAAGATGTGATTTTAGTATGCTGATTATGGGTCAATCTGGAGGACTTGAGGTCGGGTTTTGACTGTAGTTTGAGCATAGAGATGTTGACTGTGTGAGCACATGCTTTTGGATTTATATATCCGGTAGTGTCCCTATTAGTAGAATTTGTGGCTAGATGGATACGTGATGAGTATGATGTGATTGCGAGATGTGTTCATATGGTTTGAATGTGACGAGAAGGGTTTGCTAGAGGCATAGAAAAGACTATTGGGTGCTTGATTTCCATTTTGTTTGATGTATACCCTCGAGTTATGAGTATATGGGAGGATCTTTCATGTTGTTTAACTATGGAACGAATTAGGTTCTCATCCCTTGTTGGTGAGTTCAAACTCAGGAAGATTAAGTAAATGCATAGTAGTTGTGCTGTGAAAGGGTATAAAATGATATTAGTTTAAGGCGAAGAAGGTGGGTTATAACCTGCGAGGTAATCTACAGATGTGTGATTTTGTGATGTTTTGTGAAGGCTTTCTTTTCTACCAGTGGGTTATATATAGTGCAATTTGAGTTTGGATCGCTTGTGGAAGTTGGCTTGACTGTTACGAGGATGAATGGGAGATTTGCAAATGATTTGAGGTATTATATGGTTTGTGTCACATGAGCTTAGGAATGATTTAGTTGAATCCTATTGCGTTATTATGCCAGTATATGGGTGACTATTGTAAGTTATCAGATGCTTTAATCCTTGGCTTTGAGCCAAGTGGGGGAGTCAGCTATCGACGGGTTGATTGCGCATTTATGTGTTGTATTGGATTCAGTTTAAGGTATACAGGTGAATCAGTTATGACTTACAGAGGTCGAAGTCGAAGATGACTCGACTAATGGAATTTTTGGATACAGGTTATATTACACTCCATGGGTATATGAAAATCATGGAATGATTGAGTGGTTATTCATGAAGGATGTAGTTTTCATGGAGTAGAAATTTGCTCGGTTGCTTAGAGATGTGAATTACTTCTTAGGATGTTGGGTGCAAATGGGGCACAGGTCATTCGGTCCGTTTGGGCTATGCTATTGAGATTTGAATAGAGTGGATAACTCTCGAGAATGGTTCTAATAAATTCAAGATTTATATGTGGCAATTGAGAATTTTGCAAATTTATATATGGCTAGAAGCTGAGAGGTACATTGAATGGTGTCGAAACTCGCAGTATTTCTATATCATTGTGGATTCTGCATTTACTATCAGGAAGGTGAAAGGAACAACTTTAAATTTACATAAGGTCTCTTTAGAGTGGGTGTCTCGGTTGTGGTACTTTGGGGTGCTTAAGAGAGCATTCAACGACTTATAAGCCTTAGGGTGGTGTGGTTTTATGCTAGGGTCTCGTGTGTTGAGTTTTGGTTGAGGATTGTGGAATTATGGCGAGGAGAAGTATCAATTTGAAGGTAATTTAGAAGGAACTTGAAGAAATAGGACAGCTTGGTAATAGGTTGGATCGACATGATAATGTGTATGATTGGTTCTTTGAGTGCTTATGATGTGGTGAGTTTATACAGGTGTTTTGTGGCAATGCTCTTGGTTTTTGGCTGTACGTGGCTTGATTGAGTTAGAGAGATTTAGTTCTGATGGTAATTATGTGCAAATGGGTTTCGAAGAGATCTTAATAGTTTCTACCACGATTTGAATGTATATTTCCTACTAGTGTGTGGTACATGTTGCGTATTGTGATTTTCTCCTAGATGGGATCAATTGGAGAGTTCTTGGCTGATTGAGAATGTAGTTGCTTGTGACTCGTTGTGGATTATGAAGTTCTCGTACTTTTCATATAATTGCATGATAGAGTTGGTGTTTTACGTGGGATTGAGATTTGCATATGCAATGTCAAAATTCAATTTTAAAGGGAAGGTCATGAATCCTTAAGCAGCATGGAAGGTTTCGGAGGACTAGATAAATGATATTACTATTAGATATGGCTTAATAAGAGTGTAAATTTCAGAAGGGGAACTGTGTTTTGATTTATGGATACTTCATTGGTATTGCGGCACTCTCCTGGTTGATCGACTGCTGATATTCAAATTTTTCTTTGTGGCATGGAAGAATTATAGAAGTATTCCTCGTGGGATGATCGTGTATTAGAGAGGTGTTAGATATTCGAGTGTGGAGTTTGGATCATGTTAGCTTATATGAGTCCACCAAACTATAGAGCACCTGATCCTCTATGAGTTTCTACTGAGAACACTTATGAACCAATAAGTAAAAGAGACACGGATTTTTACATGGAAAAATCCCACTCATGGGGACAAAAACCACGACCTACCCTTGTAGGCTTTCAAATTCACTAACCTGTAATATCACTATTACAAGCCACTTTGTAATGACTCTATACAAAGACTTCAACTTAACTAACTTGTGATATTCTTACCACAAGCCACTTTCACACTTTCTAGTTACAAAGACTTTAACTTATGACTAACTCTAGTTACAACACAAACTTAGAGGGTTTGTGATTTTTGGGTTTCCTAAAACACAGCTTCTAAGAAAGCAAGATAGGAGTTACAATGAAGAATAAATAACAAGATTACAACTCAACTACGGATACACATAGACTCATAGTGAAACTAATCCTTTAGTGGAGTTGCCTTCTTGTTCTTGACACACTTGTGAGTTCAATGTTAGATGAACACTTTTCTGCTTGAGAGAATATCACTAAATGCTCAAGTAAATGTCTTGTGCCTTGCACCAGGTTGTTATACTACAAAAGACATCACAATAGTGACGTCAATTCTTGATACACGCTTCTTCCCAATGAGAAGTGATTGTTGCACTATCTGCTGCACTATCACGTGTACAGTTGCAGACAGTCACTTTCTGTAGTTGTGTTCTGGCTGTATAATTGACTTGTACTTCTGTTAGAGAACACCAAGGGATCATGTCCCTGTTGTGTTCCTCTTTGGAGCAGTTCATTTGCTGGAGATCAGACTGGACTTCGTTCATTTGAGATGTGTACCAAGTGAGTCAGGTTCTCTATCTGGTTCTTAACATAAGTTTGTTAGATCATCAAAACATAAGAAGCATAAGGCAAAGACATTGAAAACCCATCAATTTCCCCCTTTTTGATGATGACGAACTTTGGCATTAATAGTATTTGTTTAGAGCAGATATAGCCAGATGAGGTACCGGGAACTTCACAAGTTCCCCTTGACCTTTTGCTTTTGATTCCCCCTTAATCAGATCCCCTGTTTTTGCATCAATGATTCACAAGTTCCCCCTGACCTTTTACTTTTGATCCCCCGTTTCACAATACATACACCTACTATCATAGTGCATACACTACTCACTAATATCACAATGCATACGCTACTTACTACTATCTATCTTCCCCCTTTTGGCATCATTAAAAATACACAAGCAGGAAAACAACATAAAGAAGTCTAACACAGCCAAATCATGCCACATATGCGCACACAACATGACAAAAGAGAAGCCAAAGGAAAACATCATTGTACAGGCAAAAAGAGGAGTTGTTTCATTGATATTAATAATGAATTGAGCAAAACAAGAGCAGTAATGGTGAGATCCAACATGCCATCAGCAAAAAGACAAACAAAATTAGAAACAGCAGCCACAAAACATCATAACATAAGACACTGGTCACTAGGGGGTATCTAAGAGGCACTAGAAGAGGAAGACTAGGAGTGAGAAGTAGCAAGGGTTTTGAGAACCAGGTCCAGTCGGGCATTTGTAGACAGCTGCTCTTCAAGCAGTTTTGCGCGAAGTTTATCATTTTCCTTTGTCAGGCGGGCAACTTCTTCATTAACGGAACCGGGTCCTTTAACTGCTTGACTAAGCTGAGTTTCTAGTATGGCATTCTGAGCCCTCAATCTTCTGATCTCTTCAAAAGTAGCATTTTGAACATTGATCACCTGAGAAATGGTCGAGATGTTTCCACCAACCTTTTCTATGCACTCATATTCTTCCAGAGTGGTTTTAGAGAATGTTTGCTTATGTGTGCCTACTCTGGGATTACCCAAATGGACCTTGTAAAATTTAAATATTTGAGTGATGAGAAGGCCATATAGTAGCCCATGATTTCCTCTTTTAAAGTTTGCTACCTTTTGCATATGATGTATCATGATTTCTGGCAGATTGATTGGGACAAACTCATCAAGAGCCTCCATTAAGACCATATCAGACTTTGTAGCAATCGACTGCCTCTCAGAATGAGGTAAAAGCACCTTGTTAACTAGCTCAAAGAGAAGCTGATACTCAGGGTGTAATACCTTTTTATGCACCTGTTCCCCCTGCTGAATAGCTTGGTCTTTCATGATAGCTCTCCTAAAGTTGACACCACAGACACCTTTGACTGAGGACATTCCTTCACATGGAATTTGGAGAACCTTCCCTAATGCTGAAGCATCAAGTACAATGTCTATTCCATTTACTAGCACACAGATGTGATCCCCCTCAATAGAGAAGAGAGATGGGTAGAATCTTTGTACCGCATCTTCGTACACCAAAGGCATGTTCTCCTGACACAAGTGCTCCCATTGCTGAAATTCCACTATCTCTATAATTTGCCTTATACCAGCCATGTCTGAAATTGCTGGATCAAACGTACGACCCCACAAGACTTTCTGAGTTCTTAATCTCTCTTGCCAAAGACCACTATCACTGGGTATGGTCTTTAGAGAACCAGGTTCCCCTACATTTGCCCATTTTCATTTTCTAGATCCTTCAAACGACTTCCCTTTCTGGCTTACCAGCCCCACAGTATCTCCTTCAGACATAGCTTGCTCAACTACACTCTTCTTAGACTTAGCTTCATCGGAAGCTCCATCCACAGACTTCTGGATATTTAT
Organism: Nicotiana tabacum; assembly: GCF_000715075.1. Classification (NCBI taxonomy): domain Eukaryota; kingdom Viridiplantae; phylum Streptophyta; class Magnoliopsida; order Solanales; family Solanaceae; genus Nicotiana; species Nicotiana tabacum. The sequence continues at coordinate 49,926,004 of NC_134090.1, read as the reverse complement.
AGGTCGTTCTACTAAGGAACTCAGTTCCTTTAGAGCATCTTTGTCAACCTCATCTACTGGAATACTTCTGTCAGTCACAAATTCCCCTTGTTTCATTAACCTCTTCTTCCTTGTCTTGATACTCCTCTTACTTTTCTGCAAGGTAGACTCATATCCCTCTTTATGCTGCAACCTGATAGTGGGTGGCTTGGAAGAGGATTATAAGGGCTTAGGATAATCAAGAGGTTCAATAGTGGGTTTACCTGGAAGAGAATCAGGTTCTCCAGCAGGTTTTCCTGGGACAGTTTCATGGGTTAAAGACTCGAAGAGTACTATGGTTCTTTCATCGCCTAGGAATGGAGTTTCTTCCCCCTGATACTCAAACAAGAGATATGCTCCTTCATTCATCAGACTCTCAGCAGCGATAGCCATGATGTTATGCGCTGCCTCCTTTTCTGGTGACTCTGTGAGAGCCACTGCATCCAAAATGGAGGAGTTCAGTTACTGATAGGATCATCCTCAGAGACCTCTGACACTTGAGAGGTAACAACTCCTGAGTGTTCTTTGATGAGATTAGAGGAATGAGGAGACATGGGGTTTTCAATACATAGAAGGGAAACATGGTTTGATAGAAAAGGAAAAACTATAAGAAATAAGGAGGAAACAGGTGTGGGTGCAGTAGTATTAGAAGGAGTGGAAGAGTGAATTTATGGAGATGACTGTAAGGATGATAGGGAAGTGGGAGTGGTATTGATGGTGGGAGAAGGAAGCGACCGTTCGATTTCCATTATAGGAGGATTTGATAGGGAAGTTGAGTGACAAAGAGATGAAAATATGATCATAGAGATACAAAAGAGATGAAGGTTCATGACTTGCTATGAGAGAGAAAAAGACTTTTATGGGAAGAAAGGCTAATGATGAGAAGAGAGAGAAACAGGTTCTAAACAGTTCTGAAAATGGTGGTAGGTTTGTGGGAAAATGTTATCGTGTAGACGGGATGAAGTGATTTGAAAGATAAAACATGACATGTAGATTTTGAAAAGTTGGATGATGTGGCAGTTGAATTAATTTTGTTAACCCATTTTGAGAAAGCATGCAAAACAACACATTACTACTAACTATAAGTGTTAAACGGGTCGGGTCATCTCGGTTCCGGACCGGCCCAGACCGTTTAAAACCAGAACCAACCCGGACCAGTTAAAGGGGGTTGGGTTGGGCTGGGTTAGGGGGGACACGCGGGTTGCACCGTTCATATTTTAAATACCGGTTACCCGGACCGGTACAACCCGTTAGATGAACAGTGTCGTTAAACCGGTTAACCGGCCCGGACCGGTTTAACGGTAAAAAAAATTTAATTTTTTTTTTAAAATTTGGGCCCAGATCTGACCGTTGGCAACGGTCCATTTCAGAAAATGGTCGTTGCCCAACGAGTGAATTGCACAATTAGCCCAATTTTGTTTTTTTTTTTAAATTAACCCCCCTTTCAAAAACTATAAATACCCCTCCCCCTCCCCTCTTCCTCATTTTTTCACTCATCTCTCAATTCTCATATTCTCTCATTCTTCAGTCTTCAATCTTCATTCTTCACTTATTAAAGTGCAATCAACTATTTGGCTATTGTTTTTGGAATTTAATTTATTGTAGTATTTATTTTTTGAAGTTTGAACAATTGAACTTCAAAATTGGAACAATTGATGTTTCTTCGTGGTAACATTGGAGTTGTGAAATCATCAAGTGCTCAATTTATTGCCGAATTCGGTGCACTCCCTCCAACTCTTTCTCTTATTTACTATTTTATTTGCATATTTATTTGTTTTGTTGCTAGTAGTTAAATTTTTACAATATGTTTAATGCTGCAAAAAGAGTTTGTAATAAGGTTACTAATCGGGGAAATAAAAAAAGAGGTAGTACTTCAGCTTCAGCATCTGGTAGTAATTTAAATACCTCTCCAAATATTCTTGAAATATTACCTGATAATAATATAGATTATGAACAATTGCAGGAAGATTTTGGTATAGATGATAATGAATTAGAAATGGAAGATGAGATACCACTTACACCTAGTAGTGTTGGAGCTGCTAGCAGGGGTGATGGTCGTGGTGCTAGTAGTAGACCACCTGTGGCCCCGACTAGTAATCGTAGAAAAATAAGTAAGGTTTGGAAAATTTTTGAGGAAATAGAAGGTACTGATAGAGTTAAATGCAAACTTTGTAATGATACTTTTAAACATAAGACGGAGGGACAATTAGGGGGACTGGGACACTTAGTAGACATATGAGAATTGAGCATCCTATAGAATGGGGATCTGATGGAGATGGAAATCAATAAACTCTAAACCCTACTACAGGTGGTCTTGTGAAATATGATAAAATGAAGGATCATGAGGAGTTAGCAAAAATGATTGCTTTGGGTTGTCTACCTTTTTCTTTTGCTTCTTCATCATATTTTATTATGTATATTCAAAGGATTTACAATCCTTTATTTAAAGGTATCCCTAGAAGTACTTGTAGAGCTGATATCTTTAGACTTCATGGACAATATCAAACATACATACGTTATTTGTTTAGCCACCTTCCTTGTAGAGTTTCTCTAACTTCTGATATTGGCCATGCTGTTAATGGAAATGATTATTTGACAATTACATGTCATTGGATAGATGATACTACTTGTATGCAAAAACGTATTATCGCTTTTAGATATGATGAAGATCAGAGTCATACTGCTGCGTTTATAAGTAGTACTATTTGTGAAGTTGTTGAATTTTATAATCTCAAGCAAAAAGTATTGTGTATGTCTTTTGATAATGCTTCTAACAATAATGCCGCAAATTCAATATTAAAACTACATTTGAAACCACCCTCTTGATGAATTTTTTCATGTTAGGTGTGCATGTCATGTTTATAATTTAATTGTTAAAAGTGGCCTTGATTTATTTTCAACTGAGATTACTCATGTTAGAAGAGCAGTTGGTGTTATTCAAGGAAAAAATAGATAATCTAGAATAAAGGAATTTAAGAATAGGTGTGTCCAGTATAACCTTAAACCCAGATTCATGCCAGATGAAATTGTTACTAGATGGAATTATACATATATATTTTAAAATATTGCTACAAATATAGATTCTCAATAACTGAAGTTGCTAATGCGCAGTGTACTAATCCAAACCGTATGTTAACAACTACTACTTGGGAGGTCATTAATGATGTTGTTAAATTTTTACATAAATTTTATACAGCTACTGTTGACTTTTCTGGAGCATATTACCCTACTGTTATTATGGCTTTAGTACATATAGCTGAAATTTCTTTTCTATTCTTTGAATTTAAGAAGAAAGAAAAATATAGGGATGTTGTTGAAAAAATGAAAGCAAAATTCAAAAAATATTTCTTTCCAATTCCTCCGATTTACTTAATTGGTGCTGTTTTAAATCCTTCTATTAAGATGTCTGATTGTCACCAATTAATTAATGCTTTATATACTTATATGGAGATTGGACCAACTGAAACCCTAAATTTATATACTTGTATGAACAAGCTAAATGAATATTTACAACAATTATATAATTATTATGCAAATGTAATTGATGATGATGCTCGTAGTGTAGGCAATGTTAATCCCACTATGCACTATACCACTTCTGCTACTGTGGATGATGAAGAAGGCCTTGATAGTTTTAATATTTTTTTTACATTTTCTAACACTCAAACCAGTAGCAGGAACATTGATGAACTTCAATTCTACTTGTAGAAGCAAAAAGAGCCTCGCACAAAGGAATTTTCACCGTTGGAATGGTGGCATGAGAATGGAAAGCAATTTCCTGTTCTTTTCACTATGGCTTGGGACGTGCTGAATGTGCCAATTTTAGTATGTTTCAGAGATTGGATTAGATCGGAACGAAGAAATCAAGGACGTGAAGATGTTAATAGCCCAGAAGACGAGGAACTTGGAGATATATTAACACATGGTAACCCATTCGAATTTAACACTCCAGAAGAAGGTCACTCAGTTCATATTGATTATGAAGAACTTACTAAGGCAATGCAAAACCTTTGAATTTACTCTCTTTTTTAGTTAATTTACTTGTTGTTAAATGTAAACCTTTCAATTTGTAAGTTTAAATTTTGAAATAAATGTAGAACTTGCAATTTATAAGTGCAATTTTATCCCATAACTTACAATAGTTATACAAAATACAAAAAAAAAATACACTAAACCCAGCCCGGCCTGGCCCCCTCAACCCGTAACCCTTATGGTTCAATTTTTACCCGGATGAACCCGAACCCGTTAAACCCGGTAAGCCCCAACCCGTAACCGGCCCGGACCATAACCTGTGCGGGTCCAAAAAATCCCAACCCAGCCCGGCCCGGCCCACCCGTTTAACACCCTTACTACTAACCTATGGTACAGGAACCTGATGCCCGAACAGTTTTTGAAAAAGATTTTAGCAGCTCTTCTTTTGCAATTCATAATTGCACCTTTAGCTTCTATGATCGTTATGCATGTTTACTTGCAACGGTGTCGATGTGAGTTAGGCTTGGCTAGAAAACACTTTGGCTCATTTTACCTGAAGGTAATCTTCATAGCCAACTGATGGAGAATTAGGTTCTCAATTTGGCTTCAATAACCCCAGCTTCATCTTGTTTCTTTTAGAGTGTTCACTACTCAAGGCTTTGGGGAATATATCTGGAATTTAGTCTTCTGTGCTGCAGAACTTCACACAGATCAACCCTTTCTCCATATTGTCCGTCAGAGAATGATGCCTCACATTAATGTATTTGGTCTTTTTCTGTTAAACTGGATTTTTGGGCAAGTTGAGTGTACCGGTGTTGTCATATAGAAGAGGCACCCAATCAGTGAATCCCTAAAATCCTCCAGTTGCTGCTTAATCCATAAGAGTTGAGCACAACAGGATACTGCAGCTACATATTCTACTTCAGCTGTTTCAGGTACCACTGAGTTTGTTGCCTTGTGTACCAAGACATGTGACATGATCATAGAATGTGGCCATTCCAAAAGTGTTTTTCATGTCCACAAGATAACCTGCATAGTTAGCATCAGCATACCTAATGAAATTTAAAGTTGTCACCTGAAGGGTAATAGAGGACCGGGTCCTATGTTTCCTTAGGATATCTTAAAATTTTGTTGGCAGCCTTCAAGTGAGATTCCCTGGGATTTGATTTTGGGTACTATCTGTGATAGAAATACAAAAAGAACTAGGGAATTTTTTTTTGGGGGGCTTTTGATCTAGTTTAAATCTGGAATCAAGAGGAGCGATTATGTTATCGAGACGATGGGAGCTTTTATGTTTTCAAATGTGGACTGAAGTTTGATGAATGGAGGAACTGGGTAAATTGAGTGGATTTCCCTGCACTACTTGTTCTGCTACTTGTGGAGTACCTTGCACTGCAGCTTCAACTGTTTCTTCAGCTTCAGTGGTAGTAATTGAAGTACCAGGTTCCTCTTGAGAAGTGGAAGAGAATGTTGCATTGCCTTCACCTGTCTCCTTCATCTGACTCATCATATCAGTTTTCCCATTTGAAACATCATATATTTCCCAGGGACAGAAAGTAGTTCATTATCTTGATCATTACTGTTTCCTTCCTTGTTAGAGGAAGGACTCTAGTTGAATAGCTCATGACCACTTTCTTCAACACATTGTGCTCTTTGTTGCAGACTTTGTAGATTTTTTTTTGTATTAGACTTCCCAAGCTGGTCCTTTCTTTTGTTGAGATCATAGCATTCACATCCAAAGATTCTTAAAAGAGTTATCCTTGATTGTCTTTCATTGAGCAGTTCTTGGGGATTTTAGGAGGGACCTGATCATATACCTGTTTGCCAAGTAGTAAGCAATGTCTGTTGCTTCTGCCCAGAATTCCTTGGTAATTCCTCTATTGATGAGCATTGTCCATTTCTTCCAAAGTTCTGTTCTTCATTTCAACAACACCATTTAGCTGTGGAGTCTTTGGTGGTGAGAAATTGTGAGTGATCCCATTTCTATTACTAGACCCATCAAATCTTGGCATTGACATATTCTATCATGTGGTCAGATCTGATACGTGCTTCCTTCAGTTCCGTCTCCACTTGGATCTTTCTAACAAGTGTCGCACATACTTCAAGAGTCTTTTCCTTTCCTCTAACAAGCAGTGTCCATGTGGATCTTGAATTTTGCAGCCCACGAACCAGGTTCTTCTGAGTCAGTTCATTCAGAAGTGATTGCCTTGAGTGTTCCAATCCTTTATGCCAAGGTTTAGCATCATTGTCAACAGCCTTTAAGCAGCTCATATCACCAGTTTGTAGGGATTTAAGGTCAGCGAAGTAGATGTTCTTGTTCTTTTGGCGACTACGGCCATTTCACCAGTTACCAGATTGGTAACTGTGCGCATTTTTTATAAGAACTCCACTTTGCACCCTTTAACACAGATTTGAGACACAGTTTTTCCATCTTTTCAACACTGAGAATATACCCCCCCCCCCCCTTTCCTTTTCCCTTTTTTTGCTATACATATACAGGATACATTCTCTTTCTGCAGGGCTTTCAATGAGAGACAATCCTTGGTGTTTTTAGCATCCACTGTTCGTGAACCATTGCAGTCCACTTCTTCTCACTGTTCCCTGCACATATAAATTATGGGTTAGATTTAGGAACTCTAACTAGTTTGGGTCCCTTGTTATAAGAAAAGGGATGGATGAGGGCTTTTCTAGTCCATGAAAGCAATATTCGTTTCTTGCGAGAGGTACCTGGTCCCTCTTTAGTAGTCACTTTTTCAGTAAACACTTTATTTTTCTGAATAGATTGAACCCTGGCTTGGCAGTTTTCTTTGAAGTGTCCATTGTTCCCACAGTGGGTACATAACCATATTTGAGGAACAGTGACGTACTTGTTGTGAGGGTTGTAGGGAGTTTTCTTCTTTTGGAACCGCATTCCCTGCCTGTTTTCACTATTGTTGAAGTACATGGCAGTGACAGCATCTGAGGACCAGGTCCACTTCAGAGATTTCTCAAGATCAATTTTTACTCTCTCCAATTCAGCTTGAAGTTGCCTATTTTTCTCAAGTTCACCACATAGACTAGTTTTTACATCATTTAATTCTTTCTCAAGCTTGATGTGTGTATCACTAGCTACTTCCTTCCCTTTCCCAAGATTCACAGTCCTATATTCTGAATTGAGTCCCTCAATGGTTTCCTCTAGGTAAGTGATTATTACCAAAAAGTCATCCCTCTCTTGCTCAGTAGATACAACTTTCTCTTCTAGAGTATGTTTCTCATTGCTAAGATCTTCTATGGTTTCCTTCAAATCAACTACCACTACCATAAGGTCATCTCTCTTATTTTCTACACTATTTATTTTTTCATTCAAAACTTCCTTTTCCTTTCCAAGATTAGCTATGGTCTCATTCAGCTCCACTACACAGACCACCAGATCATCTCTAGATTGTTCAGCTTCTCCTATTTCTATGGTCAAGATTTCCTTATCATTATCAAGGCTATAATATGCATCAATTAGAACATTTGTTAATGAACTTAACTTCTTAGAAGAGTAGGATTTCAGATTTCTCTGAACATCCCTAAAATTTACCTCATCATTTTCATCATCTTCATCATCGTTAGACTGAGCCATCAGTGCGAACAATGAGTCCAATTTTGTTGCTTTAGTTTCTACTGCCATCATGGAGCTGTTTTCTGCATCTGGTTCCCTTTCTGATTCACTAGAGGAGTCTCCCCAAGCAGTAAGAGCTTGTTTCACAATATTGTCAGCTACACTTTTTCGACTGAATCGTTTGTCTAGAACCGGGTTCCTTTTTGCTACTTTGTCAGAGTTTTGTTTGTATTTCTCCTATTTCAAAAGTGGACAGTCTTTGATAAAATGCCCTGGCTTTCCGCACATGTGACAAAGATCATTGTTCCTTGTGTTACTTGAACTGCCCCCCTCTTTGGTATACCACCATTCCTTCAAACCATCTTTTGAAATCTTTTAGTAAGATAGGCCATATCACTATCTTCTTCACTTGAGTCATTGTTTTCAGCCTTGAGTACCAGGTTCTTTTCCTTCTTTGGCTCTCTCCTTTCACTGGCTTTCTTTCTTTTCATCTCGTATGTCTTCAGATTTCCAATCAGCTCATCCATGGATAGAGTTTGTAGATCTTTAGCTTTAGTGATGGCATTTACCTTACTCTCCCAAGAACCAGGTAGAACACTGAGAATATTTCTTACAAGTTTGTTTCTAGGAATAACATCTCCAAGTGAATGAAGCTCATTTATGATGGATGTGAATCTAGTGTGCATATCCTGTATAGACTCATCATCCTTCATCTTGAAGAACTCATACTTAGTGGTGAGCATGTCAATCTTGGACTGTTTAACCTGAGTAGTTCCTTCGTGTGCGGTTTACAATGCTTCCCATATTTCTTTGGCAGAATCACAAGCTGAAACTCTGTTGTACTCATCAGGTACTATACCACATACCAAGATTTTCTTGGCGTGATAGTTCTTTTCTATGGCATTTATCAATATCACTGTACTTCTTTCTGTCTTTCGGCACCATTGGTCCACTTTCTCCAAGCTTCTTCATAGAAACATGTGGACCATCACAGATGATGTCCCGTAGTTCTGAAGTTTCGGCCATTATAAAATCATGCATACGAGTCTTCCACCAGCCGTAGTACTGACCATTGAATCAAGGAGGCCTGTAGGTTGATTGGCCTTCCTCAAAGTTGGGTGGAGCAGCCATTAAGATCCTTTCTAGGTATTAACCTTTTAGAAAGAACCTGCTCTGATACCAATTGTTAGCTTATATGAGTCCACCAAACTATAGAGCACCTAATCCTCTATGAGTTTCTACTGAGAACACTTATGAACCAGTAAATAAAAGAGACACGGGATTTTTACGTGAAAAAATCACACTCAAGGGGACAAAAACCACGACCTACCCTTGTAGGCTTTCAACTTCACAAACTTGTAATCTCACTATTACAAGCCACTTTGTAATGACTCTATTACAAAGACTTCAACTTAACTAACTTGTGATACTCTTACCATAAGCCACTTTGTCACTCTCTAGTTACAAAAACTTTAACTTATGACTAACTCTAGTCACAACACAAACTTAGAGGATTTTTGGGTTTCCTAAAACACAGCTTCTAAGAAAGCAAGATAGGAGTTACAATGAAGAACAAATAACAATATTACAACTCAACTACGGATACACATAGACTCATTGTGAAACTGATCCTTTAGTGGAGTTGCCTTCTTGTTCTTGACACACTTGTGACTTCAATATTGGATGAACACTTTTCTACTTGAGAGAATATCACTAAATGCTCAAGTGAATGTCTTGTGCATTGCACCAGGTTGTTATACTACAAAAGACATCACAATGGTGATGTCAATTCTTGGTACATGCTTCTTCCCAATGAGAAGTGACTGCTGCACTGTCGTATGTATAGTTGCAGACAGTCACTTTATGCAATTGCGTTCCAGTTGTATAGTTGACTTGTACTTCTATCAGAGAACACCAAGGGATCAGGTCTCTGTAGTGTTCCTTTTTGGAGCAGTTCATTTGCTGGAGATCAGACTGGATTTCGTTCATTTGAGATGTGTACCAAGTGAGTCAGGTTCTTTATATGGTTCTTAACATAAGTTTGTTAGATCATCAAAACATAAGAAGCATAAGGCAAAGACATTGAAAATCCATCAGATCAGATATGGCGACTCGTGTGCTCTATGGATTTGGACACTAGGAGTTTTCATGAGTAGATTATTTTATGGTTATGGACTGTGAAGATGTGGCCAAAGCTAGTCAGAGGATGGTATGCATTATGATTGGGTCATTGTGGATCTTCGGAGGGTTATTTATCTATTTGTAGTTGACTAGAGTTAATTTAGAGGGGGTCCATTGGTAGGCTCAATTAGGATGTGTATCCTACACCGAGTCGGATTGGTTGACTCCATACCGCTATTATTGAGGGATGTAACATTCAGTTGTTGTTGAGCTTATTCGTATTCTGAAATGATCTATGAGTTACTCTTCTATGCTACGAGGGGTTGCGATTCGTGGGCTACATGCACGCATGGTGCGGTTCTATTGGGGTCTTATAATAGATTTTGAGCGAGATGATGTTGATACCCAACTTTTTCCCATATATATATGCACTTTCGAAATAGCACATATACAATTATAAGCATGCATAAATATTTTTATAATTTTTCCATAATTTTAAAAGCTCCAAATCAATTTATTTCTTCTCTTTTATTTATAAAATATCCAATAATTATCCTTCAAATTACTTTTGTGATGATTTAGTCATTTGAATTCTTTATTTATGCCAAAATAGTGTTTAAATATTTTTAGTGCATTTTTTGTAATTATATTAACATTTTCAGGCTAAATTACACATCTTTGCAATAATAGCCCTACTAATGCATAATTATATTATTGATGCATAAAATGGTCTTTTATATTTTTAAAATGTTAAACAACTATTAAATCATTTTAGTACACGAAAATATTTTTTGGAATTCATTCATTATTTTTTAAAATTATATAGTTATTAAAAGTGGCTATTTAAAGTCTAGCCTATTTTTATTTCAATTTCAGCCCTATTTCAACCCAATACCAGCCCAATTTTAATTTGAATTTACCTAGCCCAAACCCAGCTACCCGATCCGGCCCCAAAACCCTTTTAATCTCGATCGTTGATCATAGAGATCAACGGCCACAAACAACCCTTCCTAAAATAAACCAAATGACCCCCCAAAACCCTTTCATTCTACACCATCCGCCGCCCTGAAACCCTTCTCTTCTCTCAAACGCTCTCAAACCTAACCCTAATCAAACCTAATCGTCACTCGTCTATGGCTATCTCCGGTGGTCTCTCACCCCCCAGGCCTCTATTAGCCTCTCTCATGTTGATATTGCAATCTCCATGGTCCTCAAGGGACCAGGGTCAGTTGTCTTGCATCTATGGTCCCTTTCTCGCCTGTTTCAGGCCGTTCCAGTGTGATTCCGAGTAAGATCGTCCTATATTGACTACGATCTATGTGTTTCTAAGCATGTTTCTTCACCTCTGTGTTGTCCTCTTCGAAACCCTAATTTCTTTTTCTGAACCTCTTAGATCTGTACAAGATCTGAGATGATTTGAACGTGTTTCATATGAGTTTTACAACAACCTTGAGATTCTTTACAAGAATTGTATGATTTTCAAGTGATTTTCATCTTTTTCTAAACTAGGGTTTCCGGAAATTTCTTTTACAAAATGTTTGATGATTTTTGAGTGTTTAATCTTCTGCTTTTTATGTGTTTTGACTGATTTTGTAAACCTTAACTCATTTGTACTAAAAGTCCTAATTTTTTAACGTTCTTCGTCTTGTTTCTGAGTATTGGTATACTGATTATGCTCTTGCTTTGGTTCTTGTGATTCCTCGCGATTTTCTTGTCCTAATATGCCTCTATTGAATTTCTTAGTTCAATCTTTTACTGATTCTATATACTTGTATTCATCCTGACTATTCATGTTAAGACTTATATCTTTCTCCTGGAATCAGTGTTGATTTAACTATTTGTTTCATTAAAATTACATGTTGAATCCTGACTATTCATTTCTTACCTTATTTTATTTGCTAAACTTGTGACTCTATACGTGATTTTCTCCTTGACTATTTAGAAATTCTTATTCGCTGATTTGATTTGAACTTTTTTCCTCAACAAACTTTGATTCTTATTTTTTATTGAACCCTTTTGCCTTAATTAGCTTTCCCCTTTGCCTTTTTTGCTGATCTTTATTGATTGTTACCTTAATTGAAACTTTTGTTCATTTACTCCTAATTACCTACTCTATACCCGAATCTTACATGATTCTTTTCCTTAAATATCTAGTATGTTTTTACCATTGATTTGATTATCCCTTGATTAAGGGGAAGACTTGCTGATTTTTGCATGTGATTGATTCCCTGAATCTCTTTAGTTGCTCTTAATTTATCCCTTACCTTATTTTGCTAAGCTTTTGATTACTATATAAAATCCCTCTTATTCTCACTTCTGTGGACAGAATATTAGTTCACAAAAAAAAGCACACTTACACTCTAAAAGTTCTCTTTCTCTTCTGCTATTTGTGATACTTACTGATCTAGCCGGCTAAAAGCCAAGGCTAGATATTGGAACTTCATTTGCTTTATAATCTGCACCCTTTTCTTCAATTGGTATGTCTCTAGTTATATTTTGAAATCTAAACCCTACGGGTTTCATTCTTGCACTAGTTCATCAGTTATGAATTCAACTTGTATTCCTGCCTACTTCTTTGCTCAGCATGTCTAAACTCTGCCTGTTCAATGTATTCTTTATATTCTGCACTCTTTCCTGCTTACTTCTTTGGCTGGCATGTCTAAAACTCTGCCATGTTCAATGTATTCTTTATATTCTGCATTCTTTACTGCTTACTTCTTTGCCTAGCATGTCTAAAACTCTGTCTTGTTCAATGTATGCACTCTTTCCTGCTTACTTCTTTACCTTGAATGTCTAAACTGTATGTTTAATTCTGTTCAAGACTTGTCAGTTATGATCTATGTCTTAACTACTTACTGTCCATGATTAACCTGCTGAGTCTCTAAGACCCCAAGTGTTTTATGCAGTTTGTTGACTATATGTTTCCTCTATACTCTATCCATGTACCCCAATCCCTTTATCCCCATGTGAGATTTGTTTGTTAAGTGTTTTCTGAATCTGGATATTTTTATGACCAATTGATTGTGTGCTGTTTTGGTACTCTCCCCAAACTGTCTTTTACCACCAAACTGTTTCCTGTTTCAGAAAAACCTTTCACTTCTAAAGTAATCTATGTAACCTTTTCAAAACTATGCCAAGCACTCCCACTTTACTCTTAGAATACTAGGTTCTGCCCCTCTGATATGTGTACTACCTTGAGATCCTTGAGATCTCTCTGAACTCTGGCATGTCAGAGCTGGCCTTTCCACACTGCACCTAAATCAGTTATTGTTTGAAAAAAGGTCTAGGTGTGAGCACTGCCCGGGATCCTTGAGGTCCTTAGGGAACTCTGACATACCTAGACATGAATTTGGCTATGGAACTTTGGGCATTTGAGGCTATTGGAGGCTGGGAAGTCATTTGGGCCTATTGTAGGCTCCCTATAGATTAAATCCTATTTATTTATGTATTTTTATTTAATTTATTAGTCTATAATAATTTTTGTAAACAAACATTGGGGTGATTAGTGAAAAAGGGTGGGTAGTTATATATATTAGGTAAATTGAGTAGATACCATGCCCATATGGTTCATGTTGATTCAAATGTGTTTGTTATGTTTGCTTTACTTCCACATAATTAGAAACCATGTCTATAGGATCTAAATAGCTTTAATAATAGAGATCATACCTATAAAGTTAAAATCATCTTTATAATTAGATATCATGCCTATAGAGTGTAAAGTAATTGAAGTTCAGTTTTCATTGCAGCATGTATTCAAATTCGTCTCCTTAGAAATCATGCCTATAAGTTTAAAAGTCAGCTTTGAATAATTAGATACTACACCTATATGAATTAAAATCAGCTCTAATAGAAATTATGCCTATAGAACTTAAAACTAGTTTAGTTCAATAAATCAGTTCAAATTCGTGTTCTGAATTGGCTTAATTAATTCATCTGTCTGTTTCTTTAATAGATTTTCAAACGCTGCCTCTATTAATACTGCTAGAAAGCATGCATATAGGATCTCAAGTTGTTGTTTAAAAATCATTCTACTGTTTACTGCATTCCTAATCAATATATATGACATGCTTTTAGGACGTCACTGTTATGCGTTTAGGAAAGCCTCTAGGGCGATTAAATTCCTACAACTATAAATGTTGCACTTTGTTATTTAAGACTGTTCACATTCACAGGTCTAAAATCAGTAGGTCTTTGACACTTCAGTCCTAATTCAATGATGTATACTTTCTACTCACTTAGATATCATTTTTTTAGGGTTTCCTCTTAAATACTTGAAACTGTTGTTTGAAACATGCACTGGTTTGTTATGATTGTGAGGGTAAAATGTGAACCTTTATTTGTTCCTCCTTTAACTGCAGTCCTAATTGTTTTTGATTGACGTCTAGACTTTTATTCTTTAAAACCTTAGAAAGTTCTAAAACTACCTAAACTAGAGGTCCTAAATACCTCCAGGGCCACAAGGAAGGTACGGGTAGTGCACGCATAGGACATCTATCAAGGTTATTAGAACGCTTTAGGCTATGACCAAAGGGAAGGAACTGGGTAGTAATGATATGATGACTACGCGCTAATGTCACGTGTAGCCCCTCATTGAGAAGTGATTATCGGGCATTGTGTGGAGTGATCCTGTAGGCCAACCAACCTAGGATCCCTCATTCCTAATTCCCGATGTTTAAACTTTATTTTTCTTTATACATGTGCAACTTGTACAAACATTTTCCCCTATTCCATTACTTGAGTCATATATGTGCTTAACATGCCTTTATTTGAAAGTATGTGTTTAAACTATTTATTTGTTAAAAGGACTAATTCACATAAGTATAAGTTCGGCTGGGACCCACCGTTGTGGACCGAGAGGGGTGCCTAACACCTTCCCCTCAAGGTTATTTCGAGCCCTTACCCTAAATCTCTGGTAATGCAAACTAGTCTAAGAGTTAATTTCTCTAGGTGCCCTAATGCACCATAATCCGTTAGGTGGCAACTCTTCAAAATACCTAAACCCTAAAAGGAATGAGTTATTACCCCATGAATGTCGAAACCCGGACTTCTCTCCGCGGAGGGAAAAAAGGGGGGGGGCGACAGATGAGTAATTTGGTATTGCGTGATTGATGGCGTATTGGATATGACCTTTCGGGTTTTGTATGGTGTTATGTCATTTGCTTCTCCGTGGTTAAGGTAATGCACTTTGGGTGTTTGGCGTCAAATTTCGCATGGTTATTGATTTGAGCTGAGTGGCTCGAGATATATAATATGGACCCGTGTTTGGATGGGGTCAGGCATTGCAGCGGAGTTATATTGAGATATGATCCCTTGTGTTAGATTTGTGTTTTATGGTTCTACAGTGTGTGATGGGTTTTTAGCATCTCATTGTGGCAGTACTTATTGAGCTTGTTGGACGGTTCTCTCATTTGAGTCATTTTCTATGTTTGAGTACACTTGGCTTGTTACTTATTAGTGCACGGATTGCACGGGTTGTGGCTTTTTTATTGTTGTGGCATGTCACTAGAGTGATTATGTTAGATGAGATGAGGCCATTGTACCTAGAATGGGTGCTATCGGATCTGATTCTAGTATATTTGGAAGGATATTGTTGTTGATCGGCTTAGAAATTTGCTATAGTTCCTATGGAAGGAGAGGGAGTTCCACAACTGGTTGATCGGATGAATGGTTATGAGTTTCAGCGTATTTCTTTCATCATTGACTGTGTACAAAGGTTTTAGAACGAGGCTTTATGTGATATGAGGTTTATTACTAGGATTGAGTTATTTTGAGCAACTAGTGTGATTAGAAATTATCAATATGAGTATCTGAGTTATGCGGTATATCATATGATTACATCTTGGGTTATGATTGTGAGCACGTGATTTTTGCCCTATATGAATTACTCCCATAAATTCAAAACAAAATAACTTCTTTTCATTATTTGCAATTTTGTGGTTATGATTGTTTGCATTTGTCTGTGCATGCTTATTTTATTTAATACACGAAAATTCAAAAAACACACTGCATTTGTGTTAGAACTTATTTTCACATTCTTAGGATTAATTAATAAATTAGTTGTTTTATAAAAATGGAAAATCACAAAAAAAAATAGTTTATTTTGCACTTTTTAATTTTAATTTCGAACTTTGGTAGTTTTCCTTGAATTTGGTTTTTAATTAGTTGTGGTAATTATTATTTAGAGTTAGTTAATTTAGTTTGATAGGGTAATTAGGTTTTAGGGTTTAATTTAGATTTTAATTTAATTTTGAAAAAAAAAAGAAAAGAATTGTTGGAAAAATTGATTTGAAATTAGAAAAGAATGAAAGGCAAAGAATAAGAGGTCAGTTGGGCCATGTTTAATTAAAATTCTCAGGCCCAATTTCCTCACACCCATTCAAATCCGCCCAAAACCCGAGTCCAACTCAGTTAACATATTTTGATACCCAAACGGCATCGTTTAGAGCTCGCGGGTGTCAAGCCGATCCTGGCCCTCTATTTCATTCCATCCGATGGTTGTAAACAACACCCCTACTTCACATAAAGTTGTCCAAATGACCAAACATAACCTAAGATCCTTGGTTGTACCGTCTCTGTCTCTCATCTCTCTCATACAACCCTAACGCTGCCTTTGAGCGAATCTGGCATTATTACCGGTGAGACAGCTCCAAATTGTCACCAAGTCTCGACCACATAATCCACATAGCCCCTTAAACACTAAACCACAACCATTTTCCCCTGAATCTTCTCCTCTTCTCCTTAATTTCGGATCTTAAAACCGGAACCCTAGATTTGTATCCCCCTTCGATCCTTCATTTAAAGGTCTGACCCCGCTACTCTCTGAGCTTTCGAGTTTGATTTAGGGCCAAAATGAGTGTTAGACATTTATTCTTGCAAGAACAAATCGACTAACACTCCTCTTCGCCCCAAATCGGAGAATGCTGAAGTCATTCAAGCCTTTCTCCTGTTTGGTTATTTTAGGTATTTCTTCGCCTTTCTTCATTTTTCTGTTCTTGTTTTCTCATGTTCCTCTACCTCTATCTCTTCCCCCTTTCTATCACCTATTTTCCTTTTGCCCGCCCTTGTATGCATTTCAATTTGCATATGGTGTGTTTCTTCTTAGTTCTTTTGTTTTTCTGAATAAATGTATTGCATGTTTAAGATTCAAGTCACATTAGTTAATTATCAGCATTTTAGTTAGTACTTGTCTTCTTCGGTATCTTGATTTCATTTTGTTGTTTTTATCTGTTCCATTAATTTTTTCTCTTTTGATGCCAAAATGGCAGAATGGTTTGGGCTCATTTGTTTTGCGGCCTGTGATTTTCTTATCACAATATGGGCCTCAAAGGTTCAGGAGCCCAAATGGCTATAGAATTTGCCAGCCCGTTTAGCCCAAGGCCTTTGGGTCATTTGTCTGCTGATGTTTGGAAGTAAAAATAGGGGTATTAAGGGGTATATTAGGAAATCTAGGGTAAGGGAATCTCAGTAACAGACTAGGGAAGCTTCTTGGAAGCTGGGGTGGGGACTTATGTGAAATTCTGAGTTTTAAGATAAGGGTACCTAAGCTGAAACAAAAATTCCAAAGGGTGTAAAATGAAAAAACTGTTTTCAGCATTGTTTCCCTAATAGCTTGCCTATAAAGGCATCATGACTTGATATTCAAGTCAAGGTTGAGGAGACTGAAATTCTGAAAAAACTGAAACGGCTGGGAAATCCTGAAATATCTTTGAATCCCTGTATTTTCTTGCTGAGAACTGCTGAAATTTTGCTTTGGAGTTGATTTCTGATCTTCAATGTTTAGTTAAAACCACTGAAAAATGATAAATTCTTGCATCTGGGTTGAAAGGGGTTAAGTTTGAATCTTTAGAGTCTGGTTTGGAGTGTTGTTGTGGTTTCTACTGTTCCATTGCTGGGTGTTAAAGCTGGTTTCTGCTGCTTTGCTTCTGCTGAACCCTTGCTCCTTTGTTTTCCCATTATTTCCAGGTATATCATCTCTGAATTCTACTCCATATGATACTTGACTTGAAGAGTGAAATGGAAAGTGGAAGCTTGAAGCTTAGCATTAATTAGTTTGTTCATAGTTTAGCTCATTTCTTTTTCTTTCTCTCTGAATCTCTTAGTTCTGAAAATCATTTCTTCTGTTTCTGCTACCCTTCCGATATTTAGTGGTGAAGCTTGTATTACATTTGCTACTTAAGCTTCTTCTTTTAATAATCATGCATTGTGAAGGTTGAAGCTAGATCTCTGAAAGTTTTAATATCATGCTGGCTTTAGGTGGTAGAGAAATCCGTGCAGAAGTTACATGTTTACTTTTAGTTTTCTTTTTCTGTCTTCATGTGTTAAAGGAACAAATCCATGTGGTTGAGAATCTGAATGTGGTTTTGAGGTCCATGTAATTTGTATGCTAGCTTTTAGGGATTCTGATAGTATTGAGAAGAGCTTGTTTGAGTTTTAATTTTGTTAAGCAGTAGTCAGTGTAGAATTCATGTGAAGAGAAAAGAAAGGCAAAGTGGTCAAGATTGCTTTCAAGAGTAAAGGCATGTTACTGCTTTAATATTGGTTGTGCACGAGCATGTTAAGTTAGAATTGGTGTTTAAATTTCAGATTGATTATCTAGTTAATTTGTGCTTGAATGTTTAAAATTCAGAAGTAATTTGTTAATTCAATGGCATGTTTCGTCAGTCTTGATTGGGTTTGCATTTTACTGATTTTATACCAACGTTTGGATTCTGAAAGTTGGGCTTAAGTTGGCCCAGCAAAGGAGTGTTTCCCCCTCAGACTCATTCTGTATATCTTGTGTCCTTAACGTCCGTTCTTTTAAGAATTGGGCTCATCTTGGGCCAAGTCGGAAAACATTGGCAAATGGATTGGTACACTCTTGTATTTTGGGCCTGCCCCTTTTATTTTCCCTTCTGAATGGTGTTGATAGCCTAAAGTGTTTCTCTTCTGTCGAACAATCGGCCTTATTTCTTTTCTTTTTTTAAAAAAAAAACATTTTTCCCCTTAATTAGTTTGGACATTAGTATAAAAGTAGGATTCAATTCCTTTTCATGTTTAGGTAACTAGATCCCTTCAGTTAGTTGGGGCGTGTCATATTAAATAATACAACCATCCATGGCCCTCGAAACTAAATTTAGCAATCTTTTAATAGATTAGTCGAAGTATGCCATGCCAAATAAAACCTCAAAATGCGTGGCCCTCGTTTAATTAACTAAATCCTTAGAAATTGAGGCGTGCCATTTAGTCGAATTTTCATGGCCCTCGCAAAGTTGCAAACGCGTAGTTGTTTTAGGCGCGTTATCTTAATAATTTACTTTCCTAAACTCGGGTGCGCATTTATGTGACCCAAATCCAAATCTCAACGTTAGATAAAATGTGTTGCGGACTGCGGGTGCATTTATGTGACGTAGTTTGAAACATATTTTAAATGACGTTACAATATTCCTTTAATTAATTAAATAAAAGTGGTTAAAAAGTTAAAATTGCACAATAGGTTCAAAATGTTTTAAAATCAGATAATTATGCCAATAATAACAGTTGAGCGATCGTGCTAGAACCACGGAATACGGGAATGCCTAACACCTTCTCCGGGTTAACAGAATTCCTTACTCGGATTTCTAATTCGCAGACTGTAATACAGAGTCAATCTCTCCTCGATTCGGGATTTAACCGGTGACTTGGGACACCATGAACTATCCCAAGTGGCGACCCTGAATTTTAATAAAATAATCCCGTTTCGATTGTCCTTTAATTGGAAAAACTCCTTTATACATCTTTCTTCCGGGGTGTAGTTTAAAAGGAGGTGTGACAATGATTACGGTTTGATACATCTTGTTTAGACTTATATAGTGTGTAGATGTGAAATTCTGATCTTATGGAAAATTCCGAATGTTGGAAATTTGGTTCTAAGGTTTATGTGCTATGTTGAATTATGAAATTTCAGTAATGTTGTGTTATTAGACAAACCTATATGGGATTGGGTGATCTGGGATCACCCCGACTATATGCATGGTAAGGTTACCCGATGATTTGATGGCTTTTAGAACAAATCTGGGCACGTTCGAGGATGAACGTATGTTTAAGTGGGGAAGGATGTAATGACCCGACCGGTCATTCTGAGCAATTTTACTTTGCTCTGTAGTTTTCGGGCATGAGTAGCTCCATATGATGTATTATGACTTATGTGAATCGTTGGTTTTGGTTTTCAGGTTATTCAGAATTGATTTGGAAGAATGATTCTCATCTAGAAGCTTTAAATTTGAAAGGTCTGACCAAGTTTAACTTTTTAGTATTTGACCTCGGATTGGATTTATGATGGTTCCGTTAGCTCCGTTGGGTGATTATGGACTTAGGAGCACGTCCGGATTTCAATTTGGAGGTCCGTAATAGAGTTTGACTTGAAATGGCGAAAGTTGGAATTTTGAAATGTTTGACGGGAGTGAAATTTTTGATATCGGGGTCGGATTCCGATTCCAAAAGTTAGAGTAGGTCCGTAATGTCAAACGTGGCTTGTGTGCAAAATTTGATATCAATCGGACGTGATTCGATAAGTTTTGACGTCATTTGTAGAAGTAGTAAATTTCAAAGTTTATTAGGCTTGAATCCATGTGTAATTCATATTTTTGATGTTGTTTGAGGTGATTTGAGGGTTCAACCAAGTTTGTATGGTGTTTTAGGACTTGATAGTATCTTTGGTTGAGGTTTCGGGGGCCTCGGGTGAGTTTTGAGCGAGCCTGGGCATGTCGGCTTTCTGATGTTATTCTGGAACGTTGGAAGTGTGGATCACACAATTTCATGTGCTAATGCACATTTTTGAGTGTTGTAGCAGATGAAAAAGTGCTTCAGCAGACGAAAATGTGCGGACCGCAGAAGAAAAGTGTGGACCGCATAATTTTGTTTACGGCCACACTTCAGATATTTCGCAAATTCGCCGGTTCGGCTTCAGAAGCTTATATCTTTTTATCTACAAGGAATTTAGAGATGATTCAAAAATGAAGGTTGTAGCCCTTTGTGTCTAGTTTCCAGAAAGATAGGGAAATCATAATTTGGATATCTATACGGAAAGCTATGGCTAATTTAATTAAGCCTTGTAGTGGAGAGGCTGTGAAGTGCGGCCGTACAATTTTGTGCGACCGCAGTACTTGGAAATGTGCGGACCGCACATTGGGAGGTCAAAGGGTGTACTATAGAACCGAGGCTTTGGGTATTATTTCATTTTTGGACCTAGAGAGCTCGTTTTGTGACGATATTTCATGGGGTTTTCAAACAATTCATCGAGGTAAGTGATTCTAACTCGGATTTGGTTAATATACATGAATATACCATTGTTTTCATCATTTAATTAGTATTTTGAGATGAAAATTGGGGGTATTAGCCTAAAGTCTCATAGAGTGAATTTTTGAGTTTTGAACATCGTTTCGGAGTCGGATTTGAGTGAAACTAGTATAGTTGGACTCGTAATTGAATGGGTTGTCAGATATTGTGAGTTTTGTTGGGTTCCGAGGTGCGGTCCCGGGTTGGACTTTAGGATTATTTTGGGATTTTAATTAAAGATTCAACATTTATCGATGGGTTTGTTTTTTTGGCATTATTTGATGTATTTGAGTTGTTTTGGCTATTTATGAGCCTTTCGGAGGCCCGTACGTGCGAGATGGTATTTTTAGAGCATCGCTTGAGCAATTGGAATTGTCTTATTCAAGGTATCTTAGTGCTGAGGGTATGAAACCCTGAATTACATGTTATGTGATTGTTATTAAGGTGACGCACATGCTAGGTGATGGGCGTGTGGGCGTACACCCTGTGAATTGTGACTTCGTTGTTTCCATGGCGATGTATAGTGACCTATCTTGTTGTTATTTGTGTTTTCACCATGTGATAAAGTAATTGAGCTGTTAATCATGTTAGGCTTTACGCCGATACTGTTGGGACCCATAGTGGTCATTTCTTGCCGTCATCTCACTAATTTTACTTATATGTTCGTACTAAGTCATATTCATGCATTCATATCATATCTTAGTTTCAGTTGTTATTTATTGATACATCATATCATTGTTGTCAGGCCAGTTTTATGACATTGTGAGCCCATGAGTGAGACTGGACAGATTGAGGACTGAGTGAGGTTGAGAGCCTGATTATGAGTGACAGTTATGGGATCGGGCTGCACGCCGCAGCATGTTATATTGATTACATTTTATGGGATCAGGATGCACGCCGCAACGATATAGCGCTTGAGTTGAAGGAGCCCCTCCGGAGTCTGCACACCCTAATGAGCGCAGTCGACTATGTATGTGTGTGTATATATATATATATGTGTGTGTGTGTGTGTGTGGATTGGGTTGCACGCCGCAACAAGCCTTATGGCTATATGTGGATCGGGTTGCGCGCCATAATAGGCCTTAGGGCTAAATAAATAAATATATATATATATATATATATATATATATATATATATATATATATATATATATATATATATATATATATATATATATATATATATATACACACACACACGACTGAGTGAGGATGAGAGCCTGATTTTGAGTGACAGTTATGGGATCGGGCTGCACGCAGCAGCATGTTATATAGATTACATTTTATGGGATCAGGCTGCACGCATCGGATTGCACACCGCAACAAGTATTGTTTAGTGCTGAGTGATTGAGTATGCTGAGTATTGATCACGGTAAGAGATAATGCGAGATAGTGAGATTTAGTACTGTGAGAGTGTGAGTACATGAGTTCACCACTAAGAGACATTGCATTTGACATGCGTACTTGAGATACATGCATAGAGATGCATTTCCTTTTGCTGCCCGATTTTGGTGACATTCATGATTTTACTTGTATCTCGACATGTAGGCATTGAGATATACTTTCCTCATGCTATTTGAAAATGAAACATTAACCTGATGAAAGGTTTCTGGGAAAAATTTCAGTTTCTCAAACTTATATATATGTGTGTGTGTGTGTGTGTATATATATATATAAATGGATCGGATTGCACACCGCAACAAGTATTGTTTAGTGCTGAGTGATTGAGTATGCTGAGTATTGATCACGGTAAGAGATAATGCGAGACAGTGAGATTGAGTACTGTGAGAGTGTGAGTACATGAGTTCACCACTAAGAGACATTGCATTTGACATGCGTACTTGAGATACATGCATAGAGATGCATTTCCTTTTGCTGCCCGATTTTGGTGACATTCATGATTTTACTTGTATCTCGACATGTAAGCATTGAGATATACTTTCCTCATGCTATCTGAAAATGAAACATTTACCTGATGAAAGGTTTCTGGGAAAAATTGCAGTTTCTCAAACTTACTCACATTTTTGACGATTTCTGTAAAGGATTTGGGTTTTCGCTGCTATACTTGAAAAGCGAAACTATTTTTGAAAATTATGAATAATGTGAGCATTTTAAATTCCGAGTTATTTCTTTAATTATTTGCTTTACGTTATGATGAACTGTTGTAGGCTATTGGTGCTAGACCCAACCTATGTTCCAGCTCGTCACTACTTTCAATCTAAGGTTAGGTTTGTTACTTACCAGTACATAGGGTCGGTTGTACTGATACTATACTTCTGCACATTGCATGCAGATGTTGGCTGTTGAGGTTGCTGTGTTCGATGGGAGCTGGATTTGAAAATGTATATGCATTCCGATTGTGGCTGCCTCTTGTTTAGGGTAGCCGTAAATTATAGATTCATAAAATTCTGTTTATGTACTTTTCAAACAGAAGATGTATATACTTCATATCGGCTTTGTATTTTCTATTCTTAGAAGCTCATGATTTGTACTACCAGTCCTTGGAAATGTATATGATTTAGATAATTCCTTTGTTTAATCGTCTTTTTAATATTATTGAAATTGGATAGTTATTAATTGAGTTATCTAGTGGGTTGGATTAGTGCCATCACGATTAGTAGATTTTGAGTCGTGACAAAAATGCTAATTAAACTTATTCTCTATGATTCTTTGAAGCAAAAAGTATCTATTATATATTTTGAGAATGTGTTGCGAAGTCGAATATTTACTCTTTACATTTCAACAACTTCTTGGGTAAGACTACAAGTTATGATTGGACAGTCTTGTATTCTATGAAAACTTTAGCTTAGCCAAACAAAAGGGACAACTTGGAAGGAAGACAAGTGTAAAAGGTACGTAAGAGAATCATATCTTTTGAGGCGTATTATGGCCTCCATAGCCTTTTTAATCTTGAACCACAAGTAATCTTCCTTAGAGTAATAATAACATGGATCTAAATTTCCCAAAGTGAAGAGCTAGAAAGCAAATCTAGCGTTGCTTGGATCTAATGTCTTGGCGCTTAGTTGTTAGGAGACATCAATTATTTCTTTTGATATGAAATTAAGATGGAATCTCTTCAACGTGAATTATTGTTCTAAAAACAAATTATTGCTCTTTAAATCATATTAAAGATCCTTTGGTTGATTTTTCGTAAATTATATGAGTTTGGAACAACAATATTGGTAAGTTTTGGCTACTATATGTGAAAAGATAAAAATGTTGGAAAAATGGGCTCAAATTACCTAAAATATTTTATTAATATTTTAATTATTCCAGGTTGTATGTTAGCTCATAAATGTGAACCAAATTATTAGTGCAATAATTAGACATTAGGTTGTGCACTATGTGTTTGGTGGGTCTAATAATATGGTGGCAAGCATAAGCTCAAACCAATGAGACCCTTAATGGGAGGGTCCATTAGGGTTTCAGTTCAATTAGCTCGCTTAATTACCGTATACTGCTCATTGAATTAGGTGATATACTTTTGGAACAAAAAAGTTGGAATATACTTAGGTTATAGACCGATAGTATTCAAGTATTTATAGAAAATATATGAATCAATTAAGAATTTCATGTTCAGATTATAATATGATTGAAGTGTAGATTCTTTACTATACTCGCTAGTCAAGGTGAAAAAGTGAGAGGACTTTAAAAGAAAGGAAAAGAAACAAGTTTTCCTAAATGTACATGTTACAATCTGAATAAATAATGAACAGTAAACTTTGTGAAACAGAAACAAAAAAAGAAAGTTAGCATCAACAGAATGTCGAAATAATATATGGAAAAAATAATTTCGGAATAAATTGAGCTCATTGAATGCACAGTATGTCCTTAAAGAAATTATTCCCCTCAAGTATCCGAGGTGCTGGAATATTCACTACTAGAAATCCGGTAAAAAGCGACCACAAAAAGCGACCAAAGTTGGTCGCTTATAGGCCTAAAAGCGACCAAAAAGCGACCAAACATGTCTGGTCGCAATATTGCTGGTCCCTTTATTTTAAGGACCAAAGTTGGTCGCTAATTAGCAACCAACTTTGGTCTCTAAGGTAAAAGGACCAAATATTCCGGGTATAGACTATAGCGACCAACTTTGGTCGCTTTATTATTTTAATAATATAATTTTGGCGACCAAAGTTGGTCTCTAAATGTAAAATATGTTATTTATTTATTTATTATTAATCATAAAAAAGCGACCAACTTTGGTCTCTAATCCAAATATTATATTTTAAAATCTGGAAAATAGAGACCAAGATTGGTCGCTTTTTTTTATTTTTATTAATTTTTTTTAAAAATAAGCGACCATAGTTGGTCGCTAACTTCAAGAAATAATTTTTTTTAATTATAAGCGACCAACTTTGGTCGCTATATTTCCAGAAATTATTATTTTTTAAATAGAATAGCGACCAAAGTTGGTCGCTTTTGAGAAATCTGGGTTAAATAGCGACCAAGGTTGGTCGCTATTGCCCAGAAAATTGTTTTTTTTAAGGGAAAAGCGACCAATTAGCGACCAAAGTTGGTCGCTTTTCTTGGTATATTTTTGCCAGAAAATGCCTGTTTTGGCAGCTACACCACCTGCCAGCTTACCAAAAATCCTAAACATGCATTTTATGCCAACAACAACAACAACAATAAACAACAACAACAACAACAACAACAACAACAATAAAAAGCAACAAAGTATAAAGTTCAATAGAACTAACACATTAAGCTAATAAAACTAAGTTAACGCTTATTACAAGCCCATTCGAAAACTGGTTCTATTGTCTAGTTCAAAGTATATAAAGTACTCAAGGAGTGTTCTTTCAGCATCCTCATCCGAAAGTTGGATTGCCTCGCCCGACTCATTAGGTGGCTGACTGCGTATGAATTCCCCCACATCAGCTCTGAAGCGAACCTATAAGAAAAATTATATTGAATTAGTATTTCAAAATTTATATAAAAGTAAATCAAAATACTTAATAGAAAAGTAAAAAACTTACATGTATAGTCGAGGCTCGACCCTCGACCCACCTTTCTAGATCAGTCTCTTTCTTCTTCTTTACAATACGAGTCTCATTGAATAACTCATCTTACTTCATTGGCATCATAAAGTTGTCTGGTGGCTTTGGTGATTATCCTCGTGGTACTATTACTCGGGATGAACTTAGATACAGAGAGTAACTTGGATACAGTACCCGACAGGGTGTGTCTTTGATCAATTGTTGTTCTCATTAGCGACAATGATGATGAGAAGGCAATGGCATGTGTTTCAAATAGTGATGGTGTAGGTAAGAATTTAACATTTCCTAAGCAGATAAAAGAAGAGGTTATAGAGGAATTCTCTACTTCCTCTTGGAAAATGAAGTAGAGAATTCCTCTATAACCTTTTCTTTTATCAATTTAGGAAATGTTAAATTACTACCTACACCATCACTGTTTGAAACACATGCCATTGTCTTCTCATCATCATTGTCGCTAATGAGAACAATAATTAAAGGCACACTATGCCAGGTACTGTGTCTAAGTTATTTTTGGTGGAAGTTGCATTGCATGTCTAATAAAGTCATCAACCCCTTCTACAAAATCCTCCCGCAATACTAAATTTCAATTCATATCCACAAAAATTCAATTCATATCTTAAAGGCTCAATTCATATCCTAAAAGTTCAATTCATACACAAAAATTTCAATTCATATCCTAAAAGTTCAATTCATACAAAAAAATTTCAATTCATATCCTAAAGGTTCAACTCATATCCACAAAAGTTCAAGTCATATCCTAAAATTTCAATTTATAAACTAAAATTTCAATACATAAACCAAAAATTTCAATTCATATCCTAAAGGTTCAACGCATATCCACAAAAGTTCAAGTCATATCCTAAAATTTCAATTTATAAACTAAAATTCCAATACATAAACTAATATCCTAAAGGTTCAATTCATATCCTAAAGGTTCAACTCATATCCACAAAAGTTCAAGTCATATCCTAAAATTTCAATTTATAAACTAAAATTCCAATACATAAACTAATATCCTAAAGGTTCAATTCATATCCTAAAGGTTCAACTCATATCCACAAAAGTTCAAGTCAGATCCTAAAATTTTAATTTATAAACTAAAATTCCAATATATAAACTAAAAGTCCAATTCATATCCTAAAGGTTCAATTCATATCCTAAAGGTTCAACTCATATCCACAAAAGTTCAAGTCATATCCTAAAATTTCAATTTATAAACTAAAATTCCAATACATAAACTAAAAGTCCAATTCATATCCTAAATGTTCAATTCATATCCTAAAGGTTCAACTCATATCCACAAAAGTTCAAGTCATATCCTAAAATTTTAATTTATAAACTAAAATTCCAATACATAAACTAATATCCTAAAGGTTCAATTCATATCCTAAAGGTTCAACTCATATCCACAAAAGTTCAAGTCATATCCTAAAATTTCAATTTATAAACTAAAATTCCAATACATAAACTAATATCCTAAAGGTTCAATTCATATCCTAAAGGTTCAACTCATATCCACAAAAGTTCAAGTCATATCCTAAAATTTCAATTTATAAACTAAAATTCCAATACATAAACTAATATCCTAAAGGTTCAATTCATATCCTAAAGGTTCAACTCATATCCACAAAAGTTCAAGTCATATCCTAAAATTTCAATTTATAAACTAAAATTCCAATACATAAACAAATATACTAAAGGTTCAATTCATATCCTAAAGGTTCAACTCATAGCCACTAAAGGTTCAATTCATATCCTAAAGGTTCAACTCATATCCACAAAAGTTCAAGTCATATCCTAAAATTTCAATTTAAAAACTAAAATTCCAATACATAAACAAATATACTAAAGGTTCAATTCATATCCTAAAGGTTCGACTCATATCCACAAAATTTCAAGTCATATCCTAAAATTTTAATTTATAATCTAAAATTCCAATACATAAACTAATATCCTAAAGGTTCAACTCATATCCAAGTTCAAGTCATATCCTAAAATTTCAATTTATAAACTAAAATTCCAATACATAAACAAATATCCTAAAGGTTCAATTCATATCCTAAAGGTTCAACTCATATCTCCAAAAGTTCAATTCATATCCTAAAATTTCAATTTATAAACTAAAATTCCAATACATAAACTAATATCCTAAAGGTTCAATTTATATCCTAAAGGTTCAACTCATATCCACAAAAGTTCAAGTCATATCCTAAAATTTCAATTTATAAACTAAAATTCAAATACATAAACTAAAAGTCCAATTCATATCCTAAAGATTCAATTCATATCCTAAAGGTTCAACTCATATCCACAAAAGTTCAAGTCATATCCTAAAATTTCAATTTATAAACTAAAATTCCAATACATAAACTAAAAGTCCAATTCATATTCTAAAGGTTCAGTTCATATCCTAAAGGTTCAACTCATATCCATAAAAGTTCAAGTCATATCCTAAAGTTTCAATTTATAAACTAAAAGTCCAATTCATATCCTAAATGTTCAATTCATATCCTAAAGGTTCAACTCATATCCACAAAAGTTCAAGTCATATCCTAAAATTTCAATTTATAAACTAAAATTCCAATACATAAACTAATATTCTAAAGGTTCAATTCATATCCTAAAGGTTCAACTCATATCCACAAAGTTCAAGTCATATCCTAAAATTTTAATTTATGAACTAAAATTCCAATATATAAACTAATAGTCCAATTCATATCCTAAAGGTTCAACTCATATCCACAAAAGTTCAAGTCATATCCTAAAATTTCAATTTATAAATTAAAATTTCAATACATAAACTAAAAGTCCAATTCATATCCTAAATGTTCAATTCATATCCTAAAGGTTTAACTCATATCCACAAAAGTTCAAGTCATATCCTAAAATTTCAATTTATAAACTAAAATTTCAATACATAAACTAAAAGTCCAACTCATATCCTGAAGGTTCAATTCATATCCTAAAGGTTCAACTCATATTCACAAAAGTTCAATTCATATCCTAAAATTTTAATTTATAAACTAAACTTCCAATACATAAACCAAAAATTTCAATTCATACCTTAAAGGTTCAATTCATATCCTGAAGGTTCAACTCATATCCACAAAAGTTCAAGTCATATCCTAAAATTTTAATTTATAAACTAAAATTCCAATACATAAACCTAAAGGTGCAACTCTTAGGGTTTCTTCTCTTCAAACAATTTCTTCCTCAAATTAGTAGGTAAAACTAAATATTGTGGACTAAATGTATTAATAAGAACCCTAAAACAATGCAAATAATATATAACTTTGAACCCTAATATGGTTGAGCTAACTTTGAACCCTAACATGGAGAAATTAAACTCTAATATGGAGAAATTAACTTTGAACCCTAATATGGTTGAACAAATAATATATAACTTTGAACCCTAACATGGATAAATTAAACAAAATCACTGTATTTCGAAAAAAACAAAGAAAGGAGAAAGAAACCTACCTTGGGAATGGAGGTCGTCGGCGGTGGAGCTGCTACCGTCGGTGGTCGTCGGTGGCGTGGGTGGCGCCGCTGCTGCTGGGAGTCGGAGGGGAGGGGGGTTTGAGTGTGAGAGAGAAAAGAGAGATTTTGGGGAATTTTTTTGAAAGAATGGGAGGGAAAACCCGATTTTGACACTGGAATTAAAAATAGCGACCAACTTTGGTCGCTATTTTGGTAGCAAAATAAGTTTTGACTTTTTGACCAAAATAGCGACCAAAGTTGGTCGCTATTTCTAAAAAAAATTAAATTACTTTTAATTCAATTTAAAATTATGTACATATGTAGTATAAATTTAGGATTTTAATTCAATTTAAGCTATATATATATATATATATATATATATATATATATATATATATATATATACACACACATATATAAATAAATATATAATATTTAAAAATTATTATATATATATATATTAATTGATATAAGTCAAGACGTTTTAATTTATTGTTAATATATATACATGCATATGAGTAGGTTATAAGTCGATGAATCAATTTACAAGTGTATCAATACCTAAAAGAACTCGTCCCTGTGTTCCGAGCGCTTCATGTTCTTATATATATACACTATATACTATATTATACTATATATATCGAATATACCTTGATATATAATACACTTAGTATATATACTATACTATACTATACTATGCACTAAGTATTAGTGCATTAGCTAATATTATATCGAATATAGCTTATATATATATACACTATACTATATATATAGTATAGTGTATTATATAATACACTATACTATACACTTAGTATATATATACTATACTATACTATGCACTAAGTATTAGTGCATTAGCTAATATTATATCGAATATATAAATATGCATATGAGTAGGTTATAAGTCAATGAATCAATTTACAAGTGTATCAATACCTAAAAGAACCCGTCCCTGTGTTACGAGCGCTTTACATATTATATATATATATATATATATATATATATATATATATATATATATATATACTATATTATACTATATATATCGAATATACCTTGATATATAATACACTTAGTATATATACTATACTATACTATACTATGCACTAAGTATTAGTGCATTAGCTAATATTATATCGAATATAGCTATATATATATATATATATATATATAGTATATATTATATCGAATATAGCTATATATATATATATACATATATTAATTGATATAAGTCGAGACGTTTTCATTTATTGTTAATATATATACATGCATATGAGTAGGTTATAAGTCGATGAATTAATTTACAAGTGTATCAATACCTAAAAGAACCCGTCCCTGTGTTTCGAGCGCTTCATGTTCTTATATATACATACCTAATATTATATCGAATATAGCTTATATATATATATATATATATATATATATATATATACTATACTATACTATACTATACTATACTATGCACTAAGTATTAGTGCATTAGTTAATATTATATCGAATATAGCTTATATATATATATATATATTAATTAAATTAAAACGTCTCGACTTGTATCAATTAATATATGTATATATATATATATATATATATATATATATATATATATATATATATATATATATATATAGCTTATATACTATATACTATATTATACTATATATATCGAATATACCTTGATATATAATACACTTAGTATATATACTATACTATACTATACTATACTATACTATACTATACTATACTATACTATACTATACTATACTATACTATACTATACTATACTATACTATGCACTAAGTATTAGTGCATTAGCTAATATTATATCGTATATAGCTTATATATATATATACACATACATACATACATACATACATACATACATACATACATACATACATATATTAATTGATATAAGTCGAGACATTTTAATTTATTGTTAATATATATATATATATATATATATATATATAAGAACATGAAACGCTCGGAACACAGGGACAGGTTCTTTTAGGTATTGATACACTTGTAATTTGATTCATCGACTTATAACCTATATATATATTAACAATAAATTATTGTGTTCCGAGCGTTTCATGTTCTTATATATATAGACACATACGCACGCTTCGTAGTACTGCTTAACTGCATATATAGCATGTTAGAGTATATTTTAGTCTATTCATCCTTTGTATTACAAAAGTGTTAGCGGGTTACATTTATATTATTTAGATAGTAAATACAAAAGTGATTTTTAATTTTGACCATTGTTGACCTGAAAAGAGACCAACTTTGGTCGCTAAATATAAATAAATTTAAATTAGCGACCAAAGTTGGTCGCTAAATTTAAATCAAATTTATTTATATTTTATATAATAATTAAAATAATAATATAATTGTTAAACGTTAGAACTCGATCTCAGATTAGCGACCAAAGTTGGTCTCTATTTTTGTAAGCGACCAACTTTGGTCGCTAAATTTGAATTATATATTTTTATATTTTATAATTTTTTTTAAATAAAAATATAATTATTAAAATTTTATAATTGGGTCCCATTTTAGCGACCAAAATTGGTCGCTATCTGCTTACCCCTTAATTAGCGACCAACTTTGGTCGCTAATTTAAGTTATATTTATTTATATTTTATAATATTTTTAAAAATAATATTATAATTATATAAGTGGGTCCCCTGTAGCGACCAACGTTGGTCGCTAATCTCAGTATACCTTTGACCAAGCAAGTCTGACTAGTCCGGTCAATATTTTGACAAAATTAGCGACCAAGTAGCGACCAATATATCAAATAATTATTTTATTATTTTCGCCAATTTAGCGACCAACTTTGGTCGCTTTTCTTGACAGACCAACTTTGGTCGCTAAAGTTTGGTCGCATTTTTCCGGAATTCTAGTAGTGATTATCCTCCCAGGATAGAACAATTTAACTCACTGGTGTATTGGTACCAAAAACCACAGTGTCAGCAAACCACTCAATGGTAGTAAATCACACTGGAATAGATTTGTGCAGAAGAAGAAGTCTTGAAGTTCAGAAAATTCGTAAGAAAAAATCTGAGAATCAAACGAATTTATAGTCAATGGAAGTACTGTTTCTGAAAGTTTACAAGCCTTCAGAACAGTCACTTAAAAACGAGAGGGAAATTTAAATAAAAATTCGGGAAGAAAATGAATTGGGTCACGCAAGGATCTGGTTCGGGTTGGATATTTGGCTAATTTAATTAATATTTTATTAAATAATTAAAGAAATTTTGTCCAAAAATATTAATTAATCAATCGTTGACCAAATCCGAAGCCAAAGTCGAGCAAGCGAGCAACGACGGCGTGAGACTTACTTCTTCTTAACTCTTTAAGAGCTAGAGGAAGAGCAACTATATATATACCCATCAAAAGTCTTTTCTTCCTCCAATATGGGACAATATCCCTTTGTTAGGGGGGGAATTCAATTATTTCATTTTCCCTCTATTTCTCATTCGCTCTTTATTTTAAGTTAACCAAGCTTAAACCCAACAATACATAATATAAATGAAGAGATATGCACATATTAAATAAATATATGATTGATGATAGTTGAAAGGTAATTATGCATAATTGCAGTTAGGAAAAGAAAATAGTAGTTCGACATGAATATATCCAGATGTGGCCAGCATTGATAAAAGTTGGGAAGGGAAAAAATTTCTAGGTTCTCAGTTTAGATGGCCTTATTATTTCCTCAAATCCATAGTAATGGGCCAAAAATATCTTATCCAACCTCCCCAACTAGAGCCTAGACGGTTGGATCGGGCCGTATCACAGGTCAAACCCATTTTGATTGCTCTAAGTTACTAAATTTGGGCTAATGCGTCAATTGGCTGGAGACTTTGTGCTGAGAAATCTAAAAATAGTCAGATTTACAAGTGGTCATTCAAAAATAACCACAATTTTAAAAGTAATCGAAATTTAGCCACTTTTCATCTAAAGATAATTTTGAACGAAAATACCATTCAAAATCCGAAAAATACTCCAACATAACATACTGAAATTCCAGCATAAGAATACTTGAACACCAATATATTATAATGGAGTTCCAGCATAAGTATAATGGAACTCCAGCATATTATAATGGAGTTCCAACATAAGTATACCGGAACTTGATAACTATGGATTTTAGCCTATCTTATGCTCTAGTTTGCTTAGTTTTTGAATAAAAAATGTGTAAAAATATTCCCGAAAACTGACATAATGTGCTTGTCTGCAGGGTTTGGTCAAAATGAGGCAAGAAAGCCATAATCAACTCATGAAGGAGTTAAATTTGCACAAAGTTCAAAGCTGAGACTGAAGCGCTGACCGCGATGGAAAAGAGCCGCCGCGTAAGGTCCACCGCTGAAGCGGCCACAATTACG
Source organism: Nicotiana tabacum (assembly GCF_000715075.1). Classification (NCBI taxonomy): domain Eukaryota; kingdom Viridiplantae; phylum Streptophyta; class Magnoliopsida; order Solanales; family Solanaceae; genus Nicotiana; species Nicotiana tabacum. Next base: position 49,892,144 of record NC_134090.1, on the reverse strand, counting down.
CGGTCCGCGAAAGAGGGATTCAGAGAAGATGTTTTGGGTACAACAGAGACCGCTGACCGCGATGAATAAGCGCAGCCGCGGAATACCTGGCGCGGCCGCAATGGTATTTCCGCTGAGAGCGTTGATTGAAGTTGAGAGACTTTGCAAGTTGATCTTGACTGAGGAGCGCGGTCCGCATCCAAATTATGCGGCCGTGGTTAATGCTAATGCGGAGGCGGTGACCTTTACGCTGTCCGCGAAACCAAGTCCAAACCAAGCACAAAATTGAAGAAATGCGGTCCGTGCTTGTTTTTGCGCGGCTGCGAAAGTCCATGCGCTGAGGCGCCTAGTATTTTTCTGACAGCGGGACCTACGTAGGGGTATTTTTGTTCATTAATTTTAGCTATGTATAAATAGATCTTTTTCACATTTTTAGGTTATCTTTGGTATCAGTGAGCTCGTGAACAACCCCATTTAGAGGAATTTTTGAGTAGTTTTAGCTTATATTCTTAGATTTTTTTCTTGTAATCAACTTTTATGGCTTATACTTCATCTCCATCTTTGATTTCTACCTTGATTATGAGTAGCTAAACCCATTAGCTAGGGTTGGGTCGTGTGGGTATTTAATGGGTCTTGAATTTTAGGGCTTAATTATTTATGGGTTAGTGATATTTAGCTTGATTCATGCTTTAATTGTAGAATTGGTGGTTGCAAACATTGATTCGTGCCTTTATGACTTAGACTCTTCTTGAGAAAGAGAGACTAAGTCTATGAAAATTAGGTTAACAAAGAATTGGGGTGCATTCAAGAGATTGATAGCTCCAATTAAAGGGTTAAACCTAGAGATAATGATACCCGACTTGAGCCAATATCATTTGTATTGCATGAACACCCATTTGGACTTGAGAAAGCCAAATTGGAGAAAGTCACTCAAACTACCGAGAGGTATAGAGTGAGTACTTATATGTGATGGTTATATCACGACCCCAATCATAACAAGTTTGCCTGAATTTTTGATACCCGTTAGATACTCATCTAGGTGGAAGTCACTACCCTAGTGCTTTTTATCAATTGAGAAAACTCCTACAAAAACATTGTACTTCGATTATTTTCAGCAATCAATAGCATTAAACGTATGATAGAAATAAATCCAAGCATATTTAGAAATGCAATTAAAAGCAACACGCATAGCTAGATTAGATAGAAACCCAACTCCCAACCAATATTAACTCCCTGTGGATATCGATCCAAACCTTTCGGTTAAAAGTTGCATCGACCACTCCTCGCCATTATATAGTGGTGCAGGGTTGGAGCCGATCAGAACTCCAACATAATATGCTGGAGTTCTAGTATAATATATTGGTCCAGCATAATATGCTGGAAGTTCATACACAAGTGCTATAATCTCCAGTATATTATGCTGGAACTTTTCGCGTGTTAGAGTTCCAGCATAATATGCTGGAAGTTCATACATAGGTGCATCGATCTTCAGTATATTATGCTAGATTTGTCCCTGTTGCAGCAAAATAGTGGCTATTTTTTAATGACTTTACAAACACTGGCTATTTTTAAATGACCAGTCCGAAAACTAGTTAGCCCGTACTATTTTTTACAGAAAAATGTGGACAGCAATTCAACATTTAACATTATCCATATTATTGATTTTGGCCGGTTGAATCTAGCTTGATATTTTCCAATTAAAATAAGCAAATTATTGGTAGGTTATTTTTGTATTAAGAGAGAATCTTGGCTTGATTGTTTCGTGTGATTGTAATTTGTTGCCAACACAACACTGTGAAAAAATGGTTTTAAATTGGTTTGGTGTGGAAAACATCCAGGGATTAGAATCTATATATATTTATCTATACGCCATTTGTTTTAATTTGGCTGAATACGTATGTAGCCCCTTAAATTTGTCCATTTTTTTATTTATACACCTAAACTAAGGATTGTTTTTGTTGAACATCTGAACTCAAAGTAATGTATCCTATTAAACATCTAACCGCAAATCTCTCCCAAAATAAAATGCGTGATTCTCACATGCCGCTGACATGGCAAATTTGACAAAGTATGCTACACCTGGAAAATTTTAAAAAGAATATCTCTTTTGCAATATTTGACGAATCAATGATCATATTTTTTTCCGAGTCATGTCCTAGCATAGCTAGCGATCCGTTAAAGACCTAATTCCGGCAACAACAAGCCAAAGATCAAAAAACAAACATATGATCATTAGGTGAGTTTTTAGTCGCTAGAATCCATAGGGACAACTACTTCCCACAATCAGATATATACTTAATTGAGAACTCCACCTGTGATTATAGTTTGGCAGAATAGCCTGGGAGACACTTGTACTAGTTTTTTGTTGTCATCCCGTTTCCTATACTGCATAAAGTTTCATCCAAACATCTCAACTTGATCAAAATAAAAATTTTAAATCCTTCTGACTGTTGACCGAGCTTATGTGACAAAGTATGCTACACCTGGAAAATTTTAAAAAGAATATCTCTTTTGCAATATTTGACGAATCAATGATCATATTTTTTTCCGAGTCATGTCCTAGCATAGCTAGCGATCCGTTAAAGACCTAATTCCGGCAACAACAAGCCAAAGATCAAAGAACAAACATATGATCATTAGGTGGGTTTTTAGTCGCTAGAATCCATGGGGACAACTACTTCCCACAATAAGATATATATTTAATTGAGAACTCCACCTGTGATTATAGTTTGGCAGAATAGCTTGGGAGACACTTGTACTAGTTTTTGATTGTCATCCCATTTTCTATACTGCATAAAGTTTTATCCAAACACCTCAACTTGATCAAAATAAAACTTTTAAATCCTTCTGACCGTTGACCGAGCTTATGTGGCATTGAGATGGTTGAAATGGACAAAATGAGTGACTTACACACACATTTGCATGAGTTGATAATTTTTCTTTATTAAAAAATAAAAATCAAAAAATAAATAAATAAAAGAAAGACTAGCATAGTTTTCCTCCACCCTTCTCTGTTCTTCTTCATATCTGTTATCTCCCTTCGTTCTGCACCCTCCCCCTCCGGACATCTTCTACTTCAAATCCACTCTGCCTTCATTTTGCCCCACCCCTCCCACCCTTCTATTCTTCATCTTCTTCTTCTTCAGATCCCCTCCCTTCCCCTTTTTCTTCATCTTTCTTCATTCTTTCTTCCAATAAATTTTCTCCTTGGTGTGTATTTCTTCTTCCATCATGTCATCTTCGCCTTCTCTATGGCTCCTTCATTTATTTTTGGTGGTCTAAGCTTTCAAATTTTTTCACAGCCCTTTCAAATTGGGATAGAGGAATAAGTTAAAATTCAAAAGAATTAATTATCTGCTCATGTATTTTTCAAGAGGATTTTTCATTGATAGATAACTTTCTTTAAAAGAGAAGTGAAGGTGAGATTATAAGAAAGAAGAATTAATATCAGAGGTGGTGGTACTCATGATGGAGGAGCCATGGCAAGCAGAGGCGGACATATATTGGACGAAGTGGCGTTATGCGACACTGCTTCGTTGGAAATTTTTACTAGGCATGTGTAATTATACGTGTCGAAACAAATAATAAACATAAAATGACACCACTTGATATGTATTCTTGTCTGGCATACTGGTGATGTTCTTACTTTTGCTTTAAGAGTTCGGAGATTTGAACCAGAACTAGAACATATTTTTGACAAATATTTGAATAGCCTTTTGTTAAAAATTGTAGTTAAATAGAATTGAACTCAAAACCTTTTCTAACTTAAGACTTCACAAAACTAATGCACTAAGGGGTCGTTTGGTAGGAGGTATTAGAAAAAATAGTGCAAGCATTAGTTCTATGCATTACTAATACCTTGTTTGGTACATTTTTTCAACTTGTGTATAACTAATACTTGTATTAGTTATACATCATACTTGGCATTATCCTATGCATAAGTAATGCATAGAAAACCATGGCATGAGTAATACCAAGGCTTTAATGCATGCATTAGCATGGTTAAAGACAAAATTGTCCTTAAAGTCCCTTAAAGCTAGAGAATATGGAGGGTATTTTTGTAAGCAACTATTTTTCTTAAAAATTATGCAATGCATTATAATTTTAATACACCACACACAATAGATAAGAAATAATATTTGCATAACTAATGCTTGTATTACTAACTCATGCATTACTAATCCATGCATTACTAATACACCTTATTCCGCACTATTCTTATACACCCTACCAAACGACCCCTAAGACTATTGTCGTTTAGAAAATAGAAATATAATAATTAACGTTAATTTACACTCTTATATAAATATCGACACCGCTTACAAAAGATCCTGCATACGCCCCTGATGGCAGGTGACGTTATTCTTTTAAGAAGGTTGAGTAGGTGGGTTTGAAGAAGGAAGGAGGGGTTTTCCTTTAATTTTAATTTTTTGCTTTTCTCTTTTTTTTCTTTTTTATTTATGAAATTAAAATTTTGTTAAATAATATTATTTTGGCATACAATCTGATGTGGATGTTGATTTGTCATCCACTCAAACAAGTGAGCATCACACGAATCTGAAGGGGTTTAAAAGTCTTGAGTTAATTAAGTTGAGGTGTCTGAATAAACTTTTATGGAGTGTAAGGACCGAAATGACAATCCGGAACAAGTACAAGTGTCTCCTATGCTATTCTGCCTTATCATTTCTCACGTTTTCCAGAAACTTATCGTGTCGTCCGACGAGATAGGGCTGCTCGGTGGGCCGGGCCTGAACCGGACCGGACCGGGCCCGCGGTCCTAACGGGCCTGGTGGGCCGGTCCTGGGTGGGTCGGTCTTGGTGGGCCTCCTGAGCCGTCACAGACTGGTCTTCATGGTTGAGCCCACGAGCCCGGGACCGTTTAGCCCGGGACCGGCAGGCGGGCCTGGGCCGGGCCTGGCGGGCCCAACGGCTATTTTTCAAAAAAAAAAAAATCTCCAACGGCCATATTTAAAATCTAGCCGTTTGGGCTGAAAATATGACCGTTTTTTAAGTTAAAAAAATGGTCATTTGGCCCCCAAACTTTATTTTAACCCCAAACTTTATATAATTACACTTTTCCCCATTTCTCAACTATAAATACCCCCTCATTCTTTCATTTTTATTCACCAATTCATCAATATCTCTCAATATCTCTCAATCTCTCTCAATTTCTCTACTACAATTACTTAATTTATTGTTGAAATTTCGCGAAAAATTGTGAAGTTGTTGAATTGAAGTTTTCAAGTGTTCAACGATTTTCAATTTTCAAGAAGTTGTTCGGCAATCCGGTAAACTCGTTTCAACTCTTACGTTTTTAGAATATATTTTTGTGTGGTTTAGTTTGCATAATTATAATTAATATGTCATTTACTTTGAAAAAAATGTTTGGTAAAGGAAAAGATAAAACCGGTGAAAGTAGTGGCCAACCAACTACCCTTCCCCCGGCTCCCCGACCTAGAAAAGATAAGCAAGTTGAAAGTAGTCGCCAACCTAGACGTCCTCCTCCTTCCGTAATTCTTGATAGTGATCACCCTTGTTTTCAATTTACCGATTGTGAATTTTATCATAATGTTGCACCAGGTGATAGATTAGATGATGAAATTATGAATGCTCTTTATCCTAATGAAACCATCTTAGAAAATAATGAGGAAAATGAGGATGATGATGAAACTCAAGCACCGGATTTAGATGATACACCTACTAGTCCTCTTAATAACCCAAGTGATGCACCGGTCGACCCACCTGTAGAAACTCCTACTTTTAATAGAGAACCTGCTAAACGCCTAGAAACATCATTAGTTTGGAATTTTTTTACTCAAGCAAGAGAAAAAAATAAGGCTAAGTGTAAAATTTGTGGGAAATTAATGTCGCATAAATATGTAGGAGACCGTAGCGGCACAGGTAGTTTGACTAGGCACATAAAAACACACCCTAGAGATAAGGCTAGATTTTTTCAAATGAAAGCGCAGCTAGAGGGGACAAGTGTAGATTCTGCGGTTAACCCTAGTACAGGTTCAAATCTAGTTCAACCAGGAATTAACACTGTCACTGGAGGTATTTTATATTACGATCCAAATAGAGATCGTGAAGAATTAGCAAAGATGATTACTGTTATGTGCTTACCTTATACTTTTGCTTCTAATCCTAATTGGGTTCATTATATTAGAAGAGTGTTTAATCCTACTTATAAAGGTTGGCCTCGCGCAACAGTTAAGAGTGATATTTATAAATTCAAACATGAATATGAACAATATTTGCGGTATTTATTTACTCATATACCTAATCGGATTTCTATTACTACTGATATTGGTAGAAGTGGTAATGATTGTGATTACCTAACTGTTACAAGTCATTGGATAGATGAGGAATGGATAATGCAAAAACGCATAATTGCATATAGAATAATTAATTCGCGTCACACAGGTAAGTTTATAGCTAACACTGTTGCAGATATTTGTAGATATTTTTGCTTTAGCGATAAAATAATGGCAATTTCAATGGATAATGCTTCTAGTAACACCAGTGCTATAGGCATGCTTACAACAACACTAAATCCTGCATTTACTAATATTTTCCATGTTAGATGTATTTGTCATATTTATCATTTAATTGTCGGTGATGGTATGCGAATATTAAACATAGAAATTGAAAAGGTTAGAATGGCTCTTAATTGGCTTTTTTATTCAAACCGTAGAAGTAGACTTAGAGAGTATTTTAAAAAATGTGATGAATATGGCCTTAGAGAAAGAAAGGTTCCTAAACCTTGCCCGACTAGATGGAATTGTATGTACGAAAGTTTAGTAGTAGCATATGAATATAGAAACCCAATAATGCAACGTTTAATTCTCGGGTAGGTGGTGAAGATGATGATGAAATGTTTACCACTCAAGATTGGACTAATGTTAAAATTCTTTTAGATTTTTTAGAACATTTTCAAATTGCAACAAATGCATTTTCTGGGCAATATTATCCTACTATTTCAAACTGTTTAGTTTATATTGCAGCACTATCTGATTTGTTTGTTGAATTTAGTGAGGGTGGGGATATTTATGAACTTGCTATAAATGAAATGAAACAAAAGTTTAAAAAATATTTTTTTCCTATCCCTCCTATTTATGGTCTTGCTGCAATGCTAAATCCTACAATGAAATTGGGAGGTCCTCATTTTTGGTATTCAAATATTTATAAGGCTTTAGATCTTTCAAATGAGGAAATTGCGACACTTGCAGATGCAAAAGCTTCAATTAAGATTAACGCTCAAACAGTTTATAATGCTTATCAACTTGCCTTAGAGCATGCTAGGCCAACTATTCCAACCCCTACTTCGTCTAGCTCACAATCCTCTAAAAGAGTTGCGGGCTTAAAAGCTCTTAAATCTTGGACGGAGTTCAGGGGGTCTCAAGGTGAAAATTATGATGAAACTTCACATCTAAATGAGCTTCAAGTTTATTTATCTCAGGGACTTGAAAAGGAGAATCCAGACGGCTCTTTTGATCTTTTGGAATGGTGGAAGGCAAGGGAAAAACATTTTCCTGTTCTTGCAAGGATGGCTCGGGATATTTTATCAATTCAAGCTTCAACTGTTGCATCAGAGAGCGCTTTCAGCCAAGCAAGACTGCAAATAGGTGATCATAGAGCGTCTATGAGGGATAGCTTGGAAAAATCAGTATTGTTTAGAGATTGGATCCGCTCGGAAAGAAGAAACTTTGGAATTGCAGAAGCACAACCGGCGATAGATGAAGCTTATGAAGAAATGATAGCGGAACTTGCGGAGGATTCGGCTTCGCCCGGAAGTGGTGATGAACAAGCTTCTTTTCCACCACCACCAACGCAACCTCCTCCGAACCTTGAAGGATTTATGAGATTTGTTAGAGATAATACATAGAATAATATGTAACTTGTATTTTGGCACATCTTCCTTAGTTTTTTTTCCTTCTAATGGTGGTATTAGTACCTTGTTGTGCTCATTCCATTGGGGGAAGGATGACTAAGAAAGATATGTCATTTTTTGGTAATAAAATTTATTGTTTCTACCCATGAGCTTCTTTTCGCAATATTTCTTTGTCTATACTTAGAATTATTTATAAGCTACAATATATACATAATATACAATATATATACTACAAGAAAATATATAAGAGAATATATATACATAAGATACAATATAATATACTACAAGAAAATATATTATGCGAAAATATATACATAATATACAATATATATACTACAAGACAATATATTATGCGAATATATATACATAATATACAATATATATACTAAAAGAAAATATATTATGCGAATATATATACATAAGATACAATATATATACTACAAGAAAATATATAAGAGAATATATATACATAAGATACAATATATATACTACAAGAAAATATATAAGAGAATATATATACATAAGATACAATATAATATACTACAAGAAAATATATTATGCTACAATATATACATAATATACAATATATATACTACAAGAAAATATATTATGCGAATATATATACATAAGATACAATATATATACTATAAGAAAATATATAAGAGAATATATATACATAAGATACAATATAATATACTAAAAGAAAATATATTATGCTACAATATATACATAATATACAATATATATACTACAAGAAAATATATTATGTGAATATATATACATAAGATACAATATATATACTATAAGAAAATATATAAGAGAATATATATACATAAGATACAATATAATATACTAAAAGAAAATATATTATGCTACAATATATACATAATATACAATATATATACTACAAGAAAATATATTATGCGAACATATATACATAAGATACAATTTATATACTACAAGAAAATATATTATGCGAATATATATACATAAGATACAATACATATACTAAAAGAAAATATATAAGAGAATATATATACATAAGATACAATATAATATACTACAAGAAAATATATTATGCATGACAATTTAGTGTTTTACTATTGTTTTGTTATTTTCTTTTTCGTCAAGCACTTTAATAATTAGATATACATATATACTACATATATATTTTTAATATAGTCATGATACTACAAGAAATTGTCTTTAAAAAAAAAAGCCCGCTAGGCCCGCGAAGCACACGAGCCCGGCACGTTAAGCACAGGACCATGTGGGCTTAGGCCCATCACGGGCCGGTTCTACCCATTGAGCCCACAAAGACCGGGACCGCCAGGCCCGGGACCGCCAAAGCCCGGGACCACGAAGCCCGGGACCGCGAGGCCCGACCCGTTAGGCCCACTAAGGCCCGGGGCCGGGACAAAATACAGCACTACGACGAGATGAAGTATCTCGAAGCGCATACCTTTTTTTGGAATTAAAGTATATATTCTGGGTGATTTTTATTTCTATTAAATCCATGTCAGATGGATTTTAACATCTTCACGTGCCCAAAGTAAATGAATCTCACTGATTGTGCCATGTCACCTTTTTTATGTCTAATAGGTACACATTGCCTTGAGTTCCAGCGTTCAATAGAAACAACTCTTAATTCAGGTGTCTAAATTAAAAAATTGGACAAGTTTAAGGGGCTATATATATATTCAGCCTTTTAGTTTTCTGTAAGCTTCTAGAACATTTTCTGAATCATAGGCCCCTTAAATATACACAATATTTTCTTTCACATGAAAAAATCTAGCTTGCTCTTTGTTCTCGATCTGCCGATTAGTACTACTATCCAATGCTTTAGAGCTCATTTTTTGACAATAAGAAAATATGTCTAATAAAAGAAACTAAGTTCGGTAATTAAGCATTTTCATCAAATCACTTAAAGGAAAGGTAAAAAAGACAAAACATCATAATATGCAATGAAAAAAATCATTCATGTTCTACAATTACCTAGTGATATCACAAACAAGAAAAGGATGATTCAGATTTCAGGTCGATGATTAGTCACATTCGCTGATGTATTTAGCGCAGACAATAAATTGCGTCGAGAAAATAAAATTAAGACTGAAAAATATTATAAGAATCGTAGTATTTTATTTTAAATATTTGAGTGTTACAATCTTTGTGAATTCTCTGTTTCTTCTTTCCAATAGTAAATAAATTCAAGGGCCTCTGAGCTTGATCTTGAATGTGTAATTGTTGCCACGAACGATGATCTTGAGCTTGATTGCTTGAACTTGACCTTAATTTGTTCTTTGTTCTTGAGCTTGAAGTTGATTGCTTGAAGCTTGAAACTTGTGGAGGAAGTATAATGTTTGATCCACGAGCTCTCTCTTGCTTCTTGTTATAACTTCTGGTGTCGTTTCTGGGTTATAAAGATCCCTATTTATAGTTGTGGAAGTGAGGAGTTATGATAAGAACAAACTCTTTCCGACCAATCAAAATGGAGTGTGACATGGCAGCATTTGATTGGCCAGAACATATCACTTGCACACGTAGAGCGATTTCATTGGCCTTTTAGTGTGACTTGGCATGCCTTGTCATTTTGACACATGACATGATCCTATTGGCTCTTCCGCTTGACTTGGCGTGCCACGTCATTTGACACGTGACACCAAACTGAGCCTATAGGAAGATGACTTGGATGGGCTTGTTTTAACTAACTTTTAAGCCAAAATAGCTTTTAAGCCATAAGTTAGAAATTCTAACTTTTGGCTTTTAGCTTGTTTTTGGCCTTTTAACTTAAAAATAAGTGTTTAAAGCACTTTTTTACTTTTCTCAAACACTACAAAATGGGTTAAAAGCTATTTTGACTTAAAAGCACTTAAAACAAGCCAATCCAAATAGGCTTTAAGTGGGCTAATCACTTCATCCCAATTAAATGGGCTAACCCAATTGATTAAGACTAATTTATTTAATCCATTTATATTGAAACTATACAATTAATTTAGCGATTTTTACCTATCTATACCATATATCAAATCTTATTACCAAAAATGTTCATAATTTGTTATTTATCCGTGTAGTCCACACTTTTACTACAAATTATATACCAATCCAAAAATAGGTAGATTTTGCCATAAAAAAGCCCTAAAATGAAGGCACCGGATCTCCGTGTGATTCTGTCAACATCAAATTCGAATTGCTGCGTAATTCTCTCCTTCCTCAACGGAAAGATCTCTCTCTTCTCTCACTCAACTACAATTCTCAAAAAACGCAAGCTACTGAAGCTCCAGTAATCAAACGGAAAGGAGATTTCTGTTCTTCATCTTCATCTGTTCTTCCATATATTTTCCACCATTGATAGCCATTAAAAAGCTTGAAAGCTTTGAATTCAAATTTGGGTTTTCAAAAATCATTATTTGTTTGGATTGGGTGTTGTTGTAAATAATTCAGAATATGTTTAGGAGTTTATATCTCAATTTTGAGGGGTTTTGGTGAAGATTAGACTTGGTTTTGACTGAATTTTAGATTGAAACTCGAAGAAGAAGAAGAAGAAGAAGAAGACGTATTTCCAGAAATTGTAGATAAATTGTAGATAAATTGTAGTTAAATTGTAGAATTGTAGATATATTGTAGATAAATTGTAGATAAATTGTAGATGAATTGTAGATTGGGAAGACTAAAACTTCTACAAATCTTCTACAATCATGTCGAAAATGCCAATTATGCTACAATTGAAATGAGAATTTGGATATTAAAATTCAATGTATCTATTTTGTAGATATCTTGTAGATAAATTGTAGATTATTTGTATTCTGATTGTAGATGCATTATTTTCTGTTTTCACAAATCCAAAACGACTAAAGCTTCTACAAAATCTTCTGCAAAAAACAGTCTACAATTTATCTACAATTTTTCTAATTTGACTACAATTTGACTACAAAATATCTACAAATTCTGGAAATATGTCTTCTTCTTCTTCTTCTTCTTCTTCTTCTTCTTCTTCTTCTTCTTCTTCGAATTTCAATCGACTGTGTTAACCAGTAACCTTCAACCACTGCCCCCCAAAAAAAAAGAGGTCAAAGAATTTCGAACTCTCTGCCATTATTATTTCCAGTGGGAATTCAAGCGGTTGGATCAAAGAATTTAAATTTTTCTTGTGAATCTGAAAATATGATATTCTTCGACGGTGGTGGGCAGTTGGGGATGATCAACGAGAGGAAGCATAGGAGCATCGTGAGTTGTGTGTGTGTTGTGAACAGTTGAGATGAAAGGAAAGAGAAAGTGGGAAGATACAGTCCTATAATTATGCCTAATATAAATGAACCCTTAATTATATCCCTAATTTGAATTATGGTATAGAAATGGTAATTTGGTATGCTTAAATATAATAAACACAAACCTTAAACATTGAGGGTAATAAGGTTTGATATATGGTATAGATAGGTAAAAATCCCATTAATTTAATTATATTAGCCCATATATTTATTTGGACTAGTATATTTAAAATATAATCCAAATTATTTATTGAATTTGAACCCAATAAATTTTATATGCCTACAAATGCCCTCTAATTCAAGACTTATCAAAGTCTTTAAACTTTTGAAGACTAGGCTTGAAGTATTTGTGTTTGTATATTTGATCACATGAAATGTTAAAGTCATTGAACTTCAAATTACAAATTCATTGTTCTGTGACTAATCACACAAAATATAAAAGCTATTGAATTGTAAATCTCAAATTCATGATTTTCCAGTTTTAAAAGACTCCAAAATTGGTTAGCTTTTCCAGGTACACTTCAAACAATTCCAATCCAGTTAGTATGTGACAGTTGCATGGATTACGTAATTCAAATTACAACCATCTTTCATTTAATATGCAGCAACATCATCGGCTTTATCCAAGGGATTCAAGTCCGCCGAATCAGATATTGTTTGGGACAAATTTCTTCATCAAACTCAAATTGAAATAGGAGACTTCTGCCGCCCTTAGCCAACCGGGTCCGTATAGGAGAACAATTGTGACAACAATCCCACATCGAAAATATGTTCTCGGCAGCTGCTTTACCAACTCTATATAAACCCCATGCTCCTATTTATTGAGCATCAATTTATAGTATTTGCAAGCCATATTTAATCTAGTTTTGCGGACTTCTTTGCAAGCCACATTTTGCGAAGGTAACTTCTTCTTCTTTTGTGCTTTCTTCTTAGTTGTCTATTTTTTTCCTTTTTTTGAAGGTCAAACAAAAAGGAGTGTTCTTGTTTAACGAGAAGATCCATACATGAAGAAGACAATCTTGGGTGTAAGGGGATGGGTACTCATCCTTACCCGAATATCGGAGAGATTACTCTTATGGCCCAACTATCAGAGAGATTAATCTCAATGTGGCTCGACTACCGGAGAGATTACTCTCAATGTGGCCCGACTATCGGAGAGATTACTCTCAATGTGGCTCGACTACTGGAGAGATTACTCTTAAAATGACCCGACTATCGAATAGATTACTCTCAATGTGCTCTGACTATCAGAGAGATTACTCTCAATAAAAATTGTAGTTCCTTTAAGTACAAACCACGAAGAGTCCAACTTAAGGTAAAAAGGGACTTACATGTCCACCTGATTGGAAAGTTATAAAACTTCAACTCGAAGACGACATTGACTTGACGACACTTGGAATTTGGCTGACTTTGCAGACTTCAACTCGAAGAGTGGTTGACTTTTAAAATTCAACTTGAAAAATTAGCAGGCTTGAAGACTTTAACTTGAACATTTGGAGGGCTTAAACAATTCAACTTTAAGACCGGCGAATTTGAAGATTGAAACTTTAAGAACGACGGACTTGGAGACTTCAACTTGGTGACTTGGAGGGTTTAAATATTTTAACTTTAAGACTGGCGAATTTGAAGACTGAAACTTGAAGACCAAAGGACTTGAAGACTTCAACTTGGAGACTTGGAGGGCTTAAATATTTCAACTTGAAAATTGGCGAACGTGAAAGCCTCAACTTGAAGACCGACGGACTTGACGATTTCAACTTAGAAACTTCAACTTGAAGACCGACGGACTTGAAGACTTCGAGGGCTTAAATATTTCAGCTTCTCTTTTGCTTTACATTGTCCAACTTTTATCTTAGTCGCATAAGTTTCAGCTTTACGCGCTTGTAACAAAAGATTCATATCTTATCGTGAGAGAGTCCAAATAACGAACTGTTTGATTTCTCAAAAATTATACTTCAATATATAAAATATATCCAAAACTTAGAATCAAAGACCTTCAGAATTGACCCAGATAATATTTTGAATTCAACTTTAGATTCCACCACGTAGAAAATTTCAGATCTGCGCAGTCTCTCCAAAAAAATTATATCTTGGTGTAGAAACGTTAAAATTATAAACCATTTAATTTCATGAAAACTAGACTTCAAAATTTAAGACATATTCAAAATTCGGAATCAAACACTTTAAAAATCGTCCCAGATATTATTTTGAAGCTAACTTTAAATTCTGTCACGTTGATAGTTTCAGATTTGTGTAGTTTCACCAAACAAATTGTATCCTGGTGTAAAAATATCAAAATTATAAACCGTTTGATTTAGTATATAAACTAGACTTCAAGATCTAATACATATCTAATATTTGAAATCAAACACTTTGAGAATCGCCCCAGATATTATTTTGAATCTAACTTTAAATTCCGACACATTGATAGTTTTAGATTTGTGCGGTTTCACCAAAAAAGTTGTGTCTTGGCGTCGGGATGTTGAAATCACGAACAGCTTGATTTCTTGGAAACTAAACTTCAAAATCTAAAACATACCCAAAATGTAAAATTTAATGCCTTAAGGATAGTTTCAGATGATATTTCGAAGTCAACTTTGATTTCTGATATGTCGACAGTCCCAAATTAGCGCGACTTCACCAAAATTTTTGTATCTTGATGTGGAAGCCTCGAGATCGCAAGACCTTTTTTAATTACCAAATAGAAATTCAAGAGCTTTATTCTCATCAAATATCTTAGGTTCAAGTCTCACTGAATTTGAAACGTCGTAAAGGCTTCATCAAATTTTTTTTTTTTGAAGGTTTGGCAAATATGAAGGCATAGCGAATCCCGGAACTTCAATGCAAATGTTTGGCAGCCCCCTAAAAGATATAATCATTTTATTGAAGACACCAATTTTACCATAGCGGCTTTCCCCCTTTAAATCAAATGGGAACCAAAGTTTAACAGAAGAATGGTATCTCAACTCGATTTTCAAGTGCCGATTTAATGGATTACATTTCCCCGTACTTCATTCGGACAATGATTGGGGTATTACATATCTTTTAAACTTATGCAACGAAACTCTAAGCTGCCTACGTACCTCGATAAAGAGGATCAAGTCATACCGTAGTTCAGAATGGGTGATTTTTCTTTTTTGTTTTATTTTTTTATTATCTTTTTTTTTCATTTCTTTATGTCCTAACTTTTGCCTAGGCCGCGTCTTTCGAGGTTTTCAACCTAGCAGACTTTATTTCTCTTTTTTTGTGGGTCGTACACCGTTTAGACTCATGCGGGCCAGGAGTGTAGGAACATGCAGTTTAGGCTCGTGCGTAAAGGAACGTAATGACTTGCAGTTCAGGCTTGTACATTGAGGAGCGTGGCACTTCAAGTATAATACTTCTTCAAAAACTTGCCATTGATAGGGTCGATTCTCATGCCATCTGCATCAACCAGCTTGTAAGCCCCACTTGAGTAAGCTTCTTGTACGACATATCACCTATCCCATTTTGAAGTTGTTACATCCCGTAGTTTAATATTAGGATAAGTCGTAGTAATCCATATGAGCGTGAATGGATTAAGACCATTCATGAGGTTATAGATGATTGTGACTATGTTATTGTAAGATCCGGTAAGTTTAACAACCTTAATACCGTTAGATACATTTTGATATGGTATTTATTTTGAGTGGAACATTTATTGTAGAAAAAAGAGTTTGAAAAATATAATTTTATATAATTATTAATATTACTACTTCCGAATATGCTTTAAATTATACACATAATATAAGAAAGTTTATGAGATTTACTTTATTGTAAAGACAGAAATTATTTTTTTCACAAGAAAAGAAGGTTATCTTTTTACCATTTTAAGAATTAAGCGTACGAAAATTTGTACTCTTTATATGAGATTAGAAAAATTAGAAGTTGAGAAAATATATGTATTTTTACATGGACATTTTAATGAAATAATAGTGTATGTATTTATTTTATATAGTACCACATGACTATGATAGTAGGGTACATAAAGTATGTTAAAAGTGAGTAATATTTTAAGTAATTTGAGATAATTCTTAATTAAGTGGGTAATTGGTTAATTATTAGTTAATGGGAGATTAACTAGTTAATTAATAATTAGTGAATAATTAATTAGAATTTTGGATAAAGCCTAAAAAAGGCCTTAATGTGGCAGCCCCATATGATCCATTAAGTGACTCATACACTAGGAAGCAATGTGTCACATTTTGGGGACAAGTATGTTAGCTAAGCATTGAATATTCTAGGTGGCAAGATCTAAAAAGTAATGCACCAAAGTCCTTGTCTTCTTATTTTAACTTAAGATCTAGGCGGCATAAGTTTGCAAAAAATCAATTCTCTAACTTTAGCATCCAATCACAAATAGCATCCCTCAACTCTTGTAATTTTATTTAATGTGATTCTTGCTCCTTAGAGTTGAGTTTTATAACAGCAAGTCCAATATTATTCATCAAATGGAGGCTTCTACAGAATATTTTCTCAAGGTTGAAAAATATGGATCAAATTAAGTAATACATATTAGAGAAACTAAAGAATTAAGGAAACATTCTATCATGGTTGTGGAACGACGTTGGAATTTTGGTGACAGGTGACTTCATTAGTTGAAAAAAGCTATATTTTGTGATCAAATGGTGTCTCAGACTAGGGTATTTTCAGTTGGACAAAATAGTGATCCAGTCCCAGTTGTGGCAACAACACTAGATACCATTGATGCAGGTTTTTCAATTAGAAAGCCAATCAGTTTGTGGCCAGGTATGTTAAGGCTATACCTTCTTTCCTTTTGGCATGACCGAAGTAATGATACGTAAACGTAATGCTATTCCATGAGTGGTTCTACTCTTAGCAGTTAAGGATGTCTATGTTATTCATTCCAGTAAAGTAATATTCAAGCATGTCTAAGTATGTCTCTAGGTCCCTATTGAGGTATATGATAGAGATATTAATGTTTATAATATAGTGATACATGCATCTTCATGCATTTACCACCGTGCTACGGCTGGTTCGGGCAGTTACCACCGATTGGGCAGTTATGTATTATTATTTACTACCGGTTGGCAAGTCATGCATATTGATTACCACCGAGCTACGGCCGATCGGGCAGTCATGCATTTACTACCGAGCTACGATCGGTTGGGCAGTTATATAATTACCACCGAGCTACGGCCTGTCGAGCAATCATGTATTTACCACCGTGCGAAGGCCGGTCGGACAGTTATCACTAATCAGTTGGGCAGTCATGCATCAAAAACATGGATAAATAGTCTCAAAGAGAATCATTATATATATGTACGTATGATAAGTATGCATATACGATGGCACTTCAAAGATTCAGGTTAATTTTTATATGTCTTCAATTAATGTTGACTTATTGTTATATTTCAGTTCTACCTTACATACTCAGTACATTATTCATATTGACGTCCTTTTGTTGGGGACGCTGCATTTATGCCTGCAGGTATATATAATCAGTTTGACGAGCCCTCATAGTAGATGAGATTGACATTCAACGAAGGATCGGTAAGACTCCACCTCATTTGGAGTGCAGCCGAGTCTAGGAGTCATCTTGTCAGAGTTTTGCTAAAGACTTATGGATAGGCCGGTACCCTATCCCATTTGATGTCAAATACTCTTAGAGGCTTTGTAGACAGAGGTTCATTTTGTACAGCATGTCAGAGGCCTTGACGGCCCATATGTATTCATGTTTTAAGAAAAATGGTTTAGTGATACAGTGTTTTCCCACTTACAAGTTGTACATTATGAGTTGTGGTCATGTGGGCCCATGATAGTTATGAAAGGAATGAGTTCAGCTAACTCGACCTATGTATGTTCTAGTTTTGGTTGAATGATCATGAGTTACAGAGTGGCTCGCTCGGGCCAGTACGGCACGGGGTGCCAGCCACGCCTCCCCAGGTTTGGGGCGTGACAGAAGTGAACTTCCCTATAGGTTTATGGGAAGTAATAATGGGTCTTCGTATGGCAAGGACTTGATCTTCTACTTGAAAGGATCTCGGGAGAACTCTTTTATTGAAGGCTCGAGACAATCGAGCTTGATAACATTCAAGACTCTGTTGAGCTTCCAACCTCTTCTCATTAAGAACCTCCAACTCTGCTAATCGAAGTCGAGCATTTTCTTCATCAGTGATCCCTTCTTGAATAGCCAATCGTAATGAAGGTATTTGACGCTCGATTGGCAAGATGGCTTCGACTCCATAAACGAATGAATAAGGAGTCGCTTGTGTTGGTGTGCGGTGAGTTATCCTATATGCCCATAGAGCTTCTTCCATACGGTCATTCCAATCTCGTTTAGATTTGGAGACAACTTTCTTTAACAAGTTGCATAGACTTTTGTTGAATGCCTCAGCTATACCATTGGCGGCAACATTGTACATCGAAGAGTTATGTTGCTTGAAGCCAAATAGATCACAAATCTTGTTCATCAACCTATCATCGAATGTATTTCCATTATCTGTTATTATGTAACGAGGAATGCCAAAGCGATAGATTATGTTTACTCGGATGAAGCTTGCAATATTTTCCTTCTTTACCTCCTTAAGGGCAACAACTTCAGCCCATTTTGAGAAGTAGTCAGTTGCAACCAAGATGTATAGGTGCCCACCAGAGGACTTTGGCAGTGGTCCAACAACATCCAATCCCCAAGCGTCAAACGGCCACGATGCAACAGTCGGGTGCAACACTTCAGGAGGTTAATGAATAAAATTCGTATGGAATTGACAAGTCTTGTATCTTTGAGCGTAGTCCAATCAATATTTTACCATCATTGGCCAATAATATCCTATCCTTTTTATATGGAAGTGGAGCTTCGGTCCAGACTGGTGTGACCCGCATACCCCAGAATGTGCCTCTTGCAAAACTTGGAGTGCTTCTTCTTCCCCTAAGCATCGCAAGAGTACTCCCTCGAATGACCTTCTGTATAGAGTATATTTGTAGTAAAGGAAGCGAGGTGCACGATGATGGATTTCAGTCCTTCTCCTCAAATTTTCGAGAAGTATCCCATAGCATAAGTAGTCGATAATGGGTTGTCGCCATTCTTCTTTCTCAACTTTAGAAATAGCGACAAGATGCTTGAGTTCATTTACTTCACCTTCAGTCTTATTTGGCGGCGGTACTACCCATTTTTGGAAGACAGTAACTTGCGCTTGATCAGGCAGGGTTAACAACGAAGCTAGGGCAGCTAAAACATCAGCCTTCTTATTTTCTTTCCTTGGAACGTGCTGAATAGTCACATCACTGAGCCACCCTATTAATTTTTTAGCGTAATCATGATATGGGAATAGTTCAGGCTTCTTGACCTCGTAACTACCTAAAGGTTGATTGACCAATAACTGGGAGTCACCAAAGACTTGCAATTGCAATTGCTTTATATCAACGTCCATTTCAAGCCCAAGTATTAATGCTTGATACTCAGCAACATTGTTGGAATAGAGTTGTGTCAAGGTGAAGGAGTAGGGCAAGACTTCACCTTGGGAAGTGACAAGTACTACACCAGCACCAGCTCTTCCACGATGCGCAGCACCATCAAAGTACATCTTTCATGAAGGTTGAACTTCAATGACCATTGCGTCCTCATCAGGTAGTTCGCCAGTTAGCTCCCAGTCATCAGGTATTGGATGATCTGCCAAGATTTCTGCCAATGCTCGTCCTTTTACAGCCTTTTGAGGGATGTACAAAATCTCGAATTGTTGAAATTAGAGGTACCACCTTGCTAGTTGATAACTGAGAACATGTTTTGACATAACGAACTTGATGGGATTTGCTTTAAAAACAAGACGGACAACATGAGCTTGAAAGTAGTGCTTTAACTTTTGAATTGAGAAGACTAGCGCCAAACACAACTTTTCAATTGGCGAATAATTCAGCTTGTTTGGTGTCATCATCCTGCTCAAGTAGTAAAGGGAGTTTTCTTTCCCTTCACTATTTTCTTAGGCCAACAGTGCTCCAACAGACCTTTCTTGTGCTGAAATGTACAATATCAGCGGCTTTCCAAGTATAGGGGCTGCCAAAACTGGAGGCTTTATCAAGTAGGATTTAATGCTCTAAAAGGCATTACTACACGTTTGGTCCCATTTGAAAGGGACACCTTTCTTCATAAGGCGACTGAATGGTTGGCACCTCCCAACTAGGTTTAAGATGAATCTCCTAAGGTACGCTAACTTTCCTTGCAGACTTTTCAATTTGTGAATATCCCGAGGCTCAGGCATTTTCAAGATCACATCTACTTTGGCTTGATCAATTTCAATGTCTCGATGTCGAACAATGAAATCAAGGAAATTTCAGTAAGTAACTCTAAAGGCGCATTTCAATGGATTCATCCTAAGTTGGTACCTCCGGAGCAACTCAAACACTATTCTCAAGTCTTTCAAGTGGTCCCCCTTCTCTCTTGATTTTACCACCAAGTCGTCAACATAGTATTCGACATTCTTGTAGAGAAGATCTTCAAAAATATTCTGCATATCCCTTTGGTAAGTAGCACCAACGTTCTTTAATCCAAAAGGCATTACCTTGTAGCAGTAAATACCCTTGGGGGTGCTGAATGTAGTAAGCTCTTCATTTTTTGGTGCCATGCGAATTTGGTTATAGCCCGACGAACTATCCATGAAAGATATTGCCTCGTAACTAGTAGTAGCATCGATCATCAGCTCTGGAATAGGGAGCGGGAATTCATCCTTGGGACATGCATTGTTGAGATCCCTGAAGTTAACGCATACTCGAATATGGCCATTCTTCTTCCTTTCAGGGACAATACTTGAAACCCATGTTGGGTATTTAACTTCCTAAATAAATCTAGCTTCAATGAGTTTGTTAAATTCGGTTTCGATCAGGGGAACCAAGTCCAGCCTAAAGCACATTTGAGCTTGCTTAACAGGACGAGCGCCATTATTGACTGCAAGGTGATGGACTGTTACTTTAGGGTCCAAGCAAGGCATTTCTTTGTATCTCCAAGCAAAGACATCCCTAAACTCTTTGAGTAACTCAATATAAGTGCTTTCTTCATCAACTTCTAGTAAATCACTTAGGTAGGTGGGTCTTGGTTCTTCATTACTGCCAAGGTTAACTTCTTTTAAGGCATCAATCGTTGCCTTCACCCCTTCTTCAAGTTCTGGCGGAGCATCTTTTGTATCTTCATCCTCTTGATGGTCCCTATTGTTGAAGGATATGTAATAACATGGTGAAATATCGTCCAATTTCTCATCATCCTCCATTAGAGATAAAACACCATGCTCGCCTTGTGCAGTAACATGATACAAAGAACCCACACTTTCTTCGTCTTCATCACGTTCTTTAGTGTAGACCATAGTGTATGGCTTCACCTTTAGTACCTCATCACACGAGACCATGACTTTTTTTTGTCGCTTCATTCTAGAAGGAACCAAACTTTGGAAATCCTTAGAGATCTTCTTAACTTTGGGCGAAACGAGTGTTCTTGTATTTTGATAATTTCTCTGGAACTTATTCCCCTTCTTTAATAGACCCACTGGGCGTGCCAGAATTTGTAGACAATAAATTATGTCGAGACAATAAAATCAAGACAAAAAAATATCGCAACAATCATAATATTTTATTTCAAATATTTGAGTGTTACAATCTCTATGAATCCTCTGGTTTTTCTTTCCAATAGTAAATAAATTTAAGGGCCTTTGAGCTTGATCTTGAATGTGTAGTTGTTTCCACAAACGATGATCTTGTTCTTGAGCTTGAGCTTGATTGCTTGAACTTGACCTTGATTTGTTGTTTGTTCTTGAGCTTGAAGTTGATTGCTTGAAGCTTGAAACTTGTGGAGGAATTTGTAGTGTTTGATCCACGAGCTCTCTCTTGCTTCTTGTTATAACTTCTGGTGTCTTTTCTGGGTTATGAAGACCCCTATTTATAGTTGTAGAAGAGAGGAGTTATGATAAGAGCAAACTCTTTCTGACCAATCAAATTGAAGTGTGACATGACAACATTTGATTGGCTAAAACATGTCACTTGCACACGTGGCGCGATTTTATTGGTCTTTTAGTGTGACTTGGCATGCCTTGTCATTTTGACACGTGGCATGATCCTATTGGCTCTTCCTCTTGACTTGGCGTGCCACGTCATTTGGCATGTGGCACCAAACTAGGCCTCTAGCAAGACAACATCTTGGGCTTAATAAAGTGGGCTAATCACTTTATCCCAATTAAATGGGCTAGCCCAATGGATTAAGACTTATTTATTCAATCCATTTATATTGGAATTATAAAATTAATTCAATTATATTAGCCCATATATTTATTTGGACTAGTATATTTGGAATATAATCCAAATTATTTATTGAATTTGAACCCAATAAATTTTACATGCCTACATTTAGCACTAAGAAAAAGGAGAGTTTGATCTGTGACCGGAGCCAAAAATTCATATTTACTAGAATGTCAAATCCGTGCACGCAGCTTATTTTGTTAATTGTTTGTCGGAGAGGTGTTTAAGTGAAACTGTAGAAGCAAAGATCAAGTGTTCAAATGGGCATATGCTTAGTTTAGGTGGCTAAATAGAATATTAGTACAAGTTTAGGGGTATATCTATGTATTTCACCTAAAAAGAATTCAATAATTTATAAATTAATCAAAAAAAATATTATATCATATATTTACATTATAATTTTTCGACGAAGAAATTAATCAATCGAATGCCTCGGCAAAACGAGAGAAGAGAAAACTGGGAAAAGGATGCGTACAAGAGGATGTAGACTTTATATACTTAAGAAGCAATAGCTTTAGGCTTTATGCTTCAACATTGAATCATCTCAGTGGATGAAAAGAAGGGAAGAGGGACAGGAAGAGAAAGTCCTTGATTTTGAGGCAAAATAAAGTATAACAGAATTAATTACTAGAATCATAGTTAACGGGTAGCTTCATCTAACAAGGCTTGGACAAGTAAAAAGAATCACATTTTTATTGCCTCCACTAAAATCTAAATACGAAATACTTATGTTCTCACTCTATTGACCACTAGGCAACATCTAAATAACCTGAGAGCGCTATGTTTAATTTCAGTTGAACAATAACATCTTAGTTCATGTTAATGTGATGGATGCTATAATTCGAATTAAAATACGAATAAATCTACTAATATATGAAGTGTTTAACGGGTAGCTAGAACTCTTTTTAAAATATGAACACTTCAATTTGTCAAGGACTCATCACTTGCTGCAATATGTGTTTACCTCGAAAAATATGAGTAACAATTAAAGATATTTAGTGGTTTTAAAGATATGTGATATATTCTAATACTAGTAATTATACAAGTAATATTGAGCTTATGTAAGAAGAAATAATAGACCAAATCAGTATTGTTGAAACAGTAGGGGCCTCGAGCTCGTCTATCCAGGGACCTCGAGGTCAGCTAAGACCAATAAAGTATGAACAATAAAGTAAAGGCAATAAAGATGAAGAATAATTGTTGAGCACGTTAAACAATGGAAGAATAAGAATGTTCTATTGCAGTGAATGATCTCATGCCTTACAAAATGATTTGGGTCCCCTTTATATAAAAAGAAAAAATCCCAAATTTAGTACATTGCTCATAAAAATAAAGAATTCTTATTGGTACAGGTGTATAGCGGCCTAGTACGGACTTGTACCATTTCGTACAAATCTTATCCTTTAATTAATACCCTGGTCCATGTGTCTTAGAGAAATTCCCGCTCTTTCTTGATTGACTTCGAGATTGTGCTGCCCTCGATGTAGGTCGTGCCAGGCCTTCGATTAGCTTCCTTGAGGTGGGTGTCCCTTAGTCGGATCTGATCTCCACTTCGAGTCTCCCAGACTAGGACCTATAGCCCGATTTAAGATTTCACAAAATCATGCTCCTAGATTTTTATCGCATACAGATAGTCCCCGAGTTTCTTAGAATGGAATGATAATGAAATGATTCTGACCTCGATTTTCTTGAACCTCTAGTGATAACGTCATCCTTGTGAAGCCAACGTTCGAACTGACTGAAACGTTTCACCGGCCCACTTCCCCAAAAACATTAAATGCACGCTAGTGTTGGTCGTTCATAAATGCCTTCGAACCATCACTACCCCTCTATAAATATGGGGCGTCTTCCTTTAGTAAATAACTTTACCTTTCTTCAATATCTTCCAATCCTCACCTATTTTTTCAATCACCTGTTTCCTTCGCCTCTTTAAACGCCATTAAATACCAAGCTCTAGCCGGAAACACTACACCCCTGTTCACCCGCATTCCTTACCTTACAACCATGACCAAAACTTCCAAGACGATCCCTAAAAAAGATAAAGCATCATCTTCCTCTGCCTCCCGGCCGGCCAAACCGGTGGTGCCGCCGACACTTGAAGAGATCACCCTTGGTGATAGCATCATCAAGAAGGACTTTGGTATCGAGAATCCTCCATATGTCAAGGGCCGATGTGAGAACGTGTAACGATATATTAGCCTGATAAACAAGCAGCTCATCAAGAGGGGACGAGGTCAAAATTCAGATCCCGAAGCCTGATGAAATCATAACTACCCACAAGGAGGGGTTTTTGAGTGTTTACACTTACCCCTTTACACTGGGCCACCTTGATCCGGTGGTGATCGACTTCTGCAAGACATATGAAATCACCCTCGACCAAATCCACCCTTCGTTCTGCTGTATCGGGATCATGTTGCGGTACTTCTTTGATAAGACCAAGGGTTTAGAATTCAGCCACCTAGTTCGGTTGTATCAGCCCTAGTTATTCCAAGGGCTCATCAAGTTGCAGTGTCGAACCACGAAGTCCTTCTTCACCAGTACCGATGAAACCAAAGATCGAGGTTGGACGAGCCAATTTTTTAGAGTCAGGACTTCAGACATCATCCCCGAGGAAAAAATGCCATTCTTGGAGAGGTGGAATATTAACCGTAAGTGGAGTCCGCATTTTTCTTTGTATCTATTCTTGTTCTTTCATTTTTCATAGCTTACTTATCTTTCTTTCGGAAGCCGATGCTTGGGCACCCTTGGTAGTTCCCAACCTCGAGGATCGGGTCAGGAAACTAGCTGCCACATCCTCTTATGACAAGCGTAAATGGCGTGAATTGGCGAAGGGCCAATGAGAGGCCAAAAACCACGACCTTGGAGATGCGTCCGAGATGAGGCCAGCCCCGCCTGGGGAAACAACTAAGCTTTCAAATCCCAAGCCCAAGAAGGATAATAAAATAAAGAGGGTCTCGAAACCCGAAGACCCCCAAGACAAGAAAACGTCCACTCGAAGGTTGCGGAAAAGGTTTGCTCAAACGGGAACAGACTCAGCCCATGACTCCCCGGATGGTGAGGAAAATGATAAGGAAGAATTGGTGCTGATGACTCAGACTAGGAGGCCAGTCGAGGCTGCCAAGCCTTCTGAACTAGAAAATCCACCTTGTGGTGAGGATGGCCGAAAGGAAGAGACGGGCACGGCCCCCATATCTCTGGAGGTTGAAATTGTACCTCTATCTTCAATAACTATACTGGAGGGGGTAAATGTTGAGGCCCCCGAGGTTAATGAGAACGCCCCGAGTGAAGAGATCGAGGCCACGATAACAGGTCATTCCCTTTCATTGCCAACTTATTCTAGGGAGGAAATCGAGGAAGCCAACACTTTACATATGCCCGACCCAAGTAAGGTCATCGGGGATGATCCTTTCTAGAGTTGTTATGCTGGAGTTGAGGATGCCTATGACTTCAATAATGCATCCTCCACTTTTGAAGAGGCTCAACGTCTCTTTTCCCGGGTAAGGACATGCCCTATCTATTGCAAGTTTTTCTCCCTTTGTCTTCCTCTTCTACTGACGCGTTTTCATTTCACGTATAGGCTATTGCAAAGTTCAAGACCGAGCTGAAATAATGTGAGGTCGAGATAAAGAGTGTCTCGGGTGAAGAGAAGGCCTTGAGGCTCCTTTGTAGTTAGAAGGAAGAGGAGCTTAAGGATCTCCGAACTGTTTTGGCCAAAGCTCAAAAGAGCGAGTCTGAGCTGGACGAGCAGGTAACTCTGATTTTAACAGAGTTCAGCATTATTGGCCCTGCTTCGGAGGCTAATACTTCGATGTCTTAGCTGTAGTAAAAGTTAGGCATGATTGGGCAGTTCCGGGGCGAGGTGAATCAAGTTCGGGCTGATTGCCACTAGTGGAAGGAGAACATGGATCGACTTGCCACCGAAACGAAAGATGTTAAGGCTCAACTAACCTCGGCTGAAGCTCAGCTCCGTGGTGCTAAAATGAAAGGCTTGGGTCAGGCTAGGGAAATCGAGGGGCTAGGGGCCGAGTTGGCTAAAGCCCAGACTGAAGCTGCATATGCTAAGGCTGAAGTTGCACAAGCCAAGGCCGAAGCTGAGAAGACGAAAGTTGTGGCTAATAAATACATTGCCATATACAAGAGAGAAGTTGTGGTCGTTCAAGTTAAGTTGAGGGCGGTATCCAAATGGGCACAACGGAGCAATGAATTGGCTAAGTGTCAAGCCCGGAGGGAGACTCTCTAGGAAGTCCGTGCTCGAGGGTTCGACCTTGCCGAGGAGATAGCTGAAGCACAGGCACGAGAAACTGATGCTAGGTTTCTTGTCTCCTCTGATGATGAGGATGTGGTGAGTGGCTCCTAGGATGATGAAAGTGAAGAAGATGCTCCTGAAGGGGAAAGGCTCCAGATGATAAAGCTACCGGAGATGAAGATGGCACTCCTGGGGACGTGGCCCCGAAAATATATTAGGTTTCTATTTTTGTATAAGGGTCCTTCGTTGTAATATGTTTTGTAAATTTCCCGGATGAATATAAAGTAGCTTTTTGCTCTGTTTTTGATTTGTGCTGACTTTTTATTTTGCCTCCGTTCATGAAATTTTTTGATGATTCACATGTTAAGTTCGAGTATTGGTTTGGACTCGTAATAAGACCTTAGGCTTCTACTGCCCAAGATCGTACCCCTTAGGGTTTTAGATGATCCCTGAGCCAAACTTAAAGTCAAATTAATGCGAGCTCGGGGCCTTTAGGTCCGGGTTAAACGAGAATGGGGTCTCAGACTCCCATAGGTCTTTGACCCTATATTTCTTTCTTTTTAAGCTGGCCCTTAGCCTATAGTATATTGGCCCTTAGGCTCTATTTTAGAATTGGACCTTAGGCTTTTTAAATTGGGTCGTTTCAGCCTCTAAAAATGGCTATATAGTTTTCCCTCACTTCGGCTAAAAGACTTAATGAAATTTTAGTTATGCCTTAGCATGTAATTTTGTACCCGTTGGGTTTTTCGAAGGCTCGATGTATCAGAACCTTGTTACTCATTTTGTTTGCATGGACATAACCGAATGCCTCTTAAAGGGTTTTCCTGGTGTTATCGAAGCCCTTAAATTTTTCGGGGGCAAAATTTATCGAGGCCCCTTATATTTTGCTTTTGCGCTTGTTTTAACCAGTTTTTCAATGTTTGAAGGCCTTTAGTTTTATAGCGAAAATCGAATGTCTCTGAATTGCATTATTTAGGCCGTAACCATTGTGCGACCGCAGTCTTTAGTATAGCCATAGCCTTCGGGCTTGTCACTTGGACTCGTTTCCCGATAACTTTCCGAACTTGTTCGAAAAGTTAGTCCCCGAGTGAGTTGGCCTTAGCCTTCATTTTGAGGGGGTGCCTCTTTGAGGTCTTATGAGTCTTAATTTTTGATGACTCGTATACATTGACTGTCAATGATAGTCCCCGGGAATTTTAGGGTACTTTGGCCCTTGAGCCGCTTCTCGTAGGATTGTAAGTATAGAGCTCGTATGAGATGAAAAGTATTTTTTGATATAACCAAAATGCTTCTTCAAATAGTTAATACATGCGTACACGCTTTGCCACTGGGGATGGGTTATTCTATGTAGACATAGTTCATTTGACCGTTTGGCCCATTACAAAGTTCTCGTGCCGAGGCCCTCTTAAGCGCGAAATATCTTTCTCAAAGCTATAACCTCCAAGGGTGATGCCCCCCAGTATTCGAGGTTGATTGGAAAGAAGCCTTGAATACTTGTTGGGTGACCCTTGGGTAGCATATAGGTGTTGTCTCGTTAAAAACCTTGGCGGCAAAACCCATTTGGGATAAAACCTGATATAAGGAAAAAAGAGTGCAACACATGCTTTCAAACCCAAGGTCTTCGAGCTCAGTAGTAATATTGCTTGAGCATTGATATATTCCAATTATTTGGTAGTTTCTCACCTTCCATTGTACTGAGTTTGTAGGATCCTTTTCCCTATGACTCCGAGGACATGGTACGGTCCTTTCTAATTTGGACCTAGATTCCCTTCATTTGGGTCTCGAGTGCTAAGAGTGACTTTCTTCAGTACTAAGTCTCCGACTTTAAAATATCAAAGGTTTGTCCTTCTATTGTAATACCTTTCGATTCTTTGTTGGCCATTCGTATTGATGCGGCCTCATGTTTTTCATCTAGTAGCACGAGAGAAGTGTTCATCACTTCGTGGTTTGAGACTTTGGTGGCATGCTAAAACCTTGCGCTAGGCTCCCCGACTTCGATTGGGATTAAAGCTTCAGACCCATATACCAAAGAAAATGGGGTCTCCCTCGTACTTGACTTCGATGTTGTCCGATATGCCCATAATACCTTGGGCAACACCTCTCTCCACTTCCCCTTTACATCATCTAGCCTTTTCTTCAAGTTTCGAATAATGGTTTTATTGGTGGACTCAGCCTGTCCATTTGCACTTGGGTGGTAAGGTGCTGATATGATCCTTTTGATTTTATGGTCCTCAAGGAATTTTGTCACTTTGCTGCCGATGAACTATTTTCTGTCGTCACATGTTATTTCGGTGGGTATACCCAACCAGCATATGATGTGGTCCCATATGAAATAGATGACTTCTTTTTCTCTTACCTTCTCGAAGGCCTGTGCTTCAACCCATTTTGAGAAGTAGTTAGTCATGAAAAAAATGAATCTAGCTTTACCTGGCGCTGTGGTAGAGGGCCAACGATGTCCATCCCCCATTTCATGAATGGCCACGGGGATAGGAACGAGTGGAGTTGTTTATTGGGTTGATGAATTACTGGTGCAAATCTCTGGCATTTATCACACTTCTGAACGAACTCTTTGGTATTTTTTCCCATGCTATCCCAATAATATCCTGCTCTGACCACCTTGCGAACCAGAAAGTCTGCACCAGAATGGTTCCTACAGGAGCCCTCGTGAATTTCCCGTAGCACATAGTCTGTATCCCTGGGTCCCAAGTATACTGTCAGTTGTCCATCGAAGGTTCTTATGTATAATGTTCCATTTTCATCGAGCGAGAATCGAGCTGCTTTGGCTCGAAGTGTTCTTGACTCCCTTGGGTCCGCGGGGAGCTTCCCATGCTTTAAATAATCGATGTACTTATTCCTCAAATCCCATGTTAAGCTTGTCGAGTTAATCTCTACATGGCCTTCTTCGATTACTGACTTTGATAACTGGATGACAGCCTCCGGGATGATATCGTCTTCTTCGACTGACGATCCCAAGTTTGCTAGTGCATCGGCCTTGCTGTTCTCTTGTCGAGGTACATGGTCCAGTGTCCATTCCTTGAAGCGGTGCAACGTTATTTGAAGTTTGTCCAAGTACCTTTGCATTCGATCATCTCGAACCTCGAAGCTTCTGTTTACATGGTTTACCACCAAAAGGGAATCACACTTTACCTCAATGACCTCTGCTCCAAGGCGCTTGGCTAGTTCAAGACTTGTGCCTCATTGTTAGTCAATTTAGAAGTTTTTATAGATTGTCTAATAACACTGCCCGTAGGCGATTTTAAAATGATGCTGAGCCCGGACCCTTTCACATTCGAGGCACCGTCTGTGAAGAGGGTCCAAACCCCCGCCGATGTACCCATTTTTAGCAAGAGTTTCTTTTCTACTTCGGGTACGAGGGTAGGTGCAAAGTCGGCCTCAAAGTCTGCCAAAATTTGAGACTTGATGGCCGTCCGAGGCTGATATTCGATATCATATCCTCTAAGTTCGATGGCCCACTTGGCTAATTTACCCGATAATTCGGGCTTATGCAAAATATTTCAAAGTGGATATGTAGTTAGTACACATATAGGATGGCATTGAAAATATGGTTTTAATTTCCTAGATGTGCTTATTAATGCAAGAGCTAATTTTTCCAAATGTGGATTCTTGTTTTCAGCATCCCATAGGGTCCGACTCACATAATAAACAAGAAATTGTGTACCTTTCTCTTCTCGAACCAACACACCACTTACCTCTACCTCTGACACAGATAGATACAAGTAGAGTGTTTCATCCTCCTTCAGAGTATGGCGCAAAAGAGGGCTCGAGAGATACCGTTTTAATTCTTCCAGGGCTTGCTAGAATTCCGGGGTCCATGCAAAGTTGTTCTTCTTTTTAAGCAGGGAGAAGAAATTATGGCTCCGATCCGACGATCTCAAGATGAATCGACCCATGGCAGCTATCTGTCTGGTCAGTCGTTGCACGGATTTCACATTGTTCACCACAGTGATTTCCTCAATGGCTTTAATTTTATCAGGATTGATCTCGATGGCTCTGTTCGATACCATGAAGACCAAGAGCTTGCCCAAGCCGACTCCGAAAGCTCATTTCTCGGGGTTGAGCTTCATGTTATACTTTTTAAGGATGTCGAATGTTACCGACAAATGTGTCAAATGGAGGCGCACATGGACTTAACTAGCATATTATCAATATAAACTTCTATGGATTTGCGTATTTGATGTTCGAACATCTTATTAACTAAACTTTGATATGTGTCTCCTGCATTTTTAGCCCAAAGGGCATTATATTATAACAATACGTTACATACTTGGTGATGAATGAAGTTTTCTCCCGGTCCCCCGGGTTCATTTGGATTTGGTTGTACCCCGGAGTAGGCGTCGAGAAAGG